>NC_134468.1:63532828-63988804 GCF_964194025.1 Convolutriloba macropyga
CCTTTATCTTACTTTTCCGCTTTCTTTGATTGCCCATCCCAAGTTTTGATGCATTTAAGCTAAAGGAAAAATTCTATGTGTGTTTTAATATAGTAATCTTTTGAAAATGTTTTCCGCAGGATTCTTAGGGTCTTGAAAGAGATCAAATATTTGAAAAACCGCTATGAGGCTGATAGTATTATAGAAATTTTTGAGGTTCAGCGACGCATTCTATTTTTTTTTGAACGTCTCTCCAATTTGTTTTATCACCCTTTACAGCGTTTCATATCGTCATCTTGTCCTTATTTTTGTATGATTCATTGTTGCGCAATTTATATTAAAGCGGGTCAGCATACATGGGATCTCATTGCTGTCGAACAAAATTTGAGGCAGTTGTTGTAAACTTTTTACATAGCAGCCTTCAGCCTCTCGCAGGCTTTTATTTAGTCACCCCAATTTTCTATTAGTCTTACATTACGATCACCTTTGTTGCTTTACATTAGTTACGGCGTTCACATTTTACTTCTGACTAACTTCAACGACTGATTCAAATGAATGAACTCCATCTTTAAAGCATTATAGTTAATATACTTGTAGCCAGAAAAACGTAATGAAAAGAAATCGTATGAACCGATAAAGACCGGTCAAAAAAGTATATAGCATTAAGTCAAGGTTTTCAATCTTTTCCGTCTGATTTTTTGGTGCATTCCAGATATGCGTCAGGAAGGTCAACGGCGGATTTTATCCAGTAATCCGGTGGCTATTTCTATCATATGAAGTTTTTCCATTACGTTTTTTGTCTGAAATTGCTTTTGATATCATTTGAAAACTTTTAACGCTTTATGCGTGATCTTAATGGCTTTCAATCAAAATTTTGTAAGCGAGGTTATTAATTGCGCGTACTCAAATATTAGCTGATCTCTGCGTCTCCAAATTGCGTTTATCAAATACACGTATCTGCGTAAACTCATACTGCCCATCGCTTTCAATTTCTCATTGAAACGCTTTTTGAAAGAGAATTTTCCTTTACTTTTATTTCTCACGGTTCAAATTATTTAGATTTGCTCCGTTTGAAAGATATCTGAACTTAAGCTATACAGCATCCTTTCTATACAGCTAATGCAAAATTACCTTCAAACAGAAAATATTCAGTTCATAACTGATCTCCGCTTTTGAAAAAAAATCTTTCAAAGAAACGTACATATCTGCAAAAAGGCACGCAGCTTTTTCGTTTCAATATCAAATCAAAAAATCACTTAAACACGCAACATCCTACGATAGTACTGATCCTGATTCAAAATCTTTTACATTTCTTCAGTCCAAAACGTAATCAACCGGATCAATTAACGGAATTTTCTGCATGAACACTTTTTTTTATCTGTTCAAGAGTTATCTTAAAATACTGGACAGAAAAAACAACATCCTAGAGTAGTAGTGCTACAGATTCAAAATGCTCTTCTCAATTTGTCTGTCTGAATTATGGCTAAACTGTTCAACTATTTGCACAACTTGTCATTTCTTCCAGACAACTTCCATCGCTAAACAATTTTTTGCAAACAACTCTTTCATCAATCTAAAAGACAGTTTTAAGTTTCTAATTGAACGCCACATATCTCCCAGCTACCAGCCAAATGTTCAACAATGCTTTTTCCTTTCAGCATCAAATTGAAACAATGCTTCCAGGGGAAAATTTCCACTATGATGGTGCCATTACTATTATTTTTGTTACTCATGTTTCAATTTAATATTTCTCATTTCCTATTTGATATCTGCTTCTCCACCAAGCTTTCAAAAAGAAGTATACACATCTCAAAATAAACGTCTAAAAATGTATCTGCTTTTCTGTTTAATAGCAATTATGGAAAACAGTAAAATAACATTCTACCCAGTGTTTTAGAGTGTTTACACTTCTTCAGTCTCATTTATGTGTTAACAATTCAACTTTGTGCTTAATTTGCCAGACTTTATTTTATACATTTAACTCCTGATGATTACACTTTTTTTCAGCCTAAAAATATCTTCCTTTCCTCGCTGATCTCTGCATCTCAATAGATTTCAATAAAATGTACACATCTGCAGAAAAAATACAGCTGTTCATTTTCAACTGAAATGGCTTCAAGGATCGACCTCTGCAGTAAAATTATCAATAATTGTTGAGAATATACGCTTACTGCATTTGAAAGACGTCCTCTTCCTCTTGACAGATATTGCAAAGTTTCATGAGCCGTAAAAAGATTCAGTTCCTAACTCATCTTTGCATTCCTAACTGTCCTTCAAATAAATGTCAAAACTGAATACCGATTTTCTGCTTCAATCTCAATATGAAACACTGCTTTAAAAGGCAAAAAAAGTTGAATCCCGAGTCATCAAATGTTTGAACAATTCGTCAGTTTTTATAGACAATTTCCTTATCTAAACAGTTTTTGCAAGCAATAACGGTTTCGTTAATCTAAAAAATAATATATTTTCCCGACTGAAGTCTGCATGCCTCGGTGGCTACCAGCGAAAACTACCGGACTGCCTTTCAAATGATATGTCAAATTAAAACATTGTCTCCAAGGGCTTTCTTCTACGGTATCATTACTCATTGTTCATCGATAAAAAATTTAATGTACCGTTTTTTATACATATAGTATTTTTCAGAAATACTCATGCAAACAAATCTTTCCTCAATCTAAGAAAAAAAGTTTTCAGCAAAACATTCCTATCTGCGAAAGTGCCAACTAACTTTAAATTTTAATATCAAGTTAAAACATTCCTTCAAAGGGCAACATTAATCGGTGTTGGTTCTCATATATCCAGACACTTGCTTAATCTTAAATGTCTAAACTGATCAATTAACAACGTAATTTGTAACTTGCAGTTGCTATAGAGCTGAGATGCAAAATGTTTACACCTCATCAGTGTAAATAAAATAATCAGTTAACTGCGCAATTTGTAGCCTTCCTCTGAGAAATTTATGCAAAAAATCTTCTGTTGACTTGAAGAATATTTTTATTTCATACCTGACCTCTGCATGTTTATACAGCTTGCAAATAATGAACTTAAACTATTTTGCAAAGTGCGACAGAAGTCTGCTACAATCTGTAATTTCTCCATATGATCTTAATCCGACGAATAATGATACAGCTACAAGAATGACTAACTCTTCTTCAACACTTATCGATTATATCATAACAGACAATTACGAAATAGGCATAGAATCGGATACGATTTTGAAAACTGATCATTTTGCAACAATCGCAGTTCTTAAATCTGTGATGCTAAAATCTAAAACAACAAAGAAAAAATTTTTTGACAAAAAAAACTATTCAGCCATAGCATTCCAGAATTTTATTGAAAATTCAGACTGGAGACACTTTTACGGTGCAGTGACAGGAGATATCATGTTATTAGAATTTCAAAGAACTATTGATGGAGCATTAGCACTATATGCTCCAATTAAAGCCTGTTATATCAGAACAGATAAACCAAAATTTTTGCTTCAAGAAAAATGGCTTTGTGAGGAAACAAAAAGACAGTTTTCAAGAATTAGCGATGATGAAACTAAAAACGATTAAATTCTTCAAAAAGAAAAACAACTTCTTTCAAGTTTTATGAAGTTAAACAGTGAAAAAACCAGATGGAAATTCATTCAAGATCTTCGTAATAAAAAAAAGACTCAAGCAAGAATTCGATCTTTATTAAACAGTTTTGGTGATAAGATAACAAAGCCTATGGCAATTGCAAATCTTCTAAATTACAGATTTTCTACTCTAGGAGAGTTCATTGGCTTGCAACAAACAAACAACATTCCTCCTAAAACTTCAACGAGAAAGTTTTTCAAGTTCCGATATATAACATCCAAGGAAACAAATGTGCTCATAGATTCATTGAATATAAGTAAACCAATCAGTCCTTCCAAAATACCAGCTTGGTCAATAAAAGATGCTAAAGCAGCGCTAGTTGAACCACTATGTTATCTCATTAATCAGTTCATTACAGAAGGAAAATTTCCAGAATATCTTAAAAAGGCTTGTGTAACTCCACTCTTCAAAAAAGGGAAGCCCGAAGACCCACTCAATTATAGACCTATTTCTGTCAATTCTGCTTTGTCAAAAAATTATTGAAAAGGCGTTCAGTTCACAAATCACAAGTTTCCTAGAAAGGGAGCAATTATTGTCTGCTAGTCAATTTGGTTATAGAAAACAAATTTCAACAATTGATGCCATCCTGAAATTGACAGAACAAATAAGATTAGAACTCAGCGAGAAAAAAATGTTACAGGGGCGTTTTTAGATCTTTAAAAGGTTTTTGATTCAAAAAACCACAAAATATTGTTACGGAGACTTGAAAATATAGGTTTTGACGAACATGCCAGCATTTTAATAGAGAATTATTTGAGTGAAAGAACGCAGAGGGTTGTTCTGAATGGATTTGAATCAGATTGGATAAATTTGAAAAGAGGAGTTCTACAAGGTACTATTTTAGGACCTCTAATATTTAACATTTACGTCAACGATTTTGCAAAGATTGTAGAAAATGATTGCACGGTCGTCCAGTTCGCAGACGACACTTTTCTTTTCACATCCGACACTGATGAAATATTGTCAAAAACAAAGCTTAACATAACATCTCAAAAATTACTGATTTTTTTGCAAAGTCCCAGTTAAATACTCACGCAAACCAATCTTTCCTCAATCTAAGAAAAAAAATGTTTTCAACAAAACATTCCTATCTGCGAAAGTGCCAACTAATTTTAAATTTTAATATCAAGTTAATACATTCCTTCAAAAGGCAACATTATTCGGTGTTGGTTCTCATATATCCAGACACTTGCTTAATCTTAGATGTCTAAACTGATCAATTAACAACGTAATTTGTAACTTGCAGTTGCTATAAAGCTGAGATTCAAAATGTTTACACATCATTAGTGTAAATGAAATAATCTGTTAACTGCGCAATTTGTAGCCTTCCTCTGAGAAATTTATGCAAAAAATCTTCTGTTGACTTGAAGAATATTTTTAGATCATACCTGACCTCTGCATGTTTATACAGCTTGCAAATAATGAACTTAAACTATTTTGCAAAGCGCGACAGAAGTCTGCTACAATCTGTAATTTCTCCATATGATCTTAAACCGACGAATAATGATACAGCTACAAGAATGATTAACTCTTCTTCAACACTTATCGAATATATCATAGCAGACGATTATGAAATAGGCATAGTATCGGATACGATTTTGAAAACTGATCATTTTGCAACAATCACAGTTCTTAAATCTGTGATGCTAAAATCTAAAACAACAAAGAAAAAGTTTTTTGACAAAAAAAACTATTCAGCCATAGCATTCCAAAATTTTATTGAAAATTCAGACTGGAGACACTTTTACGGTGCAGTGACAGGAGATATCATGTTATTAGAATTTCAAAGAAATATTGAAAGAGCATTAGCACTATATGCTCCAATTAAAGCTTGTTATATTAGAACAGATAAACCAAAATTTTTGCTTAAAGAAAAATGACTATGTGAGGAAACAAAAAGACAGTTTTCAAGAATTAGCGATGATGAAACTAAAAACTAAACAACTTTTTTCAAAATTTATGGAGTTAAACAGTGAAAAAGCCAGACGGAAATTCATTCAAGATCTTCGTAATAAAAAAAAGACTCAAGCAAAAATTCAATCTTTATTAAACAGTTCTGGTGATAAGATCACAAAGCCCATGGAAATTGCAAATCTTCTAAATTACAGATTTTCTACTCTTGGAGAGTTCATTTGTTTGCAACAAACAAACAACAATCCTCCTAAAACTGCTACGAGAAAGTGTTTCAAGTTTCGATATATAACATCCAAGGAAACAAATGTGCTCATAGATTCATTGAATACAAGTAAACCAGTGGGTTCTTCAAAAATACCAACTTGGGCAATAAAAGACCTATTTCTGTCACTTCTGCTTTGTCAAAAAATTTTTGAAAAGATGTTCATATCTCAAATCACAAGTTTCTTAGAAAGGGAGCAATTATTGTCTGCTAGTCAATTTGGTTATACAAAACACATTTCAACAATTGATGCCATCCTGAAATCGACAGAACAAATAAGATTAGAACTCAACAAGAAAAAAATGTTACAGGGGCGTTTTTAGATCTTTCAAAGGCTTTTGATTCAAAAAACCACAAAATACTGTTACGGATAATTGAAAATATAGGTTTTGACGAACATGCTAGCAATTTAATAAAGAATTATTTGAGTGAAAGAACGCAGAGGGTTGTTCTGAATGGATTTGAATCAGATTGGATAAATTTGAAAAGAGGAGTTCCACAACGTACTATTTTAGGACCTCTATTCTTTAACATTTACGTCAACGATTTAGCAAAGATTGTAGAAAATGATTGCTCGGTCGTCCAGTACGCAGACGACACTTTTCTTTTTACATCCGACACCGATGAAATATCGTCAAAAACAAAACTTAACATAACATCTCAAAAATCATTGATTTTTTTTGCAAAGTCCCAGTTATTAGTGAACAAACAAAAAACAGAATATATGGTGTTCAAGACCAGGAAGAGGTTAACAAATACTGTTCTGAATGTCGACAATGAAAGAATAGCAGAATCAAATAGTGTGAAGTATCTTGGCGTAATTATTGATAGCAAACTAAAATTTGATAGAGAAGTGAAAAAAATTCTTCAGAGAATGTCTTGTGGAATAAAAATTTTGAATACACTAAAAAAAAATTACCAGAGAAAACGAAAGTCTTATTACTTAATGCAATAGTATTAAGTCATCTAAATTATTCCGCTCTAATTCTGATAGGGTTGCAAAAGTCATTATTAAACAACTTTAGAAAATTCAGTTGTTTTTCTAAAGTTGTGAGTAATGACTTTTGCAACCCTCAGCAACTTTCGCTTACTCAGCAACGATCTTCCAGCATATAAAATTGAACCTCTCTCTACCATTAGAATAAAACAACATGACAGGTCAAAAAAAGTAACGTTCGATATAAGAAAGAACAATAAGTTTTAACTGATTCTTTTATTGCACAAGCCATTCCAATTTATAATAGTCTGCCTTCTAATATTAGACTGAAAACAACATCGAAAGCTTCCTTAGAAGAAGAACTGAAAAAATATTTTTGGAAAGAATTTTTGAAGGACCCAAAAGTAACTGATATAAAAGATGACATTGAGAGCATTAGATTTTCATTTTATTTTTAATCTTCATGATGTACAAATAAAATTGTGAGAACATTTTATGCTCGCAATTTGGGCCATTTTTTAATAATGTAATGTCAAATTTTTAGTTAAGTTATTTAATGTTTTTTGTAGTTTTACATAATGTTATATTCTTAACTTTACATTGCCTCTTTTACCATTTGGTTTTTATACTTATGTGTACCAGAGGAAATTAACAATGTTCTTTTTTTCTCATCGGCAAAAATTCCTCTATTTCACTTCTTCTGTTGTCTGCTTCAAAATGGAAGTAAAACACTACTACTAAATGTAATAACCTACAGTTTTCATATTCATTTAGGAAAAAAATTACTCATCAAATTATTCCTCAATTTGAATTCTGGTAAAATAATCAATGAACTAGGTTATTTGTCAGTTTTGTGTATGGCCTGTTTCTCTGAACAAATTATGCTATCAACTTCTTTGTCTAATTAAGAATATCAGTTCCCAACTGATCTTAGCATCTCTACATGTCCTTCAAATAAATGTAAACATCGGTAAATTTTCATACTGATCCCCTGCGTCAATTTCATTTTGAAACTAAGCTTAAATATCAACAACTTACGGTGTTACTAATCGAAATTCAAGACATTTACTTTTCATCACTAAGAACTATTGTTTAACTCATCAATTACTCGAGCACTTTTTCAATTGTCCTGCATAACTTCCTTCTCTGTAAACTTTTTCAATTATTTCTTCAATCAACTTTTAAACAAATTTTGGATTCCTAAATGATCTTTGCAATTCAGCTTTTAAAGAATTTTACGCACCTGCCAAATTGCCTAAGATCTTTCTGCTTCAATATTTAAAAAAGACACTGCTTGAAACTGCTTTACATTTCGGTATTAGTTCTAAACATTCAAATTTTTTACACTCAACCAATCTGAGTTATTGGCGAAAAACATTTTAACTGCTTAATCGACTATTTTTTTATACACAGTCGGGTTCTTTGAACAATTTATGCCGATAATATTTTCATAGACCTGTAAAATAATTGCAGTTCATCTGCATTTCTATCAAGTATGAAAAAAGTGAAGACATCTGCAAAATTTCAGTCCGGTTTTTGTCATCAATGTCAAATTGAAATACTACAAAAAAAGGCATACTTCAATTTCACTATTCATTAATTAGTTTGATTCATTAATAGACTAATCAATTAAGCATTTACGTGTCAATTTCTGGCTAGAGCCTCTATCTTTGACGACGAAACAGTTTAGACGAAACAAGTTCTTCGTCGTCTGAAGAAATATTTCCTACCTAATCTCAGCATCGCTACGTTCTGAAAGAAATAATCGCATCCCCAAGGTAATTACTTATCAACATCAAATTGGAAAAGCAACCCAGGTTGAGGTCCCAGACGGAAAGTCGATATGTCCAGACCGTCCCAGACGGAAAGTGCCTATGTCCAGACCGTCCCAGACGGAAAGTGCCTATGTCCAGACTTTCGTGCGTTCACCAGACCTTCGTGCGTTCATGTCCAGACTTTCGTGCGTTCACCAGACTTTCGTGCGTTCATGTCCAGACTTTCGTGCGTTCACCAGACTTTCGTGCGTTCATGTCCAGACTTTCGTGCGTTCATGTCCAGATTTTCGTGCGTTCGACAGAGTTTCGTGCGTTCACCAGACTTTCGTGCGTTCACCAGACTTTCGTGCGTTCATGTCCAGACTTTCGTGCGTTCACCAGACTTTCGTGCGTTCATGTCCAGACTTTCGTGCGTTCATGTCCAGATTTTCGTGCGTTCGACAGAGTTTCGTGCGTTCACCAGACTTTCGTGCGTTCACCAGACTTTCGTGCGTTTATGTCCAGACTTTCGTGCGTTCACCAGACTTTCGTGCGTTCATGTCCAGACTTTCGTGCGTTCACCAAACTTTCGTGCGTTCATGTTCAGAACTTTCGTGCGTTCACCAAACTTTCGTGCGTTCGCCAGACATTCGTGCGTCCACCAGACTTTCGTGCGTTCAAGTCCAGACTTTAATGCGTTCATCAGATTTTTGTGCGATCATGTCCAGGCTTTCGTGGCTAAAGTGTGTTAACTCAATCAGGAATGTGGGTTAAATTATCAATTATTTGCCCGATTTGTCAATTGTTCTATGAAGTCTCCCTTTTTAAACTTTTTTTGGAAACAACTCTTTTATCATTATAGAACCATTTTTAATTTCTTGACTGTATTTTGTATTTCCCCGTGGCTTTTGGCGAAAACTGCACCACTGCTTGTCACTCTCAGCGTCAAATTGAACCTCTAGTTTAAAGGATAACCTCCTGCGGTTGTAGTATTGATTGTTTAAATTTATCAATGGCTTACCCAGAGCTTGTCAAACTTATATGCAGCCTGCTTCTCTAATTGTTAATTAGAAAACATTCAATCGATTTGGAAAAATAATTGAGCACCTAACTGACCGCTTCCTATCTTTCACAGAATTGAACAAATCTGCAAAAATGCACACGATTTTGCTGATTCTCTATCGGTGTAAACACTGATTCAGATGGTAACATCCTACGCTGGCAGGTATTGAAAATATTGACTTAATCAATTTAAAACGTCGGCTAACTCCTCATTTTGCTCAATTTGTCAAATTTTCTCTGCGTCTTCCTTCTCTATAAATTTCGGCTTTCAACTTCTACGGCTTTCAAGAAAAAGTACACAACTACAACAATGCACACTGTTTTTCTGCTGTAATCTGAAATTGCCCCACGGCCCAGAAAATCCAACATCCTGTGGCATTATTACTGCAGATTCAAAATGTTCTTTTCAATTCACCGGTCCAATTTTTTGGTTTTGTCAACAAACATTTGCGGGGTCTTGTCATTTGTACTTTACAACCTCCCTCTCTAAACAGTTTTTTCTTTAACACCTCAGCAAACATTTCTTTCTTTGACCCAATCTGCATCTTTCTTTCGCTACCAGCAAAATGAATACCTCTGCTTTTCAATCTCTGTAGCAACCTTAAACGCTGCACAAAGAGACAGCCTCTTACTGTGTTAGTACTCATTATGAAAAATGTATACATTTACTATACTTAAACTGTAGTTCAGACTCACTAGTGAAAAATATCTATTTTCGTAATTAGTTTGTTCAGTGAGTCAAACAACCTTGTAGCTTCCCTCTTTAATTTTTTTTCAAAAAAAAACAAAGCTGATATCAACTTAATTTTCATTGTTTTTTGCACATCAATAAAAAAACATAAACAGATTTTCTGTCTAATTATATCACTATGTAATATTGCTTGAAAATGCAAAAACCTACGGTACTGGTATTTGTCATTCAAAAAAATTACACTAGATAAATATAAAAGATTCTAATCTTATTATTTTTAACTTAATTTTTACGTAGTTCTAGTTTCTATGCTGACTCCTTTTCTAAAGAATTAACGCAAAACAATTTTGTTGAATTGGAAAAAAATTTTAGTTCCTGTCTGACTTCTGTGTTTCTACCTATCTTTCAAAGACATGTACCAATCCGCAGAAATGCATACGGCTGTCCTGATTCAATAATAATTTGAAACACTGCTCAAAAAAGAAACATCTTGCGTTAATAGTACTGCAGATTCAAATGGTGACACTTCAGTCTGAAATGTCAGTTAGCGCATCATGTTATTAACTGTTCTATACAGACTCCTTCACTAGGCAATTTATGAAAATGTTTTCAATCTGCCTATTTTTTTTCATTTCCCCAATGATCACTGCATGTCTATTCAGCTCAAAAACAAATGCACGCAACAACAATTGCATACCGTCCAGAAAAAAAACGGTTTCAGGAAAATAAAATTCCTCAAGTGAAATCAGAAGAAGTAATGAGAAAGAGCGGTAAGTTTGTGGAGACTATAGTAGGCTCTTACTAGCTAAAAATTGCTGGATTGTATGTGGCATTCAGTCAATGCGATCTGCTTATGGTACTCTTGCCATGACAGCAGTGCTTCTGTGAGATTCCAAGAAGAAATTCAATAGCCTCAATGAACAATTTGCTCCTGAAATCATAGAAATGTTTTTCTGTGGGTTAAACCTTGTGCTGAAAACATATGCACAGCCCTATTCTACTTGTTTGGAACCAGCAGTTTTCTTAGTCCCATGAAGGCACCCCGCCTAATTATGAACAATGCACATTCTCATTGATTGAGATCATGTACAATTCGAACTTAACGCGAATAGCGGCGGGGCTGTAAAAATGTTGAAAGACCTGCTGATTTTCTTTGATCCCCTGCTGTGTATCATGTAATTAATCTGGACACCGGAGTGAAAGCTGAGTGATACAGTGTCGTGGGAACGTTGGAGGACCTATTAAAATTCTGCACGCAGTTGGTCCGTGCAGCTCGCCAGAATGTCAGAGAAACTGATGTAAATTTTGTAGCTACATATAAGTATCATTTCTTAGCAGTAAAGAATAACGTGAATCTTTCCTAGCAGCAACAGTAGAAACGCTTCCAAGTCTGGTAAAATAAACGATGCTACAGAAAAATAGGAATAAACACTGCAGCAAAACTACCACTCTTGTTTCACAACATGCGTACAAAAAACGTTCTTTTATCGCTCAAAATTTTTTAATGCTCAGAAAGTTTTCTTAAAGGAAGAGAAAAATGTTCAAAAATCTTTTGAATATTAAAACCTCTTTCTCTGACCATTATATGCAAACAACTCTTTCATCAACTTTTAATTTTCACTATTTATGTTCCTAGCTGATTTCTCCATCTCCTCATAGATTTCATCAAAAAACATGGCTGCGTATACGCATACTGCCCATCGCTTTCAAAATCCGATTGAAACTAGCAGTTGAAAGAGTATTTTCCTGTATGTTTTTTTTATTCAAATCATAAATCATGATTCAAATATATAGAATCGCTCAAATTGAAAGATTTCTGACTTTATCAATTACTTATACATGTTGACACGTTTTCTGTACGGCGTCATTTCTGCAAGGCTCATGCAAAGTCATCATTGAACTCAGAACAAATTTCAGTTCATGACTGATCTCCGCTTTTCTACCTATCTTTAAAAAAGAATTGTTCATAACTTCAAAAGGCCAACCACTTTACTGCTTCAATATCAAATCAAAAAACTACCTAAGGCACGCAACATCCTACAGTACTACTGATCATGATTTAAACTCTTTCACATCTGTTCAATCCAATCTGTAATCAACCTGATCAATTAGCGTAATTTTCTTTAAAAAGCCCTTTTATCTGTTTATGACTTATCTCTAAACAATGGACAGAAAAGGCCCAACATCCTAAAGTAATAAAGCTGCAGATGGAAAATGCTCTTCACAATTCATCAGTCTGAATTATGGGTAACTCATCAATTATTTGCGCAACTTGTCAATTCATCTATTCAACTTCCGTATCCAAACAATTTTTTGCAAACAAATCCTTCAACATAAAAAAGTATATAAGTTCCTAGTTGAATTCTGCATCCCTCCGTGGCCACCAGCCCAAAATTCTCCAATGTGTTTAACTTTCAGCATCAAAATGAAACAATGCTTCCAAGGTCAAATTTCTACAATATTAGTTCTTATGGTTCGACAAATAAATATCCCATTGTTCTTCACAATACAGCTTTTTTTTCTGAACAGTTGACAGAAACAATTTTTTTATCCACTTAAGAATTATTTTGAGTTCCTAACGGATCTCAGCATTGACATCAAGATATCAATCAGATGTACGCATCTGCAAAAAATACAAGCTATTTTTAACTTTCCCGCTCAATTGAAATGATGCTTTGAAGCGAAGCCTTCTACTGATTTTTACTCATCTTTAAAAGTAATCTTTTCAAATTTCTGAACACTGCATCTCCACCAAGCTTTCAAGAAAATATACATACCTAAAGAAATGCTTATACTGTTACGGTTTTGTTTAATAGCAATATGGGGCACTGAAAAAAAACAACATTCTGCGGTTTTACTACAATTTTTAACTTTTTTACTTTTTTCAGTCTCAAATGCTGGTTAATAATTGATTTTAATGCACAAATTGCCAGCTTTTTTACCTTTAAATTGGAATGATAACAACTTTTTCATCAGCCTAAGAATATCTTCTTTGCCTAACTGATCTCTGCCTCATTTCTTAGATTTTAATAAAGTTTACATAGTTGCAGAAAATTACACTGCATTGAACGTTCAATGCCAAACTGAATTGTCCTCAAGGAAGAACCTGCTACGGTGAATTTATTGCATATTCTTCTGAATTCGAAGTTTTTTTCTCTAAGCAGTTTTATTTTTTCAAATTTATTTGGCCCGAGAATAGTTCAATTTCTAACTCTCCATGGCTACCAGCAAAAACAACCCCACTGCTTTTTAATTTGAGTATCAATGGGCACTCTGTTACGGTATTATTCCTCATGGTTGATCAATTTGTTTTGTAATGCGTCATTTTTATTCCGAAAGTCCTTTTCAGATCTACTCATGCAAACAGATCGTTAATCAACCTCAAAAAAATTTGAAGTTCTTAACTAATCTCTGCACCTCGACATAGATTTCAAAACTGTACATATCGTTAAATTTCAGTATAAATATCTGCGAAAATGCATGCTAACTTTCCTTTTAAATATCCAACTGAATCAATGCTTCAAAGGGCAACCTTAATAGGTACTGGTTCTCACATATCCACACACTTTCTCAACCTTAAAAGATCTCTAACTGATCAATTATCTAGGTATTTTGTAATTTGTAGTTGCCATACAGCCGAGATGCAAAATGTTTACAC
Source organism: Convolutriloba macropyga (assembly GCF_964194025.1). Lineage (NCBI taxonomy): Eukaryota > Metazoa > Xenacoelomorpha > Acoela > Convolutidae > Convolutriloba > Convolutriloba macropyga. Next base: position 63,546,712 of record NC_134468.1, read on the forward strand.
ATCATTTTTATGAATTTCTGATAAACTATTCAATTAACTGCGCAATTTGTAGTTTTTCTCGAAGAACATTATGCAAAAAAAATTTCCTAGACTTTCCAAGAATATTTGTAGTTCATACCTGACCACTGCATGTGTACACAGCAAGCAAAAAATGAACATATCTGCAAAAATTCGTCTATTTTGTCTGCATCAAAATCAAAGTGAAATACTATTTGAAAATGTATTATTCTACTTTTTTCCTATTCATTAAAAAGGGTTTACTATTCAAATTATTCTTCAAGTTCTTGGTACAACAATCAAATAACTGGGCTACTTGTCAGTTTTTTTTGTACCGCTGGTTTTTCTGAGCAATTTATGCAAATAACTTCTGTGTCAAACTAATAATATCAGTTCCGAACTGATCTTACCGTTTGTTTAACTCATCAATTATTCAATTATTTTTTTAGGAAACTTCAACATTATTTTTTTCGATTCCTAAATGATGTTTTTCATATCTACTTAGCTTACCAAGACTTTTACTTATCTAAAAAATTGCCTACGATCTTTCCCCTTTAACGATAGAAGGAAACACCGCTTCAAAATGCTACATCATTTGTCATTAGAAAGAAAGACTCGAATTTTTTGTTTTGAAAGAAATATTCACATCTCAAAGTGATTACTTATCAACGTCAATTTGAAAAAGCAGCTCCCTGCGGCTTTTCTAATCGAGGTTCAAAACATATACACTTTATCAATCAGTAATGTGAGTTAGTTTATCATTTATTTGCGCAATTTTGTCATTTGTCCTATGATGTCTCCTTTTTTAAACAATTTTGGATACCAATATTTCATCAAAATAAAAGCTAAATTAATTTTTTGACTGTATTTTTCATTTCTCCATGAATACCGGCGGAAACTACACCACTGCTTGTCACTCTCAGCGTCAAATTCATACACTAAATAAAATTATAACCTCCTGCGGTATTAGTACTGATCATTCAAATGTAGAAAAATGCTAAATCTGAAAGATGTGCAGCCTTCCTCCCTAAATGGCAATTAAAAAAAAGATCAGTCAATCTGAAAAACAAATGAGTAGCGAACTGACTTCTTCCTATCCTTCAGAGAAAGCTACAAATCTGCAAAAACGCACACGGTTTATCTGTTTCACTATAAGTTTGACCACTTGTTCAGAAGTGAACACCCAACGGTGTCTCCAGAATCAAAATATTGACATCTTATGTTTGAGATGTCGGCTAACTCATCATTTAATTGCTCAATTTGTCAATAGTTTTCCTCATCTTCCTTCTCTATAAATTTTCAGCCAAAGGCTTTATTTTGTGGTTATCTATTGTGGATTTTGTCAATTTTTTTTAGCAGTCTCCATTTCTAAACAGTTTTTTTTGCAAACAACTCTTTTTTCAATCAAAGAATTGTTCAAATTCCTATCAGAACTCTGCATATCTTAGTGGCTACCAGCTAGATGTATACTCTGCTTTTCACTATCAGTTTCTAACTGAAACGCTGATCAAAAGAACAACCTCGTACGTTGTTAGTACTCATTAGGCAAAATGTATACACTTGCTATATTTGAAAAATTTCTAACTGCAGTTGAAATGTCTAACATCATTAAGAAACTGTTTTAAAAAATGTTATCATTTTGAAAAATGTTTTGAGATTCTCAATGATCTCTTCCTAATTTTCAACGAAATGTATACATCTGTAACAAAGCATATATAGTTTTTTTTATTAACTATATCAATTTGTATTATTGGTTAGAAAGGCAAAAACCTACGGTATTAGTATTTGTGATTCTAAAAGTTTACATCAGCTCAGTCTTGAAGATTCTAATGTACCCCTAATCATTTATTTAGTTTGTTAAGTTTCTATGCAGCCTCCTTCTCTATAAATTAAAAAAAAATTCATTGACCCAAGAAATAATTTTAGAACCTATCTGACCTCTGCATTTCTACCTATCTTTCAAAGATGTACCAATTTGAAAAAATTCATGGTGTTTTTACTGATCCAATATCAATTTGAAACAATGCTCAAAAAAGAAACATCTTACGGTTATAGTACTGCGGATTCAAATTGTGAGTCTTCATCCACCTGAGCTGCGAGTTAGAAAATCCGTTGGTTGTCCCTGTTTTCAACTATCATATTTCCACATCGTCTGTCTTTGTATAATTTTTGCAAAAAATTATACAAAGACAGAGGATGTCTTTGTATAAGTCTTCAATGAGCCTAAATTCTTTTTCATTTCCTTACTGATCACTGCATGTCTTTTTAGCTTCCAAAAAATGGACACAACAACCAAAATGCATACTATGCAAAGAATATATATTTCCGTTTCACGAACATAGAAGGCCTCAAGTGAAACCAGAAAAAGCTATGAGAAACAGCGGTAATTTTTTTGGAGACTATAGTCAGCTCTTCCTAGGAAAAATTTTGCGGGATTGCATATTCTATTCAGTCAATGCGATCTGCTTATTGTGCTCTTGCCATTTAAGCAGCATTCAATAAAATTCCAAAAAGAAATTCAATAGCCCCAACCAACAATTAGCTCATGAAATCACAAAAGTATTTTATCGTGCTTTAAGTTTTTTGGCTGAAAACATATGCACACCTCAGTCTAAATTGTTCGGAGACAGTAATTTTTTCAGTCTCGTGAAAGCACCCCACCCTTTCATTGATTGATATCAAGTGCAAATCGAACTTTAATGGTCGCAGGGCTATAAATATGACGTAGAACTTACTGACGTTCTTCGCTCACCTACTTTGTATCCGTGAATGTAGGGAATTTGGATACTTAAGTAAAATATTGAGATTTTCAGTGCCATGGGATCGTTGGAGGACCTATTGAAATTCTTCACGCACTTGGTCCATGCAGCTCGTGGAGGAGCTGATGTAAATTTTGTGGCCACAAATTAGAATCATTCCTTAGCAGCAAAGAATCACGTGAATCCTTCCTGGCAGCGACAGATCAAACGCTTTCAAATCTACAAAAATTGGAAAAATAAAGAAAATCATTAAAACCAATTGCCTACTTCTGTTTCCTGATGTGTACAACTCGCCTGTCACCGATGTCGTACACCAGATGTCATTACACCTGATACGGGAGTTTGGACATCAGGGCGCAAATAAAATACAACCCGTACTACGCTGCGTCACTCGCGGATGTCGAACCTCTTGAACTCACAACTATTCCCCTGATAAAAGACAGAAAAACACAAAACGAGTGCAATGCTGGCAATTCACAAAAAGGTGCTCCGAATGCTACTGTAAAAATGTCTCGACAAATTGGTATAAAAAATGAGCTGGCTCGTTGCCATGCCATTAAAACACTACGGTTTCACTCTAACAGAATCGGACTTCTGTGATTGTTTCTTTCAAAGGGCATCTTGAATCAAAATTCAGATATTGATTGAGATTATGATGAGTAAAAGTTCAGAGTTAATTACGCTCTCTTCTATGGATTGGGATATGTATTTATACCCACAGCATCAATGAAATTAGAAGCACATTCGTAACGGTAATGCAAGGAAAATGCCTTGAATTTGAAATTTTGAAGCATTTTCAGTTGCTAAAGGGCAAAATCATTAACAGAAAATAGACTAGACCTGATGATAACGCTCGAAATGAAATCAGAGCAAGTTATTCTTGAGGGTCAACACTTAGCACATTTTTTGTCGACGTGACACTTTTTTCAACAGCCATTCTAATGAAGAAAAGCTCAGAGGATAAAAGAAAACACCTGCACCGTGGCAATAACATTCAGTAGCAGGTAAACGAGTACCAAAATCCCATACAGCGCAATTATCTGTGTCAGAGGATGCCGTGCTCTTGAACACTTAACTGAGGATGATAATATCTGTTGTGGTATTGTGTTGAAGAAGGCTGCATTGATTCAATTTTAGTTTAAGGTTTTACCGCGCTTCTTAGATCCCAGCATAGAGATGTAAATTCAAATAAGATGCTTTTTTATTATTAATTTATATATGTTTTGTGATGATTATATGGGGGCTCACTGTTTCGTCCATTGACTGAATCACATCCCCTTCTTCCTAATTTTTTTTTAAAAAGGTCAGTAAAAACATTACAATACAAGAGCTACGTATTTTGCTTCGTTAAAATTTTCTGATTCAAATGAAGACCAAATTAATCGTTCCCGAGGACCAGATTAACTACAATACCATACCTCGATTTTTCAGAGATTAAACCGAGCTGTTTTTAGCAGAGTTGCTATGAAAATGGAAGACATGGGCCCTCGGGCCCTGATGCTCAGGATTGGCTCTTTACCTCGTTCAAAGCATCATCAAGCAACCTAGGTCAAGTTCTTGCAAAATTAGCTAACCAAATTGCCAAAAATGTGTTTTTTTCCATGTTTCAAATAACTCAAGCCGAGTTTTTGTCATAGAGAAATGCTCCGGCGTCCGACCCATAGGTATAGCTGAAGTAACACAAAAAACCTTAGGACGGAGCATCATGAAATGTGAGAAGCAAGATCAAACGTAGCTGTATAGTACAACTATTATTCAGTCAAAACTCTGGCATATAGGGAATGCCAATTCATGCTCATGGCATTCATGGGAATGTCAGATGATGGGAATCCACCAAGCTGAATAGAGTTCCTAAAAATTCCTCCTGAGAAATTTCGTGTAATAGGAAGACTTAGGGTACAATGTTGATCCATGCCTCCAAGTCTGTTCAAGTGGGGTCAACAACCACGAAATGGGAGTGTTTGATTCTATGAGTACAAAAAATATCTCAAGTTTTTAGGGCGATTTGAGAAAACCGGAAGGAAGCAAACGAAGAACAAGATTGTTTACTAAGTACCCTAAGACGCAAAAAAGATAGTATGCTAAAAACCAAGAATCGCCGAGCAGAGGAAATTGCATATAACTGGAGGCATATAACTTCCCTGATATATGGATGGGAACCCACCAAAACCCCTCAGACTTTGAAGGTTGACATGTGGTCACAGTTGCCCATTCTTTACGTTGCCCAGAGGTTGGATGCACTTGCCTTTGACACAACAGCTTTCACGAATCCCTGATCAATCTGCTCAACGAAGTTTGCGATGATGTTGAAGTTGATCATTGTCATCCAATTTTTCAAAGGGAGTTCTTCAGAAATCAATGGAAAACAATGAAAAGCTAGAAATCAACTTTTAATATCAGATTTTTGAAAGCCTTGCAAAAGAGAGTCCAATGTCTATCGAATAAGCCTAAAAACGTTGCAAGCAAATATGAGCTCAGCTAACATGAGCTGTGGAGAAGGCCACCATAAACCCTTGAATCATCTCCTGCACTGGATGAGCAGGCCTTTCTGCTTTGAAAATCTTTAAACGCATCCTTGGGAGGCTATGCGAGAAAACAAGCACTCTACGCCGACAATATCAGATACACAAATAAAGAATAAGCTTTGCTCTATTCCAAAGCTCAATTATATGCATGCGGGGATCTCGCACGTTCAGGCAACTTGCAACCTTTGACGCATCGATTGGAAAATTTGTTGCTGGTCTGGGAGTGCAGCGCCTCTAATCTATGGTACGCTTCTTTGATTCAATCAAACCTTCCAGAAACTTCAAGTGTATTTATCAATTTTCTACATGTTGTTCTATACAAAACTTGTTTTTGATGCTTGTTCCATATGGACTACAGTCAGATCGTGTGAATGTAAATAGCAGTTGACTTGCCGTCCCCAAATTGAACAACTACACTAAAATTGGAGGGGCTTTCTTTTAATTCACCATTTCTATTGAAAAACAAATGCCTTCCATTAAAATTTCCGCCAGTAATGGTTTGCCCCTTCACCGACACAATATGCACACAGCGGATTAGATAGCGCGTGTCATTACTTAGCAAATCAGTATGTAAAGATTCGGCTCCTGATGAAAATAGCAGAAGAAGAACAAACGTTGCCACAAATTGCACGTTTCCAACTAGAGCAACTGAGAACTGGATACTGTTCCATGCTAAAGTCTTACTTGAGTTGGATCTGTAACAATGTTGATAACCTCTTTCCCAAATGTGATGTAGCACCACATGACTTGAACCACATCTTCAACTGCAGTAAGAATACCTCGGACCTGAAAACAATTGTCTGTGGGAAGGACCAGTAGAGGTAACCAAATGGCTGGACTGAATTCCATGAGTCCTACACGACCGCTCTACACAGAATAATCCGCCTTCCTCGCCCATTTGCCCTGATAGTGACGATGCACCTCCTGATGTCCCTAATCCTGGGACCGCATGTCAATCACCACGGTGTGGTAGTAGAAAGGTCACCCCACCAAAAGCAGGTCGTGGACAGGCAGCCACACGCTTCTACTAATATACCTATTGTTATTATGATACAAATGCAATCTAGGGTCCCAGTAACAACTGCAATAAGAGCCTGTATCCTGCCTTTTAAACGGCAAAATTACCCGCAAATAGCTGTTCTGTGCAACACGTCTAAACAATATAAAGAAAGGGGCATTAATTTCATTGACTGTTCTTGTCGAAAAGACCGTTCTTGTAGAATATTGATCTATTCTGATTTGGTCCCCCAGCTTAGTGAGCATAAATCTTTTATGACTCCCAGTTGCATGTGCTATTTTCTTACATATAGATGCGGTATATAAGCACAAATATTTTGTAACTGGGGGTCATAAAAAACACTGGGGGCCGAAACAGAATAGATCCGAAAGTATTATCACTTATTAATGATTCTGATCTTACTGGTTGTCTCCCTCACCGACACATTATGCTCTCAACCCAATAGAGAGCACGTGCCATTATCTAGCAAACCTAAGTGTAAAAATTAGGCACCCGGGGGTTGTAAATAATATGTATCCCCTACCCGGGGGCACCAATGGAATATATCATAAAATTCATATTGCACTCCGTTAGAAAAAAAACTTTGTACTATGTTTTCTTCAACAACGAGCCTGTAGAACAAAGATGAAGTGTTTTTTATCTGAATTCATGTCGTGTGTCCGATTATTGTCTAGGGGAGAGATAGAAATACTTCATTATGAAAAAAAAAAACCAACTGACTCAGCCTGAAGGTTTCATCATAACAGAATTAGATTAAGTACTCGCAATATTAGAGGAACAGATCAAGTCAGCATCAAAAGGTTTTATTAACAAAGTATTATTCACAGTGTTTATACCATTTTTTTTAGGCTTGTGATACTACTATGCCGAAAGAAAAAAATTGCCGTAAACGTGCTCTGCCTGCAAAAAGTTTTTGAGTTGCTCATTTGATGGTCAACTCTAAAAATGACGGAAGAGAAGACACTTTTCTCGCTTCTCTTGATATTGAAGGTAATAAAATTGTTATAGTTAAGTTTGTTTTTGTCCATCATAAGCTTTGGTAGAAACATAAGAGTATTAAATTCTACGAAAGAGCAAATTAGTAACGCGTAATGATTTTTGAGTAGTACGCTATTTAGCATTTTCGTGAATGCTAAATTCGTGAAGCGTCTTTTTTGAAGGTTTCCCATTGATCTCTGGATCTCTGAACTCTGATACCTAATCCAAAAATAGCCATTGGAATTAAAAATTTTCGATTGGTCCTTCAACTAGGAGATAAATAAGGGCATAAGATTTGGGGTCAAATCCCAATATTTTCAATTTAGACAGCAGTATATGTTGCGACATTTAACCAAAAGCAGTTTCATAATCTAAATAGATATAGAAAAGGTAACATTATTTTTTATGCAATAGCGTTTCCAGATCGTCCATCAATAGAACCTTGATATCTTTCCAACGTGGGACCTTTATTCTACAGTGGGATCTTTTCCGTTTGTTCCTCCAGATTGAGAACAGACTGAGAAATTTGTAGATAATTTGTCAAGACACAAAATCTCCAGATACCCTATCAATAGAACCGTAAGGTCTTTCTACCGTGGGATCTTTATCTTTCGTGGTAATTTTTCCGCTTCTGTCCCCCAGTACTTTATGAGCCCCCCCCCCACTGTTGCTGTCAAGGACAAGTTGACTTTTGATCAATTTCGAGGAAAAAGCCGGCAAAACAAAAACACAATTAATTTCAAAACCTGACGGAAGTAGTCGACTTCTCAAAACTTTTTATAGTACAAAACAAGCGAAACAAAACGACTAAATTTTAACTTTACTTTAATACTACACAATCAAAATTTTCCTAAGCACATTCCCCTTCCCAACACAATTCATTATTATTTTGGGCACCCTACCCAACAGCATCGAAACCACATCTAAGGCTAAGTATTGTTTTCGAAAAAAATACATTCTCCAATGATCTAAGCCGATATGCACCATGATTTTTTTCAATGTTTCAGAATCTCCAAAGATCAGAAATTAGACTTGTTTGATAACAATCAGACTATGGTGGGGTAACTACACAAAAACACACAAAAAGACAAAGATAAAAATTGCAACATTCAACATTTTATCAAAATTTAATTTCGCTTATTGTTTTTCGGTTCTTCTGGGGTTTTACCCACCCGAGGACCCCCTTCTGGTTAGTCGTTTCCCCAACCCGCACTTGCTTTTTGGTTCTTCTGGGGTTTTATCCACCCCGAGGTCCCCCTTCCGGTTGGTCGTTTCCCCGACCCAACACCTTCTTTCCGGTTCTTCTAGGGTTTTACCCGACGCGAGGTCCTTTTCTGGTGGGCCCTATGGATAGTTTGAACTTTGGAAGGTATTGGCAGTGTCCGGTTATAGTAGGTTTTTGGTAGGTTCAAATTTTTGGTAGGTATTGGTTTTGGTAGGTATTGGTAGGTTTCGGCTTTTGGTAGGAATTGGTACGTTCCGGTATTTGGTAGGTATTGGTTTTGGTAGGTAATGGTAGATTCCGGCTTTTTTGTAAGTTTTTGGTAGCTATTGCTATTTCGCAGGTATTGGTTGGTTCTAACACTTGTTAGGCACTGATTTTGATAGGTATTGTTAGCTTCTGGCGGTAAAAAATAACTGTAAACACAAAATCTTTCCTGAATTTACTCAGTTTGTCCGGACAACTCTGACTTCTCATTATTGGTTGAGACTTGATAAATAATTTGTCTTCGAAACAACTGGACTTGGCTTTATTAGACCGTTTCCTGTTAACAACAATGGCAAACTGTTTAGTCGTTACGTACTACTTTTTACAGGTTTAGTAGTCAGAGCAAGCCATCTCGAGGTTTCAAATGACCTTAGCACCAACTCAACGATTGATTGCATAAAAAGTTTTGTCAGACGGAAAGGAAAACCCAACAAATTCATTTCAGACTGCGGAAAATCATTTGTTGTTTCGAACAACAGCCTCCAGTCCAGCATCGCCGATCTAAGAGCGTCAAAATCTTTTGCGGCAAAATTGCACTCTATGAAAGTTGAAATTGTATGGAAGTTTAAACCTCCAGCAGCCCCGCATTTTGGCGGAATTTGGGAGCGAATAGTGCCGATTTTCAAACTGTCTCTCTATAAGGTCATCGGGTCACAAACGCTTACCGATGAAATATTACGCACAGTTGCGTGTGGGATAGAAAATATTAGAACATTAGGCCCCTAACAAACGTTCCAAGTGATATAAATGATCCTTTACCTCTTACGCCAAACCATTTTCTTCTAGGTAGGTCTTCGGTCAATTTGACCGCTTGCGTTTTTGTTGGAGACAAGAAGAACATTTCAAAAGCTTGGCGTACATCGCAACAAATAGATGCTCACTTCTGGAATCAATTTCTGCGAGAGTACCTTCCAGGCCAACAAATTCGTTCCAAATGGAACAAAATTCAAAGAATCTGAAAGTGGACGACTTAGTATTGATCCTTGAGGACTTCACCCCGAGGCCTTTGTCCTGTTGCCCGAGTAACCCTAGTTTTTCCCGGAGATGATGGGATCGTTCGGTCAGTCAAACTGGAAACCCCGAGTGGTGAGAGCATTAGGCCCGTCGTAAAGTTGAGCAAATTGTTTCCTGACCAAATTTCGAATCCATAGGTTCTACGATGAAAAATGCAGTTAACGGATTTTGTTTATTGGATCCCAAATTTAGCAATACATCAACACCATAACTTATTTTTCCTTTTGCACCATTTCAAATAATTTTATTGCGAAACCGTCAACATACGCTTTCATAAGTGATACCTTGTTTAAATCCCCATTACTTTGGACTACATTCGCGATTAATTTGCTTATAATAAAATTAACGCTTTCCAATTGCCAACGATTGTGTTTTATGGAAAATTCTTATTGGTCGCATTCGTCTTAACCTTTTATTGATATTAATTCTTAGAGGTTCGTCTCAAACCCCTGGCTCTCATTTGACAATTTTGGTTATTTCGTTTGGTAATTCCGTTATTTTATGAAGGTGACTCGTTTTTACGAACCACCCGATTAGATTTGTACCCTTGTATTTCCATTACCCTTATTTTGAATTTATTTCATTATTCAGCTGGATGGATGATTCAAAACTTACCCCAACAAAATTATTCGTTTTTCAATCCTGCAAATGGGGCCGGCGATGTCAAGGACAAGTTGACTCATGATCGATTTCAAGGGAAAAGCCGGCAAAACAAAAACACAATTATTTTCAAAACCTGACGGAAGTAGTCCACTTCTCAAAACCTTTTATAGCAACAAAAACAGCAAAACAAAACGAATGAAATTTAATTTTACTTTAATTGTACACAATCAAAATTGTCCTAAGCACATTCCCCTTCCCAACACAATTCATTATTATTTTGGGTACCCTACCCAACAGCATCGAAACCACATCTAAAGCTAAGTATTGTTTTCGAAAAAAATACATTCTCCAATGAGCTAAGCCGATGTGCACCATGATTTTTTTCAATGTTTCAGAATCTCCAAAGATCAGAAATTAGACTTGTTTGATAACAATCAGACTATGGTGGGGTAACTACACAAAAACACACAAAAAGACAAAGATAAAAATTGCAACATTCAACATTTTATCAATATTTAATTTCGCTTATTGCTTTTCGGTTCTTCTGGGGTTTTACCCACCCGAGGACCCCCTTCTGGTTAGTCGCTTCCCCAACCCGCACTTGCTTTTTGGTTCTTCTGGGGTTTTACCCACCCCGAGGACCCCCTTCTGGTTGGTCGTTTCCCCAACCCCCCACTTGATTTTCGGATATTCTGGGGTTGTAGCCGCCCCAAGGACTCCTTCCGGTTGGTCGTTTCCCCGACCCAACACCTTCTTTCCGGTTCTTCTAGGGTTTTAACCGACGCGAGGTCTTTTTCTGGTGGACCCTCGGGATATTTTGAACTTTGGAAGGTATTGGCAGGTTCCGGTTATGGTAGGTATTTGGTAGGTTCAAATATTTGGTAGGTATTGGTTTTGGTAGGTTTTGGTAGGTTCCGGCTTTTGGTAGGAATTGGTAGGTTCCGGTGTTTGGTAGGTATTGGTTTTGGTAGGTATTGGTAGGTTCCGGCTTTTTTGTAAGTTTTTGGTAGGTATTGCTATTTCGCAGGTATTGGTTGGTTCTAACAGTTGTTAGGCACTGAATTTGATAGGTATTGTTAGCTTCTGGCAGTAAAAAATAACTGTAAACACAAAATCTTTTCTGAATCTACTCAGTTTGTCCGGTCAACTCTGACTTCTCATTATTGGTTGAGACGATGTCAACCTCAAGCAATACAGTGCCCAAAATGAGTACTAATTCATCCGATTCCCCGGATAGAACAATGTTAACTCAACCATCCATTAGTACCTCAACAGCAATCAAGTCAAATGAACAAAAGCGATTAGAAACATCAAAGCTAATGATTGAAAATGACATAAAGATTCATATTGACTACATGCTTTCCAAAATTGAAGCTTCGGACGATTTGGAAAGTTTAAACGAAACGACAGAAGACATAAGAGCAATGCAACAGAGACTTGAGCCCATAATAATTCTTGAATTGCTAAATTTCGTTGAACTTGATGAACAAGATCAGATATCCAGAGACTTCAGTCGGCTAAAAATAGACATAAAAAGGGATTTCACGCTGTTAAGAAAACAAGTTAAGGAGGTGAACACAAGAAACCAGCAAGAAACGACTGCTACAGAACCAGACCCCAAGAAAAACATAATCCATGATGACAGTATAAGGCCACATCAACAACAACAGCCTCGCCTCAATTTTGTTTTGGACGACTCCGTTATTGAACAAACTCATTTATTTAATTCCGCTTCAGCGCCCGCTGGAAGCTTTTTTGCCGTTAGTTCAAGTTTTACTGCACCCGGTGGTTCAACTTATAATGGCCACACAACGTTTTCTTTTTGAGATCGCCAACTGCTCCCTGCAGCACATCTCAACAACCTTCCTTGAGTGCTCCAGTCGAATATCCGTCAACAAATGTCACATCTCGCAGTCAAAACTACCTTAACACACCCAATCTGCCAACTTTCAGTAGTTTTTCGCAAACTATTGTCTCACAAATGCCACAATTTTTGGACAATCAGTATCAGTGACCACTTGTTTCCAGAAATCTGTACCAAAATTAAATGCAGATGATTTCAATGGTGATCCTTTGAGTTGGATAAAATGGTTCAGCACATTTCAAGCTACTTTTGACCGAGCTCCGATGACATCACCCAGACGAATTATTCAATTACGGTCGCTACTAACCGGCGAAGCTAAGGCCCTTGTGGACGGTTATGGTTTCATCGGTGACCTGTACGTTTCAGCAATAAATCGCCTCTAAGAGCAGCATTCTGGTAACCCAAAACGTTTTGTAAACGCATTTCTTGAAAAAGTCTCAGATTTCAAAACCCCAAACCTAGCTATCCAGGAAACTACACACAGTTTTCTTCTTTTCTTTTAACAATGGTGGACACCTTCTCCCAATTAGGTTTCATTCACGATCTACATTCAACAACTTATCTGAAGGTTGGACTCGCAAAGCTTCCCAACCCAGTACGACTCGAGTGGAATAAATTTGTTTTGGAGAAAAACTATCAACAACCGTCTCTCCAAACACTATCTGAGTGGCTCCTCAACTTCTCTAAAACATGTAATGATTTGAGCTCTATAAACCACGTTACGCATAACAACTTCAAAACACCTGGAAAATCAACTTTTTTAGCGGATATAAAAACGCTACCAATGATAAGAAAAATAGTTACCAGAGGCAATTCCGAAGCAACGCAAGTGATTACTTAACGTCAGAGAACAAAGAGACAGCAATCAAGCTATGCCCCAGCAATGAAAATTGTCAATTCTTGTATAAATGCACGCACTTCCAGTATCTTCCACCGAGCATTCGAAGAGACCACATAAGAAAACTTAAATTGTGTTTTAACTGTTTTGGAAGTCACCACGTCGACAATTTCACCTCAAAAATCGTCTGCCGTAATAACAATTGTGGGAAAAAACACCACACTCTGATTCATGATAGTTTTGATATAAATCCTGGCTCTGAAAAAACTAACGTTAAAGCAGTCCATTTACAAGGAACAGGTCAAGTCGCCGTAGTTCCCGTGCAACTGAAAAACGGTGATAAGACCTTAAGTACTTGTGCTTATTTAGAAAATGTTAGTTGTCATAGCTTATTTCTTAAGTCAGCAGCCTCAGAGCTAAAAATTGTCATATAAATCATTGGGAAAATGCCAATCAGTGGATACCACATGAGAAAAGAAATTGACTGCGCTCCTGTAAAAGTTGATATTAAGCCACTGCAGTCTGATCAGCAACCCTTCCTTCTAACTGATGTAATTGCTGTCTCGATTTTGAATATGTCACCTGGCGATACAGAAAAATTGAACCAACTCTTTGCATCGTTCGAACACCTCAGTCATATCAGTTTTCCTAAGATTGGGTATAACTCTGATTCAATAACTCTTGGAATAGATAATCTTGATCTGATTCACTATAAGCAAACAGTGAAAGGACCCAAGAATGCTCCTTGGGTAGTAGAGACCCAGCAAGGCTGGACATGTGCAGGAAAAACAAAAATGGCGCTAGACGAAACTTACCCAGTAACGTTCATTCAATTGGACAACCACCCTAATATGGATGAAGAGATGTTCAAAATGGTATCAGATTGGATGAAAATGAAAAATTTAGGCACAGCTTCACCCAAAAAGGCAAAGTCCAAAAATGATAAAAGAGCCCTTGAAATACTGGACAACACAACACAACTCATTGACGGACACTATCAAGTTGGTCTCCTCTTTAAGGAAAATGCAAAACTTCCCAACCCCAGATGGCTCGCTGAGAAGCAACTTTACCAATTGAACAACAAACTATCAAGAAATACACAGCTCAAATAAATGTACGAAGAATCACTTGAGAAGGATCTACTAATCGGATATGTCACAAAAGTTGATCCTGACAGAGAGGACTCGGATTCGATTGTTTCTTTCCTACCTCACTATCCAGTAACCAACGAGAACAATCCCGGTAAAGTGCGGCGTGTAGCCTATGCGTCAAATGTTTTTCAAGTCAGTCCATGAACTCGAACTTACTGAAAGGACCAGATCTGCTTAGCAACCTCACCGAAGTTATTCTGCGATTCAGAGAGGACAAGCTTGCATTATCCGCAGACATTGAACAGATGTTCATGCTGTTTAAAGATACTGCTGAATATCGAATATTTCTGCCTTTTCTCTAGATTAATGATGGTCGCATTGATACCGTTGAGTACTTCAGCCACATCTTTGTCGATACGGAGTCGACTTGCATTGCATCATATGCACTAAAAAAAACAGCTCGTGACAATTGTGAACAGTTTTCAGATGTCATCAAATACCTTGAACGCAACGTCTACATGGACGACCTCTATGTTGCTACTGACTCAATACAAAAGGTACAAATAATACTACGTGAAATGAGAGCAGTCTTATCAAGAGGAGGTTTCAACCTCACCAAATGGAACTCTAACAGTTCTGAGTTCCTTGAAACTAATGAGCCTGGCATTAGATTGAACCCGTCAAAAACTCAACTTAAAAATCAAAAGGTACTTGGATTACCATGGAACCCAATAACTGATTGCTACATGATTGAAACTAAGCTCTTCCGAAAAAAAAAATTAAATGATGACATAACTCAACAAAAGCTACTGAGATTTTTAGCGTCCCTATTTGATCCACTTGATTTTATGGCTCTTTTAAATATTCGAATGCTGAATGTTTTACAGGCTGCTTGGAATCAAGGTCCGAAATGGGGTAAACCACTTCCGGTTCTAAATTTTTCAGATTTTGTCAGTTTAAGGGATGAAATCCCCATCTTCAAGGACCTACCAATCCCCATAACTACTTTCTAGACAAACCTATCTGGTCAGTTCAACTTCATATGTTTACTGATGCTTCCGAGTTTGCTCTGTCATCCGTCTGTTATATCAGGGTTGATAACTCCGATCACTCAATCGCCGTTAGATCCGTTATAGGAAAAGCTCGTGTAGCCCCGCTGAAAAAGATCACTATTCCAAATTTAGAATTGCAAGCAGCTGTGTACGGTGCCTAACCTGCACAATTTGTTAAAGAAGATTTCACCGAAAGCATATTTTAATCTGACAGCACAACTGTTTTCTACTGGTTGCGAACACCTGAAATGCGCCACAGAATTTTCATTACTAATTGCTTGGCCAAAATATTGGATGTCTCATCTGCATTTGATTGGAGGTACATTCCATCGGCAGCTAACCCTGCAGATTACGGAACTCGAGGTTATCGTGTTTACCAAAGGACATCGGAATCTCGCTGGATATCAGGACCGTCGTTTTTGAGTGAACATAGATCAGACTGGCCCAAACAAGAGAATCTGCAATCGCAGTATGTGAAGATAGTATCTTTCCCTTCCTCAGTACTTGAAACAGAAACTGTTTTTGATTTGAAGAGATTCATCAGCTGGAACAGACTAAGACGGGTAATCGCCTTTTGTTTCTTCTTTACCGATAAATGCAAGAAGCGTAGTAAAGACATTCAGTTAGATCACTTCAAAAAAGCGTATCGGCATATCATTCAGACAACCCAGAGACAAAATTTCAAGGCAGAATTCTTTGCTTTGAAGAAAGCTGATGATATACCCAGCTCTAGCAGACTAAAACTTCTATCCCCGTTCAATGACAAAAACAACCAACTTAGAGCAAGAGGCCGTTTATCAAAAGCAAGCCATTTGATGACTTCTCGTTACTCCTTGATACTCGACGGCAATTACATTGCCACTAGATTGGTGATACAGCAGACACAAGAACTTAACTGTCACTGTGCTCTCGAACAACAATGGAATATTCTAATGGAGCATTACTGGATACTTCGGTGTCGATCGTTAGTAAAACAAACCATTAGACACCGCCTTCCATGTCGCCAAATTATCCAAGACGTTAGCATTCCTAAAATGCTTGATTTGCCTCCTGTTAACAACAATGGCAAACTGTTTAGTCGTTACGTACTACTGTTTACAGGTTTAGTAGTCAGAGCAGTCCATCTCGAGGTTTCAAATGACCTTAGCCTTGACTCAACGATTAATTGCATAAGACGTTTTGTCAGCCGGAAAGGAAAAACCCAACAAATTCATTTCAGACTGCGGAAAATCATTTGTTGTTTCGAACATCAGCCTCCAGTCCACCATCGCCGATCTAAGAGCGTCAAAACCTTTTGCGGCAAAATTGCACCCTATGAAAGTCGAAATCGTATGGAAGTTTAAAACTCCAGCAGCCCCGCATTTTGTCGAAATTTGGCAGCGATTAGTGCGGATTTTCAAACTGTCTCTCTATAAGGTCACCGCGTCACGAACGCTTACCCATGAAATATTATGCACAGTTACGTGTGAGATAGAAGATAATATGAACTTTAGGCCCTTAACAAACGTTCCAAGTGGTATAAATGATCCTTTACCTCTTACTCTAAACCACTTTCTTCTAGGTAGGTCTTCGGTCAATTTTACCCCTGGCGTTTTTGTTGGAGACGAAAAGAACATTTCGAAAGCTTGGCGTACATCCCGACAAATAGATGCTCACTTCTGGAATCAATTTCTGCGAGAGTACCTTCCAGGCCAACAAATTCGTTCCAAATGGAACAAAAATTTAAAGAATCTGAAAGTGGACCACTTAGTATGGATCCTTGAGGACTTCACTCCGAGGCCTTTGTCCTGTTGCCCGAGTAACCCTAATTTTTCCCGGAGATGATGGGATCGTTCGGTCAGTCAAACTGGAAACCCCGAGCGGTGAGAGCATTAGGCCCGTCGTAAAGTTGAGCTAATGATTTCCTGACTAAATTTCGAATCCATAGGTTCTACGATGAAAAATGCAGTTAACGGATTGTGTTAATTGGATCCCAAATTTAGCAATACATCAACACCATAACCTATTATTCCGTTTGCACCATTTCAAATAATTTTATTGCGAAACCGTCAACATACGCTTTCATAAGTGATACCTTGTTTTATTCCCCATTACTTTGGACTACATTCGCGATTAATTTGCTTATAATAAAATTAACGCTTTCCAATTGCCAACGATTGTGTTTTATGGAAAATTCTTATTAATCGCACTCGTCTTAACCTTTTATTGATATTAAATCTTAGAGATTCGTCTCAAACCCCTGGCTCTCATTTGACAATTTTGGTGATTTCGTTTGGTAATTCCGTTATTTTATGAAGGTGACTCGTTTTTACGAACCACCCGATTAGATTTGTACCCTTGTATTTCCATTACCCTTTTTTTGAATTTATTTCATTATTCAGCTAGATGGATGATTCAACACTTACTCCAACAAAATTATTCATTTTTGCAATCCTGCAAATGGGGCCGGCGATGTCAAGGACAAGTTGACTCATGATCGATTTCGAGGAAAAAGCCGGCAAAACAAAAACACAATTATTTTCAAAACCTGACGGAAGTAGTTGACTTCTCAAAATCTTTTATAGCAACAAAACAAGCGAAACAAAACGAATGAAATTTAGTTTTACATTAATAGTACACAATCACAATTGTCCTAAGCACATTCCCCATCCCAACACAATTCATTAATAGTTGCAATGTTGCAAAGCACGTGCAGTTACAAAGTAAACCTTTATGTAAAAATATGACCCGTGGGTACGGGAGTAGCAATATGCACCCACTAAAAAAAAGCAAACGGAAAATATTCTGGAATGCTATCATTTTTTGGTGGTGTTACGATTATGGGGTCACTATAAATGGAAAGACTCATCAAAATTTGATATCTATCTTGTTTTTACATGGCAATATATATATATTGCGTTAAAAACAACAAATATAATTCTGTAAATTTTTCGTTGATGGATAATCAGGTCTTTTTTTACCAGCTGAAAGCAGCTAAAAGTTTTGCCAAAGTTGGAATGATAGTGTTATCTTGTCTATAATATTTAGCAGTGGAGCTAATTGCTCCGCATGTATTTACAATCATTATTTCTTAGTGAGTGGGGAAAAAGTGCTGCTGTATAGGCTATCGATAAATGTCTTTCATATATCTCAATACTTGGGTAGATTATTGGTCTAGGAGTGCATTGTTTCTCAACTATGGTGCTCTTCTTTGATTCAATGAACAGCTTACTAAATTTCGAGTGTAAAAAGAGTTCGGGGTTAATCTCTCCATTACCCCCCAATCAATTACATCGTTTTACCACCTTGACAGACCAAGAAGTAAGAATGGGGGTTATTTTGTCTTTTACCCGCTCACTCTTACACCATTTTAACCCCTTTCGAAGCCCAACTCAACCCAAAAAGACGTAAGAGTTTTGAGCTGCATTTTCCTAAGAAATCCATTGCAGCCCCACTCCTACATCATTTTACCCCCATTGGCAGCCCCACTCTTACATCATTCTACCCCCTCAATCTTACATTGTTTTAGCCCCCAAAAATGAAGTCTGCCAGTCTTGAAGCCACAACCTCTGTACCCTCAGCTGCGTCGCCCTAACTCCAGACCATCAATGCTTGTTTAACTCTTGACGGTCTAAATATATATGAATAATACTTGTTATAATTGCCCCCTCTCAACAAATTACTCCCTCACTCTTACACCATTTTACCCCCTTAGCAGCCCAACTCTTACCTCATTCTACCCCCTCTGGACAAATTACCCCCTACTCTTACACCATTTTACATCCCTTGGCAGCCCAACTCTTACCTCTTTTTACAAACTCTGGATTTATTACCCCCTCACTCTTACACAATTTTACCCCCCTTGGCAGCCCGACTTAACATCATTTTACTCTTTCTGAACAAATTACCCCCTCACTCTTACATCATTTTACCCCCCTTGGCAGCCCAACTCACAAATCATTTTATCCCTCTGGACAAATTAACCCCTCACTCTTACACCATTTTACACCCCTTGGCAGCCCAACTCTTACCTCTTTTTACAAACTCTGGACCTATTACCCCCTCACTCTTACACATTTTTACCCCCTTGGCAGCCCGACTTAACATCATTTTCTTCTTTCTGAACAAATTACCCCCTCACTCTTACATCATTTTACACCCCTTGGCAGCCCAACTCTTACCTCTTTTTACAAACTCTGGACTTATTACCCCCTCACTCTTACACAATTTTACCCCCCTTGGCAGCCCGACCTAACATCATTTTACTCTTTCTGAACAAATTACCCCCTCACTCTTACATCGTTTTACCCCCTCAGAAAAATTTACCCCTTTAGCAGCCCAACTCTTACATCATTCTACCCCCTCTGAACAAATTACCCCCTCACTCTTACACCATTTTACACCCCTTGGCAGCCCAACTCTTACCTCTTTTTACAATCTCTGGACTTATTACCCCCTCACTCTTACACAATTTTACCCCCCTTGGCAGCCCGACTTAACATCATTTTATTCTTTTTGAACAAATTACCCCCTCACTCTTACATCATTTTACCCCCCTTGGCAGCCAAATTTTTACATCATTTTACACCCTCTGAAAAAATTATTATCCCCTCACTCTTACACAATTTTACCCATTGCAGCCCACTCTTACATGGCAATTTCATTCAGGGGTAATTCCTGAAAATTCCTCCCATTTCAGCCCATTGCAGCCCACTCTTGCATGGTAGTTTTAGTGAGTGGTGATTTCTCAAAAGTCCTCCCATTGCAGCCCAACTCTTACATCATTTTACCCCCTCTGAACAAATTACCCCCACACTATTACATCAATTTATCCCCCATAGAAAAATTATCCCCCACTCTTACAACAAAATTGGAGGATTTTAGGAAGGACATTCAACCCGGGGCATTGTCTACGGTCAGAACGTATAAGTATATACATATAGGAGTTGGTTTACCGCCCCCGGAATTACCAACTAATTTATGTTTAAGTTAAGAATGCTTAAATATAACAGAGTGAAAGATGCTATAAGATACACAAAAAGAAGTAAGGCACGGGGCGCAGATAGAATAGTGGCAAACCACTCACACCATCTAGGTCCCATAGCACTGAGAGACCGCACTGGTACCATAAACTTTCTGTAAACAGTGCAAACATCCCGAACATCTGAAGAGTTGGCCAAGTTATACCCCTATACAAGCCGGGAAAACCGATAGACGAGTATAAAAGCTTAACACCAATCGCACTCCTCTCTCTTATTGCAAAAATAACAGAAAAGTCCTACTGAGTGACTTATAGACTATCCTCTAAAAAGAACATCAACATGGCTTTAGACCTGAGCACTCTACAACAACAGCTCTCAATCTTGTCACAAACGACATTCCAAAAGGCCTTTATCAAAAGAAGCTTTGCAAACGTACTCTACTAGTAGCCTTAGACGTCACACATAGCCTTACTAGTAGCCTTAGACCTCGCCGTTTTCAACGCGGTTGATCACAACCTACTACTAAGAGACATATTCGAGGTAACACTCCAGCACAGCGCTAATAGATGGGTGGCTTCTTATTTACGAGGCAGGAATCAAGAAAAGGCAGGCAGGCTAGAATCAAGAATACTTAAATTATCTGCTGAAAAATCTAGTTCAACTGCGTTCACAACCTGGAGCAAGGAGGCCAAGTTTGACCCACACCTCACTATCACCAATTCACCAATACCAGTGTCGTACTTTATTATTTTGCTGTGGTGATTCGTGTTGCGAGTATGCAGACGGAATGTTTATGATCGATTCGCGGAGCGAAATCTACTTTAACTTTTGTTTCGCTTACTTGCGGAGCGGGAGAACGAGAGGCAATTTTGCAAACTGAATTGAATTGCATAAATTGAGAGGAATGAATTAAACAGATTGGAGCCACTTGGGCACAACATGAATACGTGATCAGACATGTCTGATCACGAAGCGGGAAACTATCAGACAACGGAATGAAATGATAAGATAAACAAATTGAACAAATTAATGAAGGTGAAAGTAATTGAACTAGTTTAAGGCATCAAATAAATTTTACTGCAATGATTAAATAAAATGAATAAATATACCATCAGGTATCACATACCCTTCGCAGCAAGAAGAAAAATTGTAATATACAATTTTTCAAATATACTTAATAATAACAATATTTACAAATTAATACAAGGTCCCCGGTTAAATAGATAATATCAATATATTTGCTGGTTATCATAACTAAAAATACGGTGATTAATACAATATAAAGTGTCTTTTCAGTTTTTTGAGTTTTACATGGTCCAATCGTCATTTTCCTGATCTTGGTCTTCTGCATCAAGAGCAGACATAGATCGAGCCAATGTCGGGGTGTCCGTTTCTAGTAAAGGTACATTTCGTATCGCGGGAGGCGAGACAGAACCAATTTGCGGTGACACGTTTCGCTCTTCGGGTTGTGTCTCCAAAATTTGTTGCACCGATTCGATAACGGTGACAGGGGGTGCAAAATTCTCGACATCACCCGCTCGTCGGGGTCGTTTAGGTGGTTGTAGAATGTCTGATCCTTGGGGTGACGTTTCAAAACCGTAATATGACTGGCTTTGCCTATTACGGTCAGAAGATCGTTTGGAAGATGCTGTTGCGGGTGGATCAGTGGGCGCGGTTGTAGTTGGTTCGCTGATTTCAAGTGGAGGTTGAGCGTTTCGGATCGCAGCGAAGTTTGGTAATTTTGGGACGCGCCCCCGCATTGCGCGAGAAATGTTGGAGCGTTGTGAAGATACTCCGCTGCCCGGCTCCCTCTTCCTATGCTTCATCTTTTTGTCACCCTTTTGCTTTCGGGTGAACTCCTTAATATGGCTGTGGATCAGCTCTTCAACTATCTTCTCCCCAGCACGTGGCCCGCGTCTGTCGGCATAAACTTTTAACGGAGTCTGTCTCTCCTGATGGGTGCCAATTTTGGCAATATCGCTATTGCGGACGGTGACAATTTGTTTGCCCGGCTACTTGATGGTCGATGTAGTCGGGCTTACTTTTAAGATGTGCGATCCTGGGGCGAGAACTTCATAGAGGCCTTCAAGTTTCTTCTTGGATCGTCTTTTGCCGTGGATTTTGCGAGCCAAGTTTAGCTCGACCGATCGTTCTTTTAGGGGAATGGGGCGGATTGCTTTCGTTTTCAGAAATCGGGATTCGCCATCCGTGCTCTCTCTCTCTTGCGTTTGCTTCCGTTGTGGCGCGTGTCATGCCCTTTTCAACTTCTATGTCGCTTCTGTATCCACTGATCCATTTGTCATCGGGCAATATTTCCACCGGCATCACTGTTTCTTCGTCTAAATAGTGGTTTATAATACCCTTATACGACAAATTCATTAAATTCGGCTTAGTTGTAATCACGCTTAGCGGGGTATTAGGTTTTCTCCCAAAATGTGCTTCGAAGGGCGAGATCTTTGTTGTTCTTTGTTTACATATTCGCAATTGGTGAATGATTATCTTTAATGCATGCTTTACATGAAAGGCGTGTGCAGCTAATTTTTCTTCTTTGATACATGCAAGTCTATTCTTAATTGTTTGAATTAATCGTTCCACCAACCCAATAGCACGGTGATCATTTACGGGCGCTTCAATAATTTCAATGTTGTTTTTATTGCAAAAAGTCTTTACTTGATGTCCAATTAAGCATTTAGCTTGGTCTAAACGAATAGATCTTGGTATTCCGTGAGTTTCGATGTACATATCCAAAAATTTTAGAACATTAGGTCCATTAGCTTTTTCATACACATATGCAGTTGGATATTTAGAAAAACGATCAATTGCTGCCAAAAAATAAACTTCATTGTTCTTTTCATCAAAAATTGGTCCCCCAAAATCAATTTGAATTTCTTGATTAGGTTCAACACATGGTATATGAGGGGTAAATTGCTTAGCGGGAATTACGGATTTTAGATTCTTACCGATTGCGGTGCACGGTTTGCACTCAGTGGCCTTGACTATTAGCTCCCGATGCATGTAAGGCCACCAGCAATGTGTTGCCATACAAATCATGCCCCATGTACCTGGATGACTGGCATGAATGTCATCTATAAGTGCTTCGCGAAGTACGTTGGGGATAGCTACCTTCTCGTCTATGCAGACGCACCCCGAGCGCACGTGAAGGTCCCTCCAGTACGAATGTATATACGGGTTGATGGCTTTTAATCGGGCTTTGTTATTTGTCAGTATACAATCCCTGACTTCTTTTAGGACGGCATCTTTACTAGTGAGGGAAGCGATGAGCGATTTACTGAAGATCTTTGATACTATGTAATCAAACGTGGGGACGTGCGGGCTCGGCGTTAACGGTGTACTAGCATTTGAAGAATGGGTAGGGGATGTTGGGGTTATGTTGTGGGCCATGCTTGTTGTCGGCGGACTATTAATGTTTTGCGGGCGTTGATTTGCTGAGCGGGGTGTAGAAGTTGAATTTGATCGCGTACTCGCGGTGCGCGTGACGTTTTCACTAGTTGATGGCTGATCCGCTGCGCGGGATGTATCATTGAATCGCACTCGGGTTATCCTTTTCTTTGACGGCATACTGTGAGCTATTAAATTGATATCTTTAATTATGGATGATGTTTTAGTTGAGTTTTTGAGAGTAGAAGAATGCAACTGAATTCTGGATTGACAAGGGGCAAAAAGCACTGATTTGATTTCTAGGTGGTGACTTTTTGAGTTATTTGCGGAATGTGATTCGATTGGCGGGATTTGTAATTGAGTAATTTGATGCTTGTGCTGCGCGTATGCCACTTTATTCCTAATTTGGATTAATTGTTTGTTATTACTGGTGTTTTGCAGAGCGAGAGAAGTGCTAAGTGGATTTTGAGACGCGAGTGGTGCATATTTTAAATTGTTTAATTGGTAACTACTATTTGAGGTATGATCTCGCGGGGCGAGTGAATGGCTAAATACATGTTCGCATACTTGCGCAGCGTGTGTGCTAATTGAATTTATTGATCTATTAAGAGACTCAAATTTAGGTGTAAATTTGTGTGCGGAGATATGTGTCTCAATTTTAGGTGTGTTTTGCGGGTCAAGTGAATGATTTGTTAGTAACTGGTGTAAACGCGATGTGGGGTGTTTAGTTTTTAATTCTAATGTGTTAATTGAATTCGAGATTAGTTTCAACTTTGCGACTATAAATTCTTCATCGTATGTGGAGACCTTTTTAGCTTTTTGGGATGGATTGCGAGAAATATAATCTACTAAACCCACTTTGTCCCCGGAAGGTGTTCAATATCAAATTGAAAAGGAAGGAGACGATCTACCCATCGGGTTAATCTACTGTTGTAGGATTTATTAGATCGGTGTTCTTTCATAATTGAGAGAAGTGCTCTGTGATCAGTGATTACTTTAAATTGTTTTCAATACAAATAATTTTTGAAATATTCTGTGGACCAGACTACACCCAAAAGTTCAAGTTCATTTACGCTATAGCGCTCCTCACATGAGTTTAGGAATCTAGACGCGAACGCAATCGGTTTCCACCCATCTACAGTTAGTTGCTCGAGTGCCGCACCAAGACCTGACCGAGATGCGTCGCATTTCACGCGTGTTTTGAGTTGCGGGTTGTAGTGACTATTAGCCGTAGCGTTCGCTATGCGGGTTTTTATTTCTTGAAAACAATTTTCTTGTTCGGTCGTCCAAATGAATTTGGAAGACTTTCTCAATAGCGGACGAAGGGGGTGGCTTATTTGGGCTAAGTTTGGGATAAATTTACCAATATAATGAACGGATCCCAGAAATGAACGGAGTTTCTTTAATGTTTTCGGTGCATCAAGAGCCAAAATTGCCGCAGTCTTAGATTCGAGCGGCGAGATACCCTCTTGTGATATATGATACCCAAGCCAGTCAATTTCCAGTTTTCCAAAGTGACATTTAGGTAAATTTATCCTAAGGTTTTCATCATCTAAACGTTGTAAGCACTTCATGACGTAATTTTTGTGACTATTCAGAGAACCTTTGCTAACAATTAAGATATCATCCAAAAAGCAATATGTATTTTCCAATCCAATTAAAGTATAATCCATAGCTTTTTGAAATTCTGCTGGCATGTCTGTAAGTCCGTAAAATCCTGTTTGAAATCTATATGTGCCAGTCATATCACCACTAATTATATTAAAATTGCAATGATTAGCTGTATTAACATCTAAATTCAATTGACTGTAAGCGTATTTCAGATCGATCGTAGAAAAATAAGTTGTGTTTTGCGAGGCGGGAGCGCTTATTTGTTGAGAGATTGATTCAATGAGCGTATCAATATTTGGCATTTGATATTTGTTTTTGTGGATAGCTTTATTCAAAATTTTTGAATCCAACGCAAGCTTTATCGTTTGGTCTTTTTTAACAGTTACCACAATAGGTGAAATGAAATAATTATCTGGGCAACTCGACAATTTTATGATATGTTTTTCGGCTAGTAATTTCCAAAGTTCTGTATTAACTTTGTCTTGGAGATTGATAGGAATTCGTCTTCCTTTTTGGTGTCTAGCTTGGAAGTTCTTGTGAAATTTAGATTTTGCTACATGACTTTTTGATCGTCCGATGCGTGATACCAACCCAGGGAATTTTGTGGCTATTTGCTCTTTAAATTCCGATGACGCAATGTTATTGACAGAATTACCTTTTTGAAGTGTTGATTGCGTTACTGCAAGTCCAATTTGGTCGAACAAATCACGACCAATTAAGGACTTTAGGCCGTCAGCAACAACAGTGAAGATTGCTGTGTTGCATACCCATCCTTTGCTTGTGATCGGAGCTTGGATTTTTCCCAGTACCTGTATTGGCTTGTTGGAGAAGTTTCGTAATTGTGTTGGTGATGATTCGTGGATCCAGAAAGCGCGGGGGCTGTTCTGAACTACTTGCGACGCGAGTGAATGATGCAATATACTACAAGCACTCCCGGAGTCCACGAGTAGAGTTGTATTAGTGTTTCCAATCTTGAGTGGCATATTGAGGGGTTCAACTTTCTCTACTGTGGAGTCAATCATGGCAACTGTGTTGTCTTCTTCGCCGCTGCTGTAATCAGATTCATAGAGTTTTGGCGGTTGAACAAAGTTTACTGAGTCCTCTGGGTGTGGGTCATCTTCCACCACCCGAACCATCTTTTTCTTGGGATCTTGTGGTTTTGAGTTGATGATCTTTTGTTGTTTGCGGCAGACCTTCGCAAAGTGGTTTAATAATCCGCAATTATTGCACGTCTTTCCTTTTGCGATGCATTTTTCGCGATGGTTTGGGAGCCAAACTCCACCACAATTGGAACAGTTGAGTGTTGATCTATTATTCTGTCTTGCAGCATTGTTGTTGTTGTTCTGCCAATACGGCCTTCGTGAATTGTTATTGAACTGTACGGCATTTACGTTCGCCGGGACAACAATTTTATTATGTTGTTGAATTTGGTGTTGATTTCGCATCCCGAGTTCCATATTGATTGCCAAATCCAATGCTTGACGCGGTTCCACAGTTTGTTTTAGTAGCTCTTTTTGGATCTCAGGGTCGATCAGATTTGTGATGAACACATCGCGTATCAGAGTTTCTTCTTTATTCTCGAAGTCGCAGTTTTCTGCCAGTTCTTTTAGTTTGCCGTAGAAATGTTCGACAGTTTCCCCCCTGAGTTGTTTTGTGATCAGAAAGACGTGTCTATCAAATGTTATGTTACGCGGGCGAATGAATGCTTCTTCTACGATTTTCCAGAAGTTAAGAGTTGATAGTGTATCTATCATAATGTGTGGGTTCTTACAATTCAAGATACGGCGTCCCTCTATTCCAATACTCAAGTAGAGGAGAGATACTGATTTTCGATCCGCCAACGACCACGGTTTATCGCCACACATTATGCCTATCTCGATGAGTCTTTGGCCTTTGTTTTGCCAATTCATTTTTTGTTGCGCGTTGCGCGCGTTCCGTTCTCTTTCTGATTGTGCAGATGCACCCACAATCGTCTCTTCATAGATGGGTTCCAAGGGTAGCTCCACCATTTCAGGCTTCGGGCCGAGTAGCGTGTCCAAGATGATATTCTCTTTGGCTAAGAGCGCTAATTTGTATTGAACTCTCCACTTCTCCCAGCGAAGTGGTGGGTCCGGTGTCGGTTTGTCCCAGAAGGGGTCGATTCCAAGAGGTGTTCTTTTCGTTGCTGACTGCGCCATGTCGTACTTTATTATTTTGCTGTGGTGATTCGTGTTGCGAGTATGCAGACGGAATGTTTATGATCGATTCGCGGAGCGAAATCTACTTTAACTTTTGTTTCGCTTACTTGCGGAGCGGGAGAACGAGAGGCAGTTTTGCAAACTGAATTGAATTGCATAAATTGAGAGGAATGAATTAAACAGATTGGAGCCACTTGGGCACAACATGAATACGTGATCAGACATGTCTGATCACGAAGCGGGAAACTATCAGACAACGGAATGAAATGATAAGATAAACAAATTGAACAAATTAATGAAGGTGAAAGTAATTGAACTAGTTTAAGGCATCAAATAAATTTTACTGCAATGATTAAATAAAATGAATAAATATACCATCAGGTATCACAACCAGTAATGTCCAAATTCAATTTACAGGGTGTTACTTTCGTTACTATGCTCAATACTGGAGAACCCATCAAACATTCAACCTCAAAATCAAAAGGTACTTGGATTACCATGGAACCCAATAACTGATTGCTACATGATTGAAAATAAGCTCTTCCAAAATAAAATTAAATGAGGACATAACTCAACAAAAGCTACTGAGAATTTTAGCGTCCCTATTTGATACACTTGATTTTTTTGCTCCTTTAACTATTCGACTGCGGAATGTTTTACAGGCTGCTTGGAATCAAGGACCGAAATGGGGTAAACCACTTCTGGTTCAAAATTTTTCAGATTTTGTCAGTTTAAGTGATGAAATCCCCATCTTCAAGGACCTACAAATCCCCATAACTACTTTCTAGACAAACCTATCCGGTCAGTTCAATTTCATATGTTTACTCATGCTTCCGAGTTTGCTCTGTCATCCGTCTGTTATATCAGGGTTGATAACTCCAATCAGTCAATTGCTGTTAGATTCGTTAGAGGAAAAGCTCGTGTAGCCCCGCTAAAAAGATCACTATTCCAAATTTAGAATTGCAAGCAGCTGTGTACGGTGCCTAACTTGCACAATTTGTTAAAGAAGAACAAGATTCAGATTTCATCGAAAGCATATTTTGATCTGACAGCACAACTGTTCTCTACTGGTTGCAAACACCTGAAATGCGCCACAGAATTTTCAATGCTAATTGCTTGGCCAAAATATTGGATGTCTCATCTGCATTTGATTCGGTACATTTGATGAGGTACATTCCATCGGCAGCTAACCCTGCAGATTACGGAACTCGAGGTTATAGTGTTTACCAAAGGACATCGGAATCTCGCTGGATTTCAGGATCGTCGTTTTTGAGTAAACATAGATCAGACTGGCCCAAACAAGAGATTCTGCAATCGCAGTATGTGAAGATAGTACCTTTCCCTTCCTCAGTACTTTTAACAGAATTGGTTTTTGATTTGAAGAGATTCAGCAGCTGGAACAGACTAATACGGATAATCGCATTTTGTTTCTTCTTCTTTGCCGATAAGTGCAAGAAGCGTAGTAAAGACATTCACTTAGATCACTACACAAAAACGTATCTGCATATCATTCAGACAACCCAGAAACAAAATTTCCAGGCAGAAATCTTTGCTTTGAAGAAAGCTGATGATATACCCAGCTCTAGCAGACTAAAACTTCTATCCCCGTTCAATGACAAAAACAACCAACTTAGAGCAAGAGGCCGTTTATCAAAAGCAAGCCATTTGATGACTTCTCGTTGCTCCTTGATACTCGACGGCAATAACATTGCCACTAGATTGTTGATACAGCAGACACAAGAACTTAACTTTCACTGTGGTCTCGAACAAACATGGAACATTCTAATGGAGTATTACTGGATACTTCTGTGTCGAGCGGTAGTAAAACAAACCATTAGACACTGCCTTCAAATGTCGCTGAATGATCCAAGACGTTAGCATTCCTAAAATGCCTGATTGGCCTCAGGAAAGATTGCCTAAAAAGAATTAACTTGTCTTCGAAACAACTGAACTTGATTTTATTGGACCGTTTCCTGTTAACAACAATGGCAAACTGTTTAGTCGTTACGTACTACTATTTACAAGTTTAGTAGTCAGAGCAGTCCATCTCGAGGTTTCTAATGACTTTAGCACCAACTCTACGATTAATTGCATAAAATGTTTTGTCAGACGGAAAGGAAATCTCAACAAATTCATTTCAGACTGCGGAAAATCATTTGTTGTTTCGAACAACAGCCTCCAGTCCAGCATCGCCGATCTAAGAGCGTCAAAATCTTTTGCGGCAAAATTGCACCTTATGAAAGTTGATATTGTATGGAAGTTTAAACCTCCAGCAGCCCCGCATTTTGGCGGAATTTGGGAGCGATTAGTGCGGATTTTCAAACTGTCTCTCTATAAGGTCATCGGGTCACGAACGCTTACCGATGAAATATTATGCACAGTTGCGTGTGAGATAGAAAATAATATGAACTTTAGGCCCCTAACAAACATTCCAAGTGATATAAATGATCCTTTACCTCTTACGCCAAACCATTTTCTTCTAGGTAGGTCTTCGGTCAATTTGACTGCTTGCGTTTTTGTTGGAGACAAGAAGAACATTTCGAAAGCTTGGCGTACATGGCAATAAATAGATGCTCACTTCTGGAATCAATTTCTGCGAGAGTACCTTCCAGGCCAACAAATTCATTCCAAATGGAACAAAATTCAAAGAATCTGAAAGTGGACGACTTATTATGGATCCTTGAGGACTTCACTCCGAGGCCTTTGTCTTGTTGCCCGAGTAACCCTAGTTTTTCCCGGAGATGATGGGATCGTTCGGTCAGTCAAACTGGAAACCCCGAGCGGTGAGAGCATTAGGCCCGTCGTAAAGTTGAGCTAATGATTTCCTGACTAAATTTCGAATCCATAGGTTCTACGATGAAAAATGCAGTTAACGGATTGTGTTAATTGGATCCCAAATTTAGCAATACATCAACACCATAACTTATTATTCCGTTTGCACTTTTTCAAATAAGTTCATTGCGAAACCGTCAACATACGCTTTCATAAGTGATACCTTGTTTTATTCCCCATTACTTTGGACTACATTCGCGATTAATTTGCTTATAATAAAATTAACGCTTTCCAATTGCCAACGATTGTGTTTTTTGGAAAATTTTTATTAATCGCACTCGTCTTAACCTTTTATTGATATTAATTCTTAGAGGTTCGTCTCAAACCCCCTGGCTCTCATTTGACAATTTTGGTTATTTCGTTTGATAATTCCGTTATTTTACAAAGGTGATTCGTTTTTACGAACCACCCGATTAGATTTGTACCCTTGTATTTCCATTAACCTTATTTTGAATTTATTTCATTATTCAGCTGGATTGATGATTCAACACTTACTCCAACAAAATTATTCATTTTTGCAATCCTGCAAATGGGGCCGGCGATGTCAAGGACAAGTTGACTCATGATCGATTTCGAGGGAAAAGCCGGCAAAACAAAAACACAATTATCTTCAAAACCTGACGGAAGTAGTCGACTTCTCAAAACCTTTTATAGCAAAAAAACCAGCAAAACAAAACAAATGAAATTTAATTTTACTTTAATTGTACACAATCAAAATTGTCCTAAGCACATTCCCCATCCCAACACAATTCATTAATAGTTGCAATGTTGCAAAGCACGTGAAGTTACAAAGTAAATCTTTATGTAAAAATATGGACACGTGGGTACGGGAGTAACAATAAGCACCCACTAGGTGAAGGCAAACGGAAAATATTCTGGAATGCTATCATTTTGTGGTGGTGTTACGATTTGGGGGTCACTATAAAAGAAAAGACTCAACTAAATTTGTTATCTGTCCTGTTTTTACATGGCACTATATATATATATTGCGTTTAAAACAACAAATATAATTCTGTAAATTTTTCGTTGACAGATAATCAGGTCATTTTTTACCAGCTGAAAGCAGTTAAAAGTTTTGCCAAGGTCGGAATGATAGTGTTATCTTGTCTATAATATTTAGCAGTGGAGCTATTTGTTCCGCATGTATTTACAATCATTATTTCTTAGTGAGGGGGAAAAAGTGCTGCTGTATAGGCTATCGATAAATGTTTTTCATATATCTCAATACTTGGGTAGATTATTGGTCTAGGAGTGCATTGTTTCTCAACTATGGTGCTCTTCTTTGATTCAATGAACAGCTTAATAAATTTCGAGTGTATTTACCAATTCTCTACATGCCGTTTTTTACAAATTTTGCTTTTGATAAAAGTTCGGGACCGGTTTGAATTTTTCGGACCGAAATGAGTTAAGAGTAGGGCTTCAATGGGAGGATTTTTCAGGAAGAAGCAGCTCAAAACTCTTACCTCTTTTTGGGCTGCATTGGCCGTCCAAGGGGGGTAAAAAGTGTAAGAGTGAGGGGGTAAAAGACAATTTAACCCCCAACCTTACATATTTTTTGGTCTGTAAGGGGGGTAAAATGATGTAAGAGTTCGGGGGTAATCTCTCCATTACCCCCCCGAATTCTTACATCGTTTTACCCACTTCCGAAGCCCAATTCAACCCAAAAAGACGTAAGAGTTTTGAGCTGCATTATCATAAGAAATCCTCCCATTGCAGCCGCACTCCTACGTCATTTTACCCCCATTGGCAGCCCAACTCTTACATCATTCTACCCCCTCAATCTTACATTGTTTTAGCCCCCAAAACTGAAGTCTGCCAGTCTTGAAGCCACAACCTCTGTACCCTCAGCTGCGTCGCCCTAACTCCAGACAATCAATGCTTGTCCAACTCTTGACGGTCTATATATATATATGAATAATACTTGTTATAATTGCCCCCTCTCAACAAATTACCCTCTCACTCTTACACCATTTTACCCCCTTAGCAGCCCAACTCTTACTTCATTCTACCCCCTCTGGACAAATTACCCCCAAACTCTTACACCATTTTACACCCCTTGGCAGCCCAACTCTTACCTCTTTTTACAAACTCTGGACTTATTACCCCCTCACTCTTACACAATTTTACCCCCTTAGCAGCCCAACTCTTACTTCATTCTACCCCCTCTGGACAAATTACCCCCAAACTCTTACACCATTTTACCCCCCTTGGCAGCCCAACTTAACATCATTTTACTCTTTCTGAACAAATTACCCCCTCACTGTTACATCATTTTACCCCCCTTGGCAGCCCAACTCACAAACCATTTTATCCCCTCTGGACAAATTACCTCCTCACTCATACACCATTTTACCCTCCTTAGCAGCCCAACTCTTACCTCATTCTAACCCCTCTGGACAAATTACCCCATCACTCTTACACCATTTTACACCCCCTGGCAGTCCAACTCTTACCTCATTTTACAATATCTGGACAAATTACCCCCTCACTCTTACACAATTTTACCCCCCTTGGCAGCCCGACTTAACATCATTTTACTCTTTCTGAACAAATTACCCCCTCACTCTTACATCATTTTACACCCCTTGGCAGCCAAATTTTTACATTTTTCCCTCTGAATAAATTATTATCCCCTCACTCTTACACCATTTTACCCATTGCAGCCCACTCTTACATGGCAATCTCAGTTAGGGGTAATTCCTGAAAACTCCTCCCGTTTCAGCCCATTGCAGTCCACCCTTACATGGCAATTTTAGTCGGGAGTAATTCCTGAAAAGTCCTACCATTTCAGCCATTTGCAGCCCACCCTTACATGGCAATTTTAGTCAGGGGTGATTTCTCAAAAGTCCTCCCAATGCAGCCCAACTGTTACATCATTTTACCCCCTCTGAACAAATTACCCCTACACTATTACATCAATTTACTCCCCACAGACAAATTATCCACCACTCTTACAACACAATTGGAGTATATTAGGGAGGACATTCAACCCGGGGCATTGTCCACGGTCAAGACGTATAAATATATATATAGGAGTTGGTTTACCGCCCCCGGAATTACCGACTAATTTAATTTTAAGTTAAGAATGCTTAAATATAACAGAGTAAAAGATGCTATAAGAGACACAAAGAGAATCAGGGCATGGGGCGCAGATAGAATAGTGCCGATCCACTTACACCATCTAGGTCCCATAGCACTGAGAGACAGCACTGGCACCATAAATTTTCTGTAAACAGTGCAAAAATCCCAAACATCTGAAGATTTGGTTGGGTTATACCCCTATACAAGCCGGAAAATCCGATAGACGATAATAAAAGCTTAACACCAATTTCACTCCTCTCTCCCATTGCAAAAATAACAGATAAGTCCTACTGAGTGACTTTATAGACTGTCCACTAAAAAGAACATCAACATGGCTTTAGACCTGAGCACTCTACAACAACAGCTCTCAACATTGTCAAAAACGACATTCCAAAAGGCCTTTATCAAAAGAAGCTTTGCAATCGTACTCTACTTGTAGCTTTAGACGTCACACGTAGTCTTACTAGTAGCCTTAGACCTCGCCGCTTTCGACGCGGTTGATCACAACCCACTACTAAGAGACATATTCGAGGTAACACTACAGCACAGCGCTAAAAGGTGGGTGTCTTCATACTTACAAGGCAGGATTTCTTACGTAAAGTATAATGATAAAAAATCAAAGTGGAGAATATTCAAAAGGGGTGCCCCCAAGGTGGTGTATTATCGCCAATGCTCCTCATCATCTACATGAGCGAGCTGCCTCTACCCCCGAAAGATATAAACATCACTTTTTACGCTGATGATATAACTATGACTACATCTCATCAACAGGTTGAAAAATTAGGTGACATAATAACTCCATACCTAAATATCTTAGACGACTGGCTAGAATCAAGAAAACTTAAATTATCTGCTGAAAAATCTAGTTCAACTGCGTTCACAACCTGGAGCAAGGTGGCCAAGTTTGACCCACACCTCACTATCACCAATTCACCAATACCGGTAATGTCCAAATTCAATTTACAGGGTGTTACTTTCGTTAGTTTGCTAAATTCTGGAGAACATGCAAGAAGCACCAAAGAGAAATTACAGAAGCGCACTAACATACTGAAAAAGATTGCTTGTAGCGACTGGGGATGCTTAAAAGAGACACTCAGTGACTTAGATAGCTATTGATCTGATTGTTTTGAACTACGGTGCTCCCATTTGGGCTTCCGCAATTAGCAATACTAACTGGAATTCTCTTAAAACGCAACAAAACATTGCTCTTCGCACAATTACTGGCTGCATAAAAATGTCTGACATCAATGACTTAAACAATGAGGGTGAAATTCCGCATGTCAAAGCTCACGTTGAAATGTCAGCAGTGCAATTTCTCTTTGGCAGTTATCAGAGCCATTGTATTTATCACGAAACATCCTCTTCAACCAGGCTTTGTACCATGAGACCGACACTAACTGATACTTATAGGGACCGCGAGGAGTAACACACAAACAATAAAGAGCAATTAAGTCGGAAAGAATACAAAAGTGCGCTCAAAAGTATTCACCAACACACGCTTAATACTCAGTTGAACAAAGTCAACAAGCAATTAAGTACACCTCCCCCAAAGATAGCAGAAGAAGCTGCCGCGAATTACACTTATCCGACTAGTCGAACTGAGAACTGGATACTGTCCACTGCTAAGCTCTTACTTGAGTAGGATCTGTAAAAATGTTGATAACCACTGTCCCAAATGTGATGTAGCACCACATGACCTAATACATAATATCCACTGCAGTAAGAATAACGCGGACCTGAAACTAATTGACCTGTGAGAAAGACTACTGGAGTTAGCCAAATGGCTGGTCTTAATTCCATCAGTCCTGCATGACCGCACTGCACAGAATAATCCGCCTTGCTTGCCCCTTTTCCCTGATTTGGACGATGCTCCTGGTCCCACTAACCCGGGGACCGCTTGTCACTCACCACGGCTTAGATGCATGAAGGTCGCCGCATCACAAGCAAGTTGTGGATATGCAATGTCACAAAACTATTAATATACCTATTATTATTATGATACAAAAGCAACCTAGGGTACCGTTAAACGGAAATAAGCGCCTGAATCCCGCCAAAATTAGCTGTGAATTGCTGCTCTTTCCAACTGCTACAACAACAACAACACGACTATACAATATAAAGGGATGGACAATAATTTATTTGACCGGTTCTTTCGAAAGAAAATGTTGATCATTTCTGTTTCCCCCCAGCTCAGTCAGCATAAATCTCAAGTGAACATGCTATTTCTATTTTCTTACATAGTAACGTGCTATTTAAGCACATATAATTTGTAAAGGGGGTCATAAACACACTTGGGGGCCGGACCAGAATAGATCCGAAAATCTAATTTATTAAAGGTTCTGACCATCCTGGTTTGTCCCCCTCCCCGACACATTATGCTCTCAACCCATTTATAAAGCACGTGACATTATCTAGCAAATCAATTTGTAAAAATTAGGAACCTGGATGTTGCAAATAGTATGTATCCACTACACGGCGGCACGAATGAAATATA
The DNA here is from genome assembly GCF_964194025.1 of Convolutriloba macropyga. Lineage (NCBI taxonomy): Eukaryota > Metazoa > Xenacoelomorpha > Acoela > Convolutidae > Convolutriloba > Convolutriloba macropyga. The sequence continues at coordinate 63,582,495 of NC_134468.1, forward strand.
TTATTAAATTCATATTGCAATCAGTTAGAGAAAATATTTTTGTTCTTTGGTTTCTTCAACGATGAGCCTGTGAAACAAAGATTAGTTGTTTCTAAAGCAAAATCAGGTCATGTGTCGCTTTAGTGTCCTTTTAGTGAGAGAGAGAGAGAGAGCAAAAAGACCTCAACCTCAAAAAGAAACGAGCCGATGTAGCCTATGATTTTCATCATGGTGGGTATAGATGAAGTCAACTTCGAAGACTTTTATTAGCAACAGATCATTTACAGCAACTGTCTTACAATTTTTGAGGCCCGTGATAATTTTTTGCCAATAAAGATGATTTGCCATAATCGTATTCTGCCTGAAGTACGATTTTGAGTTGCTATATGTTAATTTCGTGCAGAAAAAACCTTCGAACCATTGTTTTACAGTTTTTTTCCTTGAACAGAAGGTCTCCAGCAAAAAATCGGATTGTTAGAAAAATAGCAATTGGTTTTGTGATCGGTCCTCAATTTAGGAGATAGAGAAGGGCATACAAATTTGGCGTCACAGCCAAAGATTTTCAATTTAAGTATCAAGATATGATGTGGCACTTATCAAATGCCGTACTATAATCCAAATAGAAAGAGAAAAGTGTAGATGACTTGTTACGACACAAACTCTTCAGATAATCCATCAATAGAACCGTAGAAACTTGCTGCCATGAGATCTTATCCGTAGGATCTTATCCGCAGACTACCGTAGGATCTTTTCCGTTTCTGCCCCCAGTACGTTATATACCTCCAGTTGCAGAGCACGTGCCGTTACATAGTTCATCAGTTCGTCAGTTCTTTTCTGCGAGCAGATTGTCCTCTTTTCACAGCTCTTACTTTCCTAGCAACTTCTTTTGCTACATGTATCTACTGGACGTTAGTTGTTTTTCAAGGTCAAATTTAAATGTTTCGTTTTCACAGAATTTGACCAGTCTAGCTTCGACAGTTTTTATGTTTTCACAATCAATCACTTCTACATCAAGTTTATTCCACGTTTTGACCCTTCTTTCTATAAAGAAGTTGTTCCTCAGTTTTCCGTTGCTCTTTCGAGTTAACAACTTTTTCTAATGTCCTCTAGTTCAAGTGCTCGCGTCCCACTGGATAAGCGCTCCTGGAATTTTGTGGTTGTATCCTCCTGAGGTCAACTTAAAGGTCTCAATCATGTTTCCTCTCATTTGTCGGTGGAAAAGAGTTGGCATATCGAAGGCTCTAGGTTCCTCTGATTAACTTAGTCCCTTCAGTTCAGGGAAGTTTTTCATAGCTCTCCTTGGAACATTTTCGATAATTTCTATCACTTTTCAGCTTCCAGGATTCCACGCCGGCGTTGCGTATTCGAGGTGAAGTTTTAGCAAGGAACTGAAGATTTATCTGAAAATGTTCACAGTTAAGCTGGTGAAAGTTCTCCTGATGAGGACGAAGATCTTGTTGGCTTTGTTCATTTTATTGACGATGTGCACTTCAAATTCCAAATCGTTGTCAAATGTAGTTCCAAGGTCCAGTTTTGTAGTGTCTCCTTCGATTGTCTCTGGACATTCGTTCTCTGCACAATGTTTCCTACCCACGAGTCTGCTTTTCCCTATATGAGGGACTTTGGCTTTCTTCGAGTGGAATGGAAGAATCCACTTCTTGTTCCAATTCTCCAGGGCAAACAAGTCTTGCTGGAGCAACTCACCGTCCGAAAAGTAGCTGACTTCATTTAAAATCTTCTTGTTGTCTGCAAACATGTATACTGGGTTCGGAACACAATCTGTTTGATCATAGATTATGAGATGACGAAGAGGATTGGTCCTAGCACGCTGCCTTGCGGCACGCCACTTTTGACATCACATTTCGACAATTGCTCGACGTTCACCTTGACATGCTGTTTGCGGTCACTTAGGATAGCTTTGATCCACTTAAAGACCTTTTCTCTGATTCCGCATGACCACACTTTTTAGGAGTCTTTTGTGAGATACTTTGTCAAAAGTTTTTGGAAGTCACAAAAATACAATCAATACCACCTCCTCTGTCAACTATCTTCGCCAACTGATTTAGCACAGAGGATCTTCCTTTGACAGAACCGAGCTGATTAATAGAGTTATGGCTGGTTCGCGAAAGTTGGTCCACTATTTTGGCACGAATAATCCTTTCCATGACGTTTCAAACAATACTAGTCAGACTAACAGGTCTGTAATTTTCAACAAGCTTCCTGTCTCTATTTTTATAAAGAGCTGTAATCGTCGCTTCCTTCCGTTCCTGGGGGATCCCTCTTTCATTCAGGCAATTTCAAAATAACAACTCTAGTGTTTTGGCTGGAACTTGAGCCAACTCTTTCAAAAGGTATGGATGAATTCCATCGAAACCTGTAGGCTTGTTTCTTTCAAGCTCCGCAAGGTTAATTAACACTTTTTTTCAGTGATGATCACGTCTGTAAGCGGGCTAAAAGAAGAACATTTGTCGTTCAATTCCGGGGAGTCATCTTGCTCTGTAACAAACACACTGCAGAAATGCTAATTCAGGGTCTCAGCCTTTTCTTTGTCTTCTGAAAATGTCTCTCAATTTTTTGCTCTCAAATCTCTCTTTCCTGTTCTGATCTTGAGCTTTGCGTTTACTCCAGAACTCCAGTACCTTTTTGTATTGGACTTGACATCTCTGGCGTCTGGTTTCTGTTTTACGCAGGGTTTCTTCGAGTAAAATTTCTTAGCTCGTTTCTCATCTTTTCGAAATCTTCATGTGTCTGATCACATTTCTTGCGCAAAAATTTCCTCCTCAAGTTACCTTTTTGCTTAATATGCTTGCGAGTTTCGATAGTAAGTGGCACTGGAGACTTTGTTTTTGCTTGACTCTTTGTTTTAGGCACCCATTGATCTGTTACCCATTCAATTTAAATTTTCAGTTCGAACCATTTTCCTTCGATTGGCATGTCATCAAACTCTTCGCCCTGTGATAGAACTCGATCTGTGATAGAGCTTTCGGGCATTTTTTATAGTTGCTTTTTGGGGGTTATTTTTTTCTCTCCAACCTTCTCTCTGTTGTCTTGTTTCAGGTCGTATAAGAAGGAGGTGACCGAGTAGTCGCTTTTGCCGAAAGTAGCTTCGCAGTCGATGCTATGCACGCACAATTCAGAGCTAGCAAAAATAAGATTGATTGCACAATGGTTGTCCGGCGCACCGCCTCCCGCCGTAAAGTTGACTAGTTGGGTCCAAAAGACGTCTTCACGAATCTGAACTCTTTGGTGTCTTGAGAGAGACGGGTCCAGTTGACAGACAAATCACTTTTTGTGAAGTTTAAGTCCCCGATTACCACCCACATTATTGCTAGCAAAGTGGATCTCTTGTTGGAGGTTTTCAAGAACCTTCTGCTCCTATTCTGCTCCTCCTTCAAGTATCTCTAAGATAGGACATGGTATTGAGAAGCCTACTCATGAGCTCGGCTCTTTTCCTGACATAAATGATTGATCCTCTGTCATCCTTTTCAATCAGCAGGGGTGTAAAATGAGATTCGTATCCATCAAAAAAATGTCTGTTGCCTCCAAAGTGAAACCAAGTTTTCTTCGGTTTAGCTTCTCAAATACAAAAAAGCGCGAATTTTGAGGCATCTAGTCTAGCTGTGACTTCCGCCTTATTGTTTGTGATCACGTCCGTATTGCTGAACTTTGTTTTTTGCTTAGTAGATTTTCCGACCGATTCTTGGTCGTCGGGGTTCTACTTTTTATTGATTTTCAGGACCTCCATTTGTACTGCGTTTGATCTGTACCTCCATCTCACTCAATAAATGATGTTTTTCGAATCTTCTCAATCTCTCTCTGGCGTTTTCGATTGCTTTTCGCATTGTTTTGCGCTCGTCCTGCAAAAGGTCATATGCTAGACAAATTGACTTAACTTGATCAGCTGCGTTCCTCAGTTTTTTTCACATTTAGAAAGAGCAGGTCTCAATTCCCTTTCTTCCCTTTTTGCTTCTCACTTATCATTTCCAATAATTTCTCTCCTGTCAATGTTACATTGTCTCTTTGTCAATTTTACTCTCATCACTGTTGACTTTGCTTCCCGGGCGAATTGTTTTCAATGCGCCAAGGTCTCCGTGTTTTAGCACTTCAGAAGTCAAAATGTTGAAGATATAAGTTCCTTGCGTCTTTGTTTTGCTGTAATTTTTGTGTACCTTATTTATTTTCCAGTTGTCTGATTAAGAGTTCATGACGTCCAATTTTCAGGATACCGATTTTAAGTTCGGCATCATTCTTGTCTCTGATGGTTTTGGTATGATTAATAAAAGAATTTACTCTAGTGATGAACTGACACTGCTTTATCCAGCTGACGCTGTTCACTCAAAATCTCCATTGTAAACTCCGACTTCTTGTGTATAATAAATCGTAGTGAAACCAAATCATTGGGGTCGCCTTCTGTTGAAAAAGGTGTCATCTACGTATATTTTGGAAAATCTCTTGTTTCATAATTTTGGTATCAATTGGGGTTTTTTCAAAATGAAATGTTTTCCATCAACTTTCCAAATTTTTTGTGTTGCTACTTAGTTGTATTTTGACTTTTTTATGTGATGGCTCATATTTCTCAAAAATTCATTTTGCTGTTACAAAATAATTTTTAATTACCTTTGGGTGATTTTTATATAGAAGTTTTTGTTTCTTCAGAGCTCATCTCCTCAAACTTAGCACTCAGTTTTTCTAAATATTTCACCAAAATATAGGCAAAGATGACTGACCGGGAAGCTCCATTACCAAACCGTTTTTTTTCAGTACCTGCTATCATTAATTTAGAATTAAAGATTTGTGACTGCTAGTTTGAGTATTAGTTTAAGTGTAAGTGTTGGCCTTTAATAAGGAGAGGGACACCAAATCCTGCTATCTAAACTGCAACTCTTTGGTTTCGACCCCGATGATTTATATGCCTGTATCTCTCCAATCTTGAGGACCGAGCACAAATCATGATTCTAAATGGCTATTTGGAATTACCATTATGGAATTGCCTATGGAATTGCTATTATCCCCCTAATTGACGATTAGTTCACTGTCCAAAGTGGTATGCGGACGACGGGAACGCTGTCGGCTCTCATGATAACTTGAAAAAGCTTTTTGACTCATTGAAAAAACATGGTCCTGCTTACGGGCCACATTATTACTAAAGAACATCTTTTTGAAAAAGCACAGCAGATTTTTGTTAACGACGAAGTGGAAATAGTTGACAGTTGTGGAGTACTTGGTAGTGTAATATGCCCTGATAATGCAGAAAAAATTTGTAGAAAGCTCACTAAAACAGCAGAAACCGCTGTTAAAAAGCTGGCTGCTCATGCCAATGTTCCACTTCAAAATGTTTATAAATCGTTCGCTTCATCGGTTCAGCATAAATTGACCTTCTGGGCACGTACAACAACCAATATTGAAGACCTTTTAAAAGAATGAGATATCAATCAACAATGAGCTATTACCTAATCTATTAATAAATCCCGCGTACAATCAAAATTACAGGAACATCTCGTTGCCGATGAGGGAGGGCGGTTGAACATCCTTAAACCCGAAGACCGCTTTAAGGAAAATGAACGATCAGTTCAACTGTTAAGTCCCTTATCTTTGCCGGAAGCCGAACTAAAGCAACAACAGATCATACCAGAAATAAAAAAGAATTGCCACGTGCAGCTAATTTTCAGAAAACCTTTCAGTGACGAATTTCTACATTACGTGCAAAAATGCGAAAGTTGAACGCATTAGAAGTTCTTTGACAAAAACAGAGTTATTTTCCGTCTAGAGCTTTGAATGCGTCGTCGTTTTCACCTGAAGGTCTATCTTCACGGTGCGACAGTTTTTGGCGGTGCGACAGCTTATGCTGCTACTGCATATTTTCCCGAGTTTTAATGAGATCGCACCTCTCCAATCTTTTTGTGAATTATTCTGATATCGCCTATTTTGGTAAACCTTGTTCCTTCAGGTAGATAACAAGATAGGAGCTTAATAATTCGTATAGTAAATAAAAGCTTTCAAGTTTTTGTTAATTTCAAACTTAAATTGCAAAATAAATTGCTAGATGTGGTTAGCTCGGTGTCTCTTGCTGCCCTCCGCGATAAGAAGAATGAGAATATCCGACTATGGATAGACCCTCACTATACTTGAGCTATTTAATTTTAACGCACATTGTTGCTATATAATAGCTCTATGTAACGCCAGTACTGCTACCTTTAAATTCGTGCATGTAGTAAATGACGCAACAATAACGTAGTAACTATATTTAGATGTCCTGCGGAGTGCCTTGCTCGTTCAATGCGACTTTTGTGTGGTAAATCACTAGAATGAACTAGCGTGTTACGCACTGAACGTCTCTGTTACCATTCACTCATTCGAGCTTAAAATTTGTTATAGTTTTATACAGCTAAATTGTTAATGGGAGGAGATACATTCCCCAATACTTTACGACTATCTCGCGCTGCATTTTCTGATATAGTTGAAAAAGTGCTGAAGATACTAAGTGAATTGGATATTGTTACTCTTTACTGCTCTCCGAAAGAGGTTGGTGATAAAGAAAGTTATGGTGATGTCGATTTTATCGTATGTCTGAACGATGCACCACAATCTGTTAGTATTCTCTCAGCTCTGTGAATTTAGTTAATTATACAAAGACGATCATCAGAAATTGTAGCGGTATAGCAGAAGAGGGGGGTCAGGTTGTGTTGTCAAGTTAACTATTGTTAATGGAGAGTAGCTGTGATAACTTCATACTAGTAGCAATCTAGGCCTAAACGGAATCAAAGTGGTTATTTGTGCACTATTTCAGTTGAGCGAATTGAAATTAACTTTGTACCAGAAGTTGGAGGCAATCGAAGAGCAGCATAATGGCGATCATCTTTCCTTTCTTTCCCCGGAAAGGTATCAGATTGACGTTTTGGTGGTTCCCGAATGTGAGTTCGATTCGACCAAGGGTTTCTACTCCAACGGCGATTTTTCTTATTGCTTAGGCAAAATGATTTACAAGTACAATCTGAAATGGAGCTCGAAAGGTCTGTCTTACCGTATGGCCAAGCCAGATTTTGACGTCAGAAATTTGCCTAACGCTGATTTAGACCTCATTTTAACCAGAAACACAAAAGAAGCGTTCAGTTTTTTGGGATTCAGTGAGTCGACAATTGAAGATCTGCTCGACGATTCAAAGCCCGTAGAACAACAGCAGCTCATTGTCTTTCTTCAGGAGTGTCGGTTTTATAGGTAAGTTTTTATTTGCTCTCGAAGGAAGTTTGGACCAATTATTGTACATGTGTTGGTCTTTTTTATATGCATGCTTGACCGTTGAATTTCGAGTGATTTTTTTGTTTTGCTTGGTCTTAATTTCTTTCTCATTCATAGTTTTCTTCCCTTTATATTCTATTAATTGTTAAATTGCTATATAATAAGGTGACACACCAACTCCTGCTATCTAAACTGAAACTCTTTGGTTTTGACCCCGATGATTTAGATGCCCTTTTTCTCTCCAATCTTGAGGACCGAGCACAAATCATGAACCTAAATGGCTATTTTTTAAATCCGATATCAGTTTCTAGCGGAGTTATACAATGATCGGCTCTCGCCCTTTTTTAGTCCTTATCTTTATTACCAACCTTCCCGAGTATTTTTCTGGAATCCCTAGCCTGGATATTTGCAGACTACCTCAAAATTCTTTTCTTTTAAAATTTTATAACTATCTTAATGATACTTTCAATGTTCAAGATCAAAGGGTTACTTTTTGGAAGTTTTTGAGCGCCAAATTGCACAGTTTCTCTTCTTGTCTGTTTTATAGGTATTTGTATTAATAGTTTCAATTCAAACACAAATACTATTGTGCTTTTTTTGCATTTTTAAAATTTTTTGATCGATTTTTTGGGGCGAAGAAAAATCTATTATGGCACACACGATCGGGTTCTTTTTGGCAGTACAGAATGTTTTTGAGCATTTTTGTGTCGATTTATTTTTGCCAACTTTTTATCAATGTGTGCAAATGTTTTCATATTTTTAAAACTGTTATTTTTTCCTCTGTTCTTCTATTATATGACTAACAAGTTTTAATTGCTCTTGAACGAAGTTCATAGCAATTATTGTAAACATGTGTGTCTTTTTTATGCAATTTTTTTGTGTGCCTGTGAAAGTTAGTGCGGGTGCCTATGGATCGGGAGGTCAATGGTTTGAATCCCGTTGGGGTCAAGGTTTTTTTGCACCCATAAAGAAAAATGGATTTAGGCTACAGACCATTTTTAATAGCCGCCCTCTTCTTCTCAGCCGGCTATTATAGCGCTCCTAATTTATTTTTAAATCGTCGAACTTTCGCTTTACCCATTTTGCCGCTTTTTCGACATTTTGCGTGAAATCTTTTTGACCTCTCTAGGCTAGTTTCACTCTTCTGTCCTTTTAAACAGCAGCTGCTCAGCAAAGCAATTCAAAATGAAGAGAGTCAGTATAAAAAAAAATCAAAGTCAGAAATAGAAACGGGATAAACCCATAAGGCCCATTTTTATATGCCCGGTACTTGAACTTTGTTCTCATAAGTTTTAGTTACTATCTATGATGCTTATTGGTATTGGTACTAGACCCTGTAGCCTCTCACTGAGAGACAGGAGTATGCTTAATTACGAAATGACATCAAAATAAATCGCACTAAAAATGTTTTTATACAAAAATCAATTTTTGTTGATATTTTCTTTTCTTTCAATCCCAATAGAGTTATGGGAATCAACGGCGGCTATTTTCCGGCAATCTGCCGGGTATGTTTTTCGATTTGTCTGTTGGTCAATTACAGATTTTCTAGTTTTTCATTAAATTCTTTGCTTTATCTTGTTTTTAAATTCATCGTCTTCATCGGTGATTATTGCGACCATATGTCTTCTTCATTTGTAGTGCTTTCTGCTGCTTTGCCATTGAATTTGAATGCGTGGCGCAATTTGTTACTCTTTGTCACATTTGGGTATATTGTCATAAAACAATTAGACCAAATCTAGGCATTAAAATTCTTGAAAATAACAGGTGTTTAGTTTATCTATCTTTATTCTTGCTCTTTTTTCAATTCCAATGGAGGTCTATCGTGGCTATTTTCGTGCTGGTCTTTGGCAATGCGATTTTCTTTGAACTATTGACTTTTCATCTGATTTTTTTTCGTTTTACCATTTGACTTTTTGTCCTCAAAAACGGGATAAATTGGGAAGTCCCGGAGAGCATTAAGTTGCTGAGCAGTTATAGCCTGCGCCTTACTAGTCTCTAACTATTCGATTTACCGTTATGGAGACTGTTATGGAGACAAATTCATGTTGGTGAAGGGCGCTTAGTTTGCACTTAGTTTTTGAACATTTAGGCAATCTTTTATGTAAAATAATGGTGTTTCAAGCTTGTGATCGATGGATGCTTTTGCTGTAGGTTATTTTTGGAAAACGAATCTGCGCGAAAGCGATTGTTCAATAAACACAGAGAACGAAGACCTATGGTGCGCTCTTTTTTCGATTACTGTCAACAACAATCAGATATGTTGTTGAGATCGAGTTCCAGAGCACCATCTGTGGATGCAAAAGCTGACCATGTTCCTAGTGAAGAAGAAATATTGACTCATTTTAATCTGATGCATAAGAGAGAGGAGATGAAAGATAAAGTGCAGGGAATAATAGATGGACAAGAGAAACGGAAGGATGTCAAATCTAAATTCAACGGAGAACACGTAGAGAAATGGTGTCCAGGTATTTCCAAACGCCAAATTGGATTTGTATTTGCAACGCTTAGAAGAAAACTCGGCGATTGTGGCAAACAATGTAGTGAGGCAGCTTACCACGACTGGGTATTCAGAACTGACTGCGATGAAATAAAGAAAACTGTTGCAGAAATATATAAAGATATCTGTGATAAGAGTAATCAAACTGGAGATGATTCATAAATTAATAAAAATATAGAATTTTAAATCTCTGAATATAAATTTAGTTCAAAAATATAAATTGAAAAGATTTTGCACGAACTTTTGTAATTAAGTGTGTTCTATTGTCATGTTCAGGTTAAACTGTGGAAGTTTTCCGTAAGAAGCAGTCCCATGAGAGATCTGTTCAACCTGATTGAAAATTGAAGACTTAAAAAGATGGTGGCATGATCAAGTTGAACATGTTTCACGAGGGACTGAACTTAATGCTTCCTGCGGAAAATTTCTATGTGGATTTTGATTCACTGTCGTAATTTTTTTCAGTGAAGAGGTTCAAAGGAGATTTATGCTAAGTTCCATACTGCTTTTCAAATGTTTTGTGAACGCCAGATTGTTTAATAACCGCTAGGCGATAGCTGGAGCTCTAATCGGACTTCTCTTGGTTTTATGGATTGGTATTATTAATAGCCGCCCTCATCTTCTCAGCCGGCTATTATAGCGCTCCTAATTTTTTTTACAATTCAAAGAATTTGAATTGTATTGGGGCGCTGTCTTTTTTTAAGATTTGTTCACACATTTTCATGATTTTTGAAGTCAAATTGGAGTAGTGATTTTGTTCACACCGAAACAGGAAGTGGAGCGAAAAAGCGAGTGGTTTTGCGGCGTGAATTTTGTCACTGCAAATTTAAACTAGAGTGAGACAACGATGTTTGAACGAAATCTCGCCTTCTCGGGTGTAGTTTTTGGTTCACATGCGGCACTTTGTTTTTTGTTTTTAAAATCATCTTCTTGATCAGTTTTTCTTCTAAGTGGTTTTCCCAATCCATTTATTGTCCATTACAGGTCTTAGTTTTCTTTGGTAAAGAAAATTCTTTTGAATTGTGCCAGGATGTGTCCTGATATGTTTTTTTATTAGCTGAAGCAAGTTTTTTCATTACTCTTTTTGATTTCTACAAGTTTGTTCATGATTTTGGACTTCTTTTTTGAACCTCTGTTTTTGAAAGTTGACTTCAGAACCACCAGCAACTGCCTCTGTCAACTCTAATTTTAAAGTAGAGTGAGAAAACGCTGTTTGAACAAAAATTCGCTTTCTCGCTAGTGATTTTTTGTTCACATGCGGCAATTTCACTGTGAATTTTACTGGTTTTTTTTCCATTTTTGGATCGGATTTTTTCTTAATCGTTTTCATAATCCATTCATAGTTCATTCTGGGCCTTTTTTTGTTTAAACCAACTTTCACTTTTTCGCTAGCGGTTTTTGTTCACATGCTGCATTTTAACTTTGATTTTGCTGTTTTTCTTTAATTTTTTGTTCTGATTTTTTGGAAATGGTTTTCCCAGCTCACTCATGGTCCCTGCTAGGTCTAGTTTTTTGTTTAGTCAATGAAAATTCTTTGAATTGTACGTCAGGACTTGTCCTGCTATGTTTTTAAATTGCTATCAAACGAAGTTTAACAATTAGATTAATACTTCGGTCTTTCGTTTTGAGTTGTTTCGCTTGACAGATTTTTCGTCTGAGCTTTTGACTTTTCGTCTTAATAAATGTGATAAACAGTTAACGCCCAGGATTCGTAGTTCTCAGAGAGCCTTTCGGATTATTAGACTCTAAATATTCGATTCACCGAAAATGTATTGGAGACAAATTCGTGGTGGGGAAGACCCCCCCCCCCCCCCACATACACACACACACACACACATTTCTCACCCCGCAGCACACCCCCCCATCAACTTCACCCCACCCCATACAAATTGTTCCAACCGTAACCCAGCGTGAGTACAATTGCTACTGTAAATCTTCAATCTTACTTAAGCATAATGGGTTTTCTTTTCTTTGTTTTTTTATTATTTGATCACATGTATAATGGCGCATCATTCAATCGTTTTAAGCCTCTGGGATATAGAATTGTTCGAGTATCGTGAAATCGTTGCAGCGCTTCATTTGACAAATCAGTTCCTGTAAAAGGAGCCAATGGAGAGCTGAACAGCTGGTACGTGACTTTTTAATTATTTTTTTAACAAAGTTATGATTCAAAATGAATGGAAATATTTTGCGTTCAAGCTTCACTTTATTAGATGGTCCCAAAATATTGATATTATGGTGTAGCTGATTTTGTGGAATTTCTCCAAACCAATAGACGTTACATGCAGAAAGATAATTCTGTGATTGTAAGGCCTTTGCAAAAAAGTTTGTCTCAATTTCTAAAAGTGAGATTTTTGAGGTCTTTTGTTGTTTCCATCGAATAAATATTTTTCTCTTTAGGGTCAAATTTTGTTCATTTTAAGGCTGAATATCAGGAATCATTAACAATAGAGGCGACCAAAATGATGGAGTACGACTTGAAACTGAAATAGTGTCTGGAAGATCGGATTGGCTATCTATTTCGTGGCAGACTGAAGATCAGGTGGGTGGAAGTCTACTCCCCCTTCACTCACCCCTCATGGTCTAGGTCTAGTTTTCTGTTTAGTCAATGAAAATTCTTTGAATTGTACGTCAGGATTTGTCCTGCTATGTTTTTTTACTTCGTCGAATAAAAAAATATTTCGCTTTACCTCATTTGCCGCTTTTTCAACATTTTGCGTGAAATCTTTTTGACTTCTCTAGGCTAGTTTCTCTCTTCTCTCATTCTGCTAAAAGTGATTTTGAACATCAGTTGCTCAGCAAGGCAATTCAAATTGAACAGAGTCAGTATAAAAAATTGAAGTCAGAAATAGAAACGGGATAAACCCATAAAGCCCAATTTTAGATGCCCGCTATTTGAACGTCGTTCCTATAAGTCTTAGTTACCATCTCTAATGCTTATTGGTATTAACAGTAGCACCTGTAGCCTCTCTCTAAGCAACAGTAGTATATTAAACTACGAAATGCCATCAAAATAACTTGGACTTAAAAAAATGTTTTTGTACAAAAATCTTTTTTTTTCAATATCTTTTATTCTTTCAATCCCAATCATGCTTTTTGGAATCAACGGCGGCTCTTTTCCGGCAATCTGCCGGGTATGTTGGAAATTTTTAGGACTCGAAGAGGAGTATTGGTATTCTAGGGTTTTATAAACAATTCAATGAATTTGAACTGTATTGGGCCGTCTTTTTTAAAGATTTGTTGATTTTTAAAGTCAAATTGAAGTGATTATTTTGGTCCGAAACAGGAAGTGGAGCGAAAAAGGAGTGGTTTTCCGGCGTGAATTTTGTCACTGCAAATTTAAACTAGAGTGAGACAACGATGTTTGAACGAAATCTCGCCTTCTCGGGTGTAGTTTTTGGTTCACATGCGGCAATTGGCTTTGTTTTTAAATCATTTTTTCGATCAATTTTTTTAAGTGGTTTTTCCAATCCGTTTATTGTCCATTAATAGTTTTGTTTGGTCAAGAAAAATTCTTTTGAATTGTGCCAGGATTTGTCTTGATATATCTTATTAGCTGAAGCAATTTTTTCCATTTCTCTTTTCGATTTCTGCAAATTTGTTCATGATTTTGGACTTCTTTTTTGAACATCTATTCTTGAAAGTTGACTTCTGTTTTAGAACCACCACCAACTGCCTGTGCCAACCACAACACCTACCCTCTACCTAGCGCCTTGGGCACCTATCTACAACCCTGCCTATATCCACCAGCCCAAATACCTATCCCCAATCAAACTACCTACCCCAGCCCCCACATAAACCTCTCATACTACCTACCTATCCCCTCACCAGCTACCTATGCCCCCCATACATGGTCAACGTCCTACCTAAAACATTGGTTGTTTCTCACTATATATTGAGTTTATACTTTTTTTGATACTTTTGATTTAGGTAGGGTTAGCTACTTTCTATTGCACGAATCTTGGAATTGTTTCCCTTATTCTACTGGCTCTGTTCTTTTAGCCGAATCAAGATTCTTCATGTCTTGAGGTTTTGAGTTTTGTTTTTGCCCCCTTGACTTTGTTTTAAAACGTTTACTTCTGTTTTCAAACAATGAACTTTAGCGGTAGCTTTGTTACTAATACGTAGTGACAGGGAACTGCTGATAATGTTCGAGGTCGAATGACCTTTTGAGAAGATTTTCCCCCAAAATAGTCCCTTCCGATCCTAATAACAGAGCGGCCACCTACCTACACCCCCACCTCTCAGACGTATCTCCGCCCCATCTATCTACCCTCCACTACATACCTAACCGCCGCCTCCTCGGCTACCTCCTTTCAAGCAACCGTCCATCACCATGAAACTAAAAATTGCGTCTGCTTTTTTTCAAATTAGTTCTATTAGGTTTTCTATTTTCTCTCTTTGATGTTTCCGATATAGGTAGAAGAACACTGGCTCTTTATCTTTGATATTTCTTATTTAGATATTTTATTGCACGATTTTCTATGTCAATCGGCGCATAATCACCAGAAGTTAAATAGATCTACTTTTGGCTAAACTGACAAGCTTACTTATAGAAAAAATCCAGATAGAATTTGGCCAGTTTTCCATAAGCAGCTGTATTTTAAGTCGCCCTTGAAATTGTTCAACTTGCTAATGCCTCCTTAATTTTAAGCAAGTTTTTGCCTTGTGAATTTAACAAATTTATGAGCAAGTTGAACAGATTTCACGTGGGACTCAAAATACAGCTGTTTATGGAGATCTGGCCAGCTTCTATCTGAATTATTTCTGTAAGTAAGCTTGTCAGTTTACCCAAAAATAGATTTATTAAGCTTCTGATGATTATGCGTCAATTGGCATAAAAATCGAAAAGAGTGACTTAAATTATGTTAACTAAAATTGACTTTAAAAAATCTACCAGGTATAGCTGCATTTTGTGCGTTTACTTTTGTCAGTGCGCGTATAAGCAGGAATAAGTTATACACATTCTTAATCAAAATATAGCATCTCAGCATTTAATGAAACATAACCGACTAAACGTCGGAAGAATTGCTCTTGAACGACTAGTGGGAGCTCTAATCAATTGCAGCCTGCTTCAGTCGGGGGGAGCCTAAATGGGACTAAGAAGTTCTATAGAGGGCTTCAAATAACCACATTAGAGGTTAACATATACCACTATTAACATTTAAAGTAAAAAATGACACCAGTTCGGCGCACTTTTCATTTGACTTTTAGTATTAAATTGCCGCCAATTGAGTTCAGCTGCTTGAAATTGTGATTGAGAGGGAATTTTAGATCACGCGAAATGCAAAAAGTCAAGGGCGCAAAAGTCACTCGAAAAGTCAAAATTGGCAAGCGAAAATTTTGCATAAAAAAAGACACACACGTTTACAATAATTGCTATGAACTACGTTCAAGAGCAATTAAAAACAAATTCTTTTTTGGTCTGCTTTTTACTATCTTTTTGTTTCTGCTGATCTACGAAGCTAACGCGTCTGTTTTCTGGCAATTTGCAAGCTGTGTTTGTTAGTTGTTTGCAAAATATCAGAATAAGACCATAGATTATTAAATTAAGGCCTTGAAATATAACGAAACACTGCAGCAAATTGGCGTCGATGAGAATAGCTGCACAATTTGACTCTCATAACAAATAATGCTACATAGTATGGATATAGTATCGTTGAGGTTCGTGTATTGCTGAAGATCAATGTTACTTGCCGAACATATGCTCCGTCAAATTTACCGTGTCGCCATTTCTTAGTCCTCATTTTGTGAGTGAAGTTTGCTTGACTTGATTTTTGCAAACTCTTTTAGATTAGTAAACGACAGCTGCTTAATAAAGGTTTTCTTTATATGTGAAACAAAAGGCTCCCGGGCATCAAATAGTTAAGTCGTATAATGAAAATTAATAAATTTTAAACCCATCTCGTTATTTATCGCCTGCATGATTTCATTGTGCTGCTGTTTTACGAAGGTACCTCAGGTATTTTACGAGAATCTTATACCAAATTTAACTTTATATATTCTCTAATTTTGGCCAGCTGTTAACATATGCTTTCTCTCTGCAATAAAGTCAGTACCTTAATAACTCTTTGGCTGCTTGTCTTTATGCAGTTTTTCATGCTACCAACTTTTCGTCTGATAGTTTTTTTTTGTCCTACTGTGTCTTTTTGTCCTTAAAAACTAGATAAAATGGTAAACCCGCAGGGCATTAATTTCTCTTAGTGCTTCAGGGTTCACTAGTCTCTAAGCATGTGATTCACTGAAACTGTAAGAAAAATATATTCATGGTGTCAAGGGCGGTTCGTAGAGTTTGACCCCTCCCCCCACTTTTCCTCCCCCTTTCCGCCCTCGCCACTTCAGCCCCCCCCCCCCGCGCACTTCAATTCGTTCCACCCGTAACGCTACAGACTCGTCCCCAAGTGCACTTTGAGAACAATTCACCCGACGTTATTCCATTGCTGGTACAGATCTAATTATGCCAATAATACTTGGAAAGTGTTAAGAAGCAGAGATGAAAAGTTTTGCCAAGCGAGATGGCTTTGTTCGAAAATAGCTTGAAGTTGCTTTATAGAGTTCTTGATAAAAATCGGTTGATTTCTTCCCTTCGTTGAGTTTTCCTTTTGGGTCATCTAAGTTGTTCCTTAACATTTTAAGCAGCTGAGTCGTTTTTACTTCAATTCCCAATCAAATAAGAGGGCTCGGTGATGTGCGTTCGCACATAATGTTCCGACCCCGCTCATCCTTATTTTTGGCTTAATAGTCTATCAAATGAGGAGAGAATTCGAATATTCAAAAATAATTGGCGTATGAGTAAAAAAATATCGATTTGTAGAGTAAATAATGCACCGTTAGAGGACCGACGAGACCTAACACAACCAAGACTACGAGACAAGTTAAACAAAAAAAATAACAAACTTTATTTGCATTCAAAACTCAATGTCTTTTTGGAAAATAACTTAATAACAAAGTCAAAATATCTTCAAGTAAAATCTAAACATAACAACTTAAATTGTACGTCACTAGAAAAAAACATAGGACACGTTCTGAATGAGATGCGTTAACAAGGAGACAAAAAGAACAAAAACGGCAAAGTAAAAAACCGTTTCATTGGAAAGAAATAATTTCAAATAAAGAAAACCATTAGATATCAACTGAAATCTCTAATTTTTATATTCTTTTATTCATAATGTCATAACCTCAAATGAAGATATGGCGACATGTTATTGTTCAGAATTTTTCGTACGTCTACAAAAAAAGACAAATGCAGACAAAAAACAAAAGATCGATTAACTTTTTCGAGAAGACGGTGTCGTAGCCGTTACAACCATAATCGAATCCGTAAAAGGTAAGATATAACAAATTGTACTTTTCTTGAACACAAATATTGCAATAGGTGACCTCTTAATAATCAGACCAGGTAACAATTAGACAAATAAAGAACAAAAAGAGCAAAGTTGAAATAAAAATAGTTTCTTTCCGAAAACTACTATGTTCTAAGTCAAAAAAATATTGGGTATCAGCTTACAGCATGATATTAAATTTTTCTCCAGATAAAGACGTTGAGATGTGTCATTATTCATAATACGTCTTTAAAATGTGTCATACAGAGAAGAAACAAATTACATTAAGTAAAACCGCTGTCGAAGCCGTTAAAACAATAAGCAATGCAATAGAAACATAAGATATGTTCAATTGAACTTTTCCTCAACAACAATTGTGTGATATGCGACAAGTAATTAAGGAGACTTTTTAAAAAGTAGACAAAAGAACAGCAAAATTCATCAGGTTATATATTTTTTCAAACATTCGATCTCAAAGTCATGACAAATTTTAGCTGTCAACTGAAATCAGTAAATCGGTTCCTTTGTTCACCCTTAGGAAACCGGTAAGACCCGCAATTGTCCAGTGTTTTTTATACGACTTCCAAAAGAACGATAAATGAAGTCAAAATTAAAGAATTCTTTTGAGTTCTAGAAGACGTTGTCAAAGCCGTTAAGACCATCTTTTCACTGCACCAAATGATTTGTTCAATTTCTTCTTGCTAGACGCCAATAGTGTGATATCTGAGCTGTCAATAATGTGACAGGACCAGAAACAGAGCCTAAACCATGGGAGAATGTCCTAAATTTGAAAACTTATCAAAGCTAAAAAAAACCAGGACTTAAAACGTAAAACTGCACTAAATATTAATTTTCGATCAATTAGAAAGACGATGCGACATGTCTTTGTTCAGCTGAAGCTACAAGTCGACCGAACTGAAGAGAAAAGTGGAAAATCTCAATAATCCCATGTTTACTTTGAAACATATTTTTTCAGTCAGAACGACCGTGAGCTTTGGATTAAAACTGGATATGTTCCTTGAATCTGCATAGAATAGCAATTGGACCTGTCATTAATAACAATAACACTTGATTTGAATTGTTCTGTCCTGTAATTATTATTAAAATAAAAAATTCAAAAAGTTTTTTAAAAAAGACTAAATACAATCTGAATTTCTTTCTGAATGAAAGAAACTATGATCGGCTGAAGCTACAAGTCGACCGAAATAGAGAAAAGTGGCAAATCTCAATAATCCCATGTTTATTTTGAAACAAGTTTTTTAGTCAAAACGACCGTAAGCTTTGGATTAAAAAAACTGGATAATTTCCTTGAATCTCCGTAGAATAGTAATTGGACCTGTCATTAATACCAATAACACTTGATTTGAATTGTTCTGTCCTGTAATTATTATTAATATAAAAAAGTCAAAAAGTTTTTTAAAAAAGACTAAATACAATCTGAATTTTTTTTTGGAAGGTTAGAAAAGATCAAAACTAGCCCTGCTATTGTTTTCCGTTCTTTAGGAGTATGTAATTTTTCCAAATATTATAAATTTGGATGATTTTGCAAAGTAATTAAAAAATGGCGCATTTTGAATTATTAGCAAAGTAAATATGCAAAACAACGCAAAATGTTAATTCAAGAGCAATCTCAATGGAAGTGCAAGTAAAAATTGCTTTTTTTAGAGTTAACGAAGATTGTGTCTGCGGTTTTTGGGTGTGTTAATTCGGCAGATTTAAAGTGAACTGAAGATTTTTTTGGTACCGTTTTTGTTGAAAAAATGCAAAATTTAGCAAAATTTTAGCCGAAAATTTGGCCGGACAGTTCAAAAACACTCTCTATCTATAGAGGTAAAACCAACGACGTTACCGTTAGCAAGTTTAACATATTCAGCAAAACTGGCAAATCTCAAAGTCATGAAAAACTTAAGTTGTCAACTGAAATCAGTAAATGGGTTCCTTTGATCGTCGTTAAGAAAACCGGCAAGACCCGCAATTGTCCAGTGTTTTTATACGACTTCCAAAAGAACGATAAATGAAGTCAAAATTAAAGAACTCTTTTGAGTTCTAGAAGAGGTTGTCGAAGCCGGCACGACCATCCTTTCACTGCACAAAATGACATTTTCAGTTGCTCCTGGCTAGACGTCAATAGTGTCATATCTGATCTGTCAATAATGTGACAGGACCAGAGACAGAACCTAAACGATAGGAGAATGTCCCAAAAATGAAAACTGATACCAAAAAGCCATTACTTAAGACCTTAAACCGCACTAAATTTTAATTTTTGGTCTATTAGAAAGACGATGCGACATGTTTTTGTTGAGCTGAAGCTACAAGTTGCTCGAAATGGAGATAAAAGTGGCAAATCTCAATAAGCCCATGTTTATTTTGAAACAATTTTTTTTATTCAAAACGACAGTAAGCTTTGGATTAAATAACTGGATAGGTTTTCTGAATCTCCTTAGGATAGCAATTGGACCTCTCATTGATAACACTTGATTTGAATTGTTGTATTCTGTAATTATAATTAAAAAGCAAAAAAAATCGAAAAGCTTTTAAATTAAGACTGATTACACTCCGAATTTCTTTTGGACTGTGAGAAATGATAATTAGACCAAACTAGCCTTGCTTTGTTGTTCGTCCATTAGGAGCATGTACTTGTTCCAAATATTTGATTTTTGAATGATTTTAGAAAAAATTCAATAAATCAATAGTTAATAATGCTTTTTGAATAATTATCGAGTTAAATTAGCAAAACACTCAAAGGAAGCGCAAGTAATTTAACAATCTCAAAGGAAACGCAAGTAAAAATAGCTCTTCTTAGAGTTCACGAAGATTGTGTCAACAGTTTTTAGGTGTGTTGATCCGGCAGATTTAAAGTGAAGTAAAGAAGCTTTTTTCGTACCGTTTTTGTTGAAAAATGCTGAGTTTGGCAAAAATTTTAGCCGAAAAATTGGTACAAAGTGTTCAACAACACTCTTCTATCTACAGAGGTAAAACCAACGACAGTACTATTGAAAATTTAACATATTCAGCAAAACTGGCGAAAAATTGCGTAAAATTCTGGAAAGTGTGAACAAAAACGACGGAAATCAGTCAAATTTTCACAAAACTTTAAACCTCGATAACACCGAGGAAAAATGAAATTCGACATCTTTTTTATACATTCCACGCTGGACGGGTTTTCTAGTGATACCACTCACAATCCTCTACGATGAATATATTGATCAGCAAAAGTTGTCCGAACAAAAAATAACCATTTGAATATATATTTACTCCCCAACTAAAAAGAGTCGGAACAACGTTAATAAAATTGGTGTCATATTTGAAATTTGCTATTCATTTGACTTGTCTATAATTAACTCTAGTCAGGTGACGTGAAGGCCAAAACTTAATGTGGAAAAAATCAGGTGAGAATTTAGCACAACCGTACAGCTGGGTTGGGACAAAAGGATGACAATTCAACGCATATTTCGCTTTTTCCGTCATCACTAAATACTACAGAACGAATTAGGATTTCAAATTTTCCATTCAATTTCTTGTTTAGGAAAGAAATTTATGAGACGATTTTTTTTTTGAAAAAAATCTCAGTTGAAAGTTTATAGTAACGTTACCAAAGGTTTGAATTGCTAATTTGGTGTTGGACTTATGCGACAGCCTAATTTGTCTTCAGATAAATGCATACCTCCCTACCGCTGTTTTCCAGACTCCTCTACCAACCATTATTATGTCGCTATTGCAGCACTGCACAGGCAAAGACTACCCAGCGCACAAAGTCCTTGTCTATCCTGGGCAAAAACTATGAAACTGATGAGTGGACTAACGTTACTCCAAAGGTAATAGAGCGAAGTGCAGCCAAGTTATTACAAGTTAAGAACCATCCATTGAACATCGTGAAGCAGAGAATTGTGAACTATTTTCATCAGAAGTACGGTGGCTATGCGGGATCGAGTAGTCCATTGTTTTCTTCCTATGAAGATTTCTCGCCAATTGTTACAGTAAAACAGAATTTTGACTCCCTTTTGATTGGGAAAGATCACGTTGCGAGGTCAAAGTCGGACAATTACTACATAAACAAGGTGATTTTTTTTTCTTTTGGAGAGCCAGAATAACCTAAACCTTTATTTCCAGTAAAGAGTTATACACAGTACAAGTATACATTGTTATCAATTTATTGGAGCCATTGTTTTATCTGAAAGATGTAAAGTGCAGCTCTGCTTTTAAATAACAATAGCCGATCGCGGAGTTTAGTACATTTAATATTATTTTTGGAAAGTAAAATTTGGTTTGTTTACATAATGGGAATTTGCAGTTGCTTCTCTCATATAATGAGGTTAGAACTCAAATTTTTATAACCTGTGGAAATAATGTGGAAATATTGAGCCAAAATCCTGCAGTAGCCGTTCTTCTTATGCTAACTGGGACTCGTTGCCGTTTATTATTTTGTTTATGATGTTTTTCATACGGTTACTTAAATTTTTTAAGTAAATGGTTAAGTACACAATTCTGATATTAATGCGAGAAAAACCAGCAGTAAATCGTGGTCATAGTTCGCTTGTAGAAAGATAATTTGCCTCATAATTATTGCATAATTGACAGGACTGGTTGTTGCGTGCTCACACTTCAGCACACCAGGCAGAGCTAATCGGAGCTGGTCTTCCTGCCTTCCTCGTGTTTGGGGATGTATTCAGGAGAGATGAGATAGACTCCACCCACTTCCCAGTATTCCACCAGTGCGAAGGTGTGAGACTATTTACAAAATACCAGCTATTCCCAAACAGTGATGCAGCCGGTGTGCCTATAAGCTCACTGAAAGGACAGGAAGGCCGAGCTGCTCAACCCCAGCTGTTTGCAAGTCACGAGAGAACGGTTTGTAAGACTTTCCTGCTTGTAGATTCTCCGGCTTCCCTTTTGTGCGTTAGTACTGATTTGTGTCAAAACCTCAATTAATTGCAAGTGAAGCCAGATACCTTTCTGAGCTGGCAATGGATCTTCGGTATCTATGTACACTTCAATTCAAATATAAGTTAGCACCTCTTTATTTTACTACGTAAAAATTCAATTTTTGACGTGATTTTTCGCCAGCGTGTGATCTAATTAACTTCTCTCAGACAAAGTTGGTAGCAATTATATTAGTCCTGTGGTCCTCTTTTATGCGATTTTTCGTTTGGCCGATTTTCGTCTGACCCATTTGACTCTTCGTCCTCAAAAACGGGATAAACAGGTAACGCTCGGAGGGCATTAAGTTCTCTTGGAGCCCTAAGACTTACTATACTCTAAGAATGCGATTCACCAGAACTGTTTTGAGACAATTTAATGCGTGAAGGGAGATTCTTAATCTTTGAGTCACCCCACCACCATCAGCCCCCCCCCCCCCCCCCCCCCACCAACACTACCATTGTCAGACCTCACCTGTCCATTTGGGATTTGAGACCCCCCTCTCATCTAACCCTACCCACCATCGCTTGAACCCATCCCCCCATGCACACACACTAGTCACCTCCCCTGATGCTAGAATCCCTAAGCCCCAGCTGGGTACTTCCAAAGCCAACCGTTCGCTGGTCGTTTGAGAGCAATTCGCCCGACGTTAGTGGGTTGTTTTTGAATTGTAATCTGATTGATTTCCCTCTCCTACCTATGAATTATATTCAATTGTAACTTAACAGATACCAAAATGTATTGCCTATGAAATTCATCCAGGTTCCGCAGTAAAACAAAAAGTGTCAAAGATATCCTTTGTTTTCATATTAGTTCAACTAGGATTAAATTTTAAAGAGAAAAGATGTGTATAAATAGTCTTTAACTTTAAAAACTTTAGTTGCGAAAATTGGAATGTTTTAATGGTAACCGGACAATAGATCTGTAAATGGTAACCTCTTAATAGAGAGGACAAAAGATGAAAAACAGGGACAATAGATCGAAAATTAATTTCTATTCTCATTGGCTGCAATTAGGTGTTATTTGCGAGCTGGCTTAAAATTACCGCATCTGACCATGCCTAGTGAGACTTGTTATGGACCTGTCACAAACGAACAAAATATCACAACAGAACATGTTATACGCTGTATTATAAATGAGCGCTTAAGTCTGATTGGCCAATACGTAACTTGAATATTTTTATTTTCGATCTACTGTACCAATTTTTACTTTCTATCTATTGCCTTTCGACCTACTGTCTTTCGATCTATTGTCCTAGCACCAGTTTTCATCAACGCTGCATAGAGGGAGGTATCTGGCAACTTACCCTGCTATCTAAATTTCATAGGAAGGCTACATAAATGTAGAGGATCAATGGCGTAAAAAAGTTTTCTAAATTTGAGCCCGTTAGTGCAATATCGTATCAAAAATTGAAAAATTTATTTTTCAAAAAATTAAGTGTGCAAATGTACTTTTGACCTTCTGCATATATCTATACTCAGGGACTTAAACCTCGACGCAGCTCTGTTAATTTGTAATTAAGTCATAAAATTGCACGTGCAAAAACGCGTACTCAATAAAAATGGGGTTCTACTGCTCAGTTGTCTGTTTTTTACCTTACTGATTCGGCCGCTCGCTCAAACAAAATTGCATTTTTGACTCGTTCTCACATGTTTACAAAAAGCGCCTACTTTACGTTTCTGATACTCTACAGAAGTTGGAGCATAAATTTCAGCCTCTCGGGCTTTGGGGTCTTTCCCATTATAGCCCCCCCCCCCCCCAGAAAATTATAGCCCCCCAAAAATCAAGTTATAGCATACAATTAAATTCATCAATTATGCTTACATTTGTTGGTTACAAGTTTTTGTTTTGTTTCAGTATCGAATGCTGGAATTTTCCAATGCTATTGTTTCCCATTTATGTTTGCAGGTTTCTACAATTTTCATTAAGTTCATAGGAGCCATTTCGCGGTTATGAGAAGTCAACTAAAATCAATTATAATGGGCAAGCCCATGTCATCATCCGGCGGCTTGCCTACAATGATTTCTGATTTTGTGTTGAAGAAGTGGTTATTAATTTCAGTGGCTCGCCTACATCGATTTCCGATTTTGTGTTAAAGAGGTGGTTATGAATTTTCATCTGGGTGGGCTATAGGTTACATGCCCACTAAGCTGGGGGGGGGCTATAATGGGAAAGACCTGGGCTTTGTATCCAGAACATGAATGTAAGTCCCTCGGGTTATTAGGAAATATGTCTTTAACATGCTGAACACTTTTTCAACGATTACGGATGGATTAAAAATAAATTAAATCAATAAAAGCTAACTCTGTCCCGGTTCGCAGAGGACAATGTTATGGGGCTCCTCTTGAATAACTTTTAACGCCAATATATCAACTGTTATCTAAGTAACGTTTACGTGTGTTTTTATCTATTTAGTTCGTAAGTTGCTCTCGAACAAAGTTTGAAGCAATTTTCGCTGTCGGTTTTTTCTTCGCTTCATTTTTCGTCAATTTTTGCCTTGCCGTTTCTATTCCAGGGCATTTTTATGGTCGCTTGAACGATCCTACTTTTCGAGGGAGGGGTTTTCACGTTTGAATTCTGATTTTTGTATGATATAAATTACTTTCATTCAGAATGTAAGCTGCTAACTTAATTTGGGATAGTTAACATCTGAAAGTCTAATGGAAAGTGCGCCACCAGTTGAAGCCCCTTAATGAATTCATCCAATATATTGAAGCCTCCTCCACCTTCCCTGTAATTAATATGAGCACCCGGCTGTTACAGGTGCTCATATCTCAGTCGGTTGATGTTTCAATATTTTGTTCTTAAGTGCACATGCGCGTTTAAGAGTGATACTAAAGCTAACTATTGAATGGATCAAACAAAAGTTTTCCCGAGTTGAGCGGAAATTAACCAAGGCCGAAGTTGATGCGAGCGGCAAAATTGACTTTTGTCTAAATGAAATGACGCGAGATTTTTTGCCAGACTTCATTGCTCGTCCTTGTTGAATTGCCAATTTTCTTAGTTCTGGAGATTTGGCGTTGAATAGTTTATCATCAACCTGGAAATTTTTCTGAAGCTCATAGCTTCTGACGTCTTTTTATCCGTAGGACTTACTGTTTCACAGATTGTTTTGATCACCGTGGAGATCAATCTGTTAGAAAAACACAGCCTAAATAGTTATGATATAGAGCTCCAACCAGTGGCTTTCAATAAAAGAACACTTGAGCTCAACAGTTTTTTCAATTTCAAGTTTGTATCAGTCTTTAGTATCGTCAGCTTATTGGCCAGTTTCATTGATAAATTGTTCAGTTAGCCAGCGCATTTATATATTCTTATCATAAAGGCAATGTAAATTTTGTTTTGTGGCCTGAACCTAGAAAAATTATTGGCATCGTAAATGTGACTGTCTCAAGTTGGAGTAATTTGGAGAACTCATCACGTTTTTGTTATGACGCTTTAAATTTTCTTGTAAATTACATTCTGCTGGCTACAACCGAAACCCAACTCTCGCGTCATTTGAGAACAATTCGCTCGACGTTAGTCGGTTATGTTTGGTTTAGTTTTCTTGAGGTTTTCTGAACCGGAATTACTAGTTATTTGTTCAGGCGGTGTTTTGACCTAAAAACGAAAGTGAGAAAATTTACATTACCGTTTGGACTGATTTTTGCTGAGCGAAGGGGAAGTTTTTTTTGTTCATGCGCTGCATTGAATGACTTTTTGACATGGAATTTTGTTCGACAATGATGCATATAGCTAACTGTTTTGTGGCTTTTTTGTCCTTTTGGCTCATTTTTTGGTTGTAGTTAAGCTTTTTGACAAAATATTTTTGCTCAAACCTGGAATATTATAGAACCCTCCGAAATTGATGATAGTGTTTTTGAGAGCCTCATACGGCGTTTTAAGGGAAAAATTGGCTCATAATTTTCACGTGCTGCAGCTTTCTTAATTTTTAAAATAATTTTGAACGCGGTTTCTTTGTAATGCACAAATGTATTTTATCGGAGAAGTATCCTGTGTCTATGTTTTGCTAATAAATGATTTTATGCTTCGAATTTTTAATCTGTTGCCTTTTTCCTGATGTATTTTATTTCAAGTTTTGTTCATTTTATCAAAGATCTTTTTAACAAGAGAGAACTAGCTGTTAAGTTCTTTGAATTACTGTGACGCCAATGCAAAAAGTTTTGTTTTCTTTGTAATTTATAATTTTTCAATTTATTTAATTCAGTTTATATTCTAGAGATATATGTTATGCTGATGAGTTAATTGTATAATTCTGATTTCATGACAAATATTAAACCAATCATTTTTTTAGTTTATCAGTATTGGGTCTTCTCAAAAATTTTGGCTGTTTTTTATTTTTTACCAAATATGCTTTTAATTGTACAAAATTAGAAATTTCACGGGGTAAGTTTTCGCCTTGTGCTCTAGTTCTATCTCGTATGCTTTTCCAATGACGTATTTGTTTTATTATAATTCAAAGAATTTGAATTGTATTGGGGCGCTGTCTTTTTTTAAGATCTGTTCACACATTTTCATGATTTTTGAAGTCAAATTGGAGTAGTGATTTTGTTCACACCGAAACAGGAAGTGGAGCGAAAAAGCGAGTGGTTTTGCGGCGTGAATTTTGTCACTGCAAATTTAAACTAGAATGAGACAACGGTGTTTGAACGAAAACTCGCCTTCCCGGGTGTGGTTTTTGGTTCACATGCGGCACTTTTACTTCGTTTTTTGTTGTTAAAATCATCTTATTGTTCAGTTTTTCTTCTAAGTGGCTTTCCCAATCCATTTATTGTCCATTATAGGTCTTAGTTTTCTTTGGTAAAGAAAAAATCTTTTGAATTATGCCAGGATTTATCCTGATATGTTTTTTTATTAGCTGAAGCAAGTTTTTTTTTATTGCTCTTTTCGATTTCTACAAGTTTGTTCATGATTTTGGACTTTTTTTAAACCTCTGTTTTGGAAAGTTGACTTCAGAACCACCGCCAACTGCCTCTGCAAACTCTAATTTTAAAGTAGAGTGAGAAAACGGTGTTTGAACAAACTTTCGCTTTCTCGCTAGTGATTTATTGTTCACATGCGGCAATTTCACTATGATTTTTACTGTTTTTTCGATTTATGGATCGGATTTTTTCTTAATGGTTTTCCCAATCCATTCATAGTTCATTCTATGCCTAGTTTTTTTTTCAAACTAACTTTCACTTTTCTTTTTCGCTAGTGGTTTTTTGTTCACGTGCTGCATTTTAACTTTGATTTTGCTGGTTTTTTTTAATTTATTGTTCTGATTTTTTGGAAATGGTTTTCCCAGCTCACTCATAGTCCTTGCTAGGTCTAGTCTTTTGTTTAGTCGATGAAAATTATTTGAATTGTACGTCAGGACTTATCCCGCTATGTTTTTTAATTGCTCCCAAACGAAGTTTAACAATTAGATTAATACTTCGATCTTTCGTTTTGAGTTGTTTCGCTTGACAGATTTTTCGTCTGACCTTTGACTTTTCGTCTTCATAAATTTGATAAACAGTTAACGCCCAGGAGTCGCAGTTCTCATAGAACCTTTGGGATTATTAGTAACACAGCGTGAGTACAATTGCTACTGTAAATCTTCAATCTAATTTAAGTATAATGGGTTTTCTTTTCTTTGCTTTTTTATTATTTGATCACATGCATAATGGAGCGTCATCCTATCGTTTTAAGTCGCTGGGATTTAGAATTGTTCAAGTATCGTGAAATCGTTGCAGCGCTTCATTTGAGAAATCAGTTCCTGTAAAAGGAGCCAATGGAGAGCTGAACAGCGGATGAGTGACCTTTTAGTTATTTTTTTAACATAAAGTTATGATTCAAAATGAATGGAAATATTTTGCGTTCAAGCTTCACTTTATTAGATGGTCCCAAAATATTGATATTATGGTGTAGCTGATTTTGTGGAATTTCTTGGGTGGAATTTCTCCAAACCAATAGATGTTACATGCAGAAAGATAATTCTGTGATTGTAAGGCCTTTGCAAAAAAGTTTTGTCTCAATTTCTAAAAGTGAGATTTTTGAGGTCTTTTGTTGTTTCCATCGAATAAATATTTTTCTCTTTAGGGTCAAATTTTGTTCATTTTTAGGCTGAATATCAGGAATCATTAACAATAGAGGCGACCAAAATGATGGAGTACGACTTGAAACTGAAATAGTGTCTGGAAGATCGGATTGGCTATCTATTTCGTGGCAGACTGAAGATCAGGTGGGTGGAAGTCTACTTCCCCTTCACTCACCCCTCATGGTCTAGGTCTAGTTTTCTGTTTAGTCAATGAAAATTCTTTGAATTGTACGTCAGGATTTGTCCTGCTATGTTTTTATACTTCGTCGAATAAAAAAATATTTCGCTTTACCTCATTTGCCGCTTTTTCAACATTTTGCGTGAATTTTTTTTGACTTCTCTAGGCTAGTTTCTCTCTTCTCTCATTCTGCTAAAAGTGATTTTGAACATCAGTTGCTCAGCAAGGCAATTCAAATTGAACAGAGTCAGTATAAAAAATTGAAGTCAGAAATAGAAACGGGATAAACCCATAAAGCCCAATTTTAGATGCCCGCTATTTGAACGTCGTTCCTATAAGTCTTAGTTACCATCTTTAATGCTTATTGGTATTAACAGTAGCACCTGTAGCCTCTCTCTAAGCAACAGTAGTATATTAAACTACGAAATGCCATCAAAATAACTTGGACTTAAAAAATGTTTTTGTACAAAAATCTTTTTTTTTCAATATCTTTTATTCTTTCAATCCCAATCATGCTTTTTGGAATCAACGGCGGCTCTTTTCCGGCAATCTGCCGGGTATGTTGAAAATTTTTAGGACTCGAAGAGGAGTATTGGTTTTCTACGGGTTTTATAAACAATTCAATGAATTTGAACTGTATTGGGCCGTCTTTTTTAAAGATTTGTTGATTTTTAAAGTCAAATTGAAGTGATTATTTTGGTCCGAAACAGGAAGTGGAGCGAAAAAGGAGTGGTTTTCCGGCGTGAATTTTGTCACTGCAAATTTAAACTAGAGTGAGACAACGATGTTTGAACGAAATCTCGCCTTCTCGGGTGTAGTTTTTGGTTCACATGCGGCACTTTGTTTTTTGTTTTTAAAATCATCTTCTTGATCAGTTTTTCTTCTAAGTGGTTTTCCCAATCCATTTATTGTCCATTACAGGTCTTAGTTTTCTTTGGTAAAGAAAATTCTTTTGAATTGTGCCAGGATGTGTCCTGATATGTTTTTTTATTAGCTGAAGCAAGTTTTTTCATTACTCTTTTTGATTTCTACAAGTTTGTTCATGATTTTGGACTTCTTTTTTGAACCTCTGTTTTTGAAAGTTGACTTCAGAACCACCAGCAACTGCCTCTGTCAACTCTAATTTTAAAGTAGAGTGAGAAAACGCTGTTTGAACAAAAATTCGCTTTCTCGCTAGTGATTTTTTGTTCACATGCGGCAATTTCACTGTGAATTTTACTGGTTTTTTTTTCAGTTTTTGGATCGGATTTTTTCTTAATCGTTTTCCTAATCCATTCATAGTTCATTCTAGGCCTATTTTTTTTGTTTAAACCAACTTTCACTTTTTCGCTAGCGGTTTTTTGTTCACATGCTGCATTTTAACTTTGATTTTGCTGTTTTTCTTTAATTTTTTGTTCTGATTTTTTGGAAATGGTTTTCCCAGCTCACTCATGGTCCCTGCTAGGTCTAGTCTTTTGTTTAGTCAATGAAAATTCTTTGAATTGTACGTCAGGACTTGTCCTGCTATGTTTTTAAATTGCTATCAAACGAAGTTTAACAATTAGATTAATACTTCGGTCTTTCGTTTTGAGTTGTTTCGCTTGACAGATTTTTCGTCTGAGCTTTTGACTTTTCGTCTTAATAAATGTGATAAACAGTTAACGCCCAGGATTCGTAGTTCTCAGAGAGCCTTTCGGATGATTAGACTCTAAATATTCGATTCACCGAAAATGTTCTGGAGACAAATTCGTGGTGGGGAAGACCCCCCCCCCCCCCCACACACACACACATTTCACACCCCGCAGCACGTCCCCCCCATCAACTTCACCCCACCCCCTACAAATTGTTCCAACCGTAACCCAGCGTGAGTACAATTGCTACTGTAAATCTTCAATCTTATTTAAGCATAATGGGTTTTCTTTTCTTCGTTTTTTTATTATTTGATCACATGTATAATGGCGCATCATTCAATCGTTTTAAGCCTCTGGGATATAGAATTGTTCGAGTATCGTGAAATCGTTGCAGCGCTTCATTTGAGAAATCAGTTCCTGTAAAAGGAGCCAATGGAGAGCTGAACAGCGGATGAGTGACTTTTTAGTTATTTTTTTAACATAAAGTTATGATTCAAAATGAATGGAAATATTTTGCGTTCAAGCTTCACTTTATTAGATGGTCCCAAAATATTGATATTATGGTGTAGCTGATTTTGTGGAATTTCTTGGGTGGAATTTCTCCAAACCAATAGATGTTACATGCAGAAAGATAATTCTGTGATTGTAAGGCCTTTGCAAAAAAGTTTTGTCTCAATTTCTAAAAGTGAGATTTTTGAGGTCTTTGTTGTTTCCATCGAATAAATATTTTTCTCTTTAGGGTCAAATTTTGTTCATTTTTAGGCTGAATATCAGGAATCATTAACAATAGAGGCGACCAAAATGATGGAGTACGACTTGAAATCGTGTGTGGAAGATCTGATTGGCTATCTATTTCGTGGCAGACTGAAGACCAGGTGGGTGGAAGTCTACTTCCCCTTCACTCACCCCTCATGGGAGATGGAGATACAGCGAGAGGAAGGAGGGAAATGGGTAGAAGTATTGGGCTGCGGAATTATGGAGCAGAAACTGGTCAATAACGCAGGTACTTATTCTCGACTTTGTGCTTGTGTTCAATTTTTTGTAAAAGTATAACCTGACACGAAGATTTTTTAAGCGAACGGAAGTCAGAAACTGACCACACTTACTAACTTGAAAAAAAGGAAATGTTGCTGTCAGCAAAAAAAAATAAAAATATTAAAACCTGTCGAGTTTGTCCTAAAAAGTCCAAAGTAAGTAAAATTGGCAGTGAACATAGGGATTTTTTCGAAATGTTGTCAAGTTTTTGAAATGTGGAAAAACTGGAATTATTGGAAAAAATGGAACTACTTTTTTCGCTCTGAGCAAATGTTCGTTCTCATTAATTGAACGAAGAACTACTACTTTCAACTGATAGTGGTTGGTAAAGCCTGATCTGAGACGAGTATATCCGTCAAGTAACGTATATAATTTTCAAAGTGTAAAGTTATCAATCCTAGATGGGCATAATCTACCATGGAAAGTAAACAGCTCCAGGAAAATTTGCTCATGCATAGCTATTAGGCACATTAAACTATGAACTTCGCGTCCAAATGGGCAGGTTAAGTATAAATTCTTGGAAAAATCAAAATTGTCGAAGCGCTCTGGAACAATTCTGAATTTTTATTAGGAATGTAGATACTTGAGCCGAAAAGAAGCATACACACGAGCAAAAAATGCTACACCTACTGTTCTTGTACTCTCACAAGGATCTATTAAAAAGAAGTACCATCTTGTTCAGTCGATTGAGCTGAGGTTTTTTTTCAAAATCTACTATAAGTGTAAGCATTATGGAGCGAATCGAAACTAAATTTGACCCTGCTATGAACTAAATCAATGAAATTCGTATTGATGTTTTTGCTAGCAGCTACACCGTGTATGTAACATATCTAAATGTTGCAAAACTGTGGCCCCAATTTGTGGCCCATCATAAGTCGAATTCACTCCGTGAGTAGGCTTCGACGTAACGCGTAACTTGAAATATTATGATGGATTTCAAATTTAATTTGACACGAAAAGAAACCCAAAAATATTTTAAATACAAAGAAAAATTGGCAATAGACGTAAAAATTATCAGTTTCGTCCTTGTAAAACTGCATCAAATTCTGAGCCCCCTCCTTTCAAGCTCTCATACTTTTTCTTTTTGGTGTTTTTTCCCGGTGGATGCATTCAAAAAATTCAAGTTTCCAAACATAAATATACTAGTCGGAAATGTGATCAAAGAACTATGTTTGTAGCACTGTTGGTCTTTCTATAGGCAATTTTTCCTTGTTTTTTTTTTGTTTAACCGATTTGATATCGTTCAGAGAAAGGAGATAATACTAGCCCCAACCGCGCCGCGTAAGAGCACTTGGCTAAATTTTTATAACCATTACATTAATCTAATCGTGTGTTCTCTTTTTTTCAATGCTTTTTCCATGTGTTCAAATTTGTCTGAAACATGTCTATTAGATAAATTTTACGATTTCAGGGAAAAAATGGAAAAAATCTTTCCTATGAACTGTACTAGATTTTATGGTTCATAACGCGTTAATACTTTGACTATTTTGACGTTACTTCACTAACAACAGTTCTAAAAGGTAATTCCCTACATAAAATTACAACTGATCAGTTGAATTGCGTTGATGAAATAATTCTTGGTAATGATGAAGACGTTGATCAGTTTTTGCTTATAAATTTGTTAAGATTTTTGAACTCGCTTTTTTCGCTTCTTTTGAACCGCTTTTTTATTTAGATGAATTGGATAACTGCGTTCGTTTCTTCTAGGTTGTCCCGACCGAGCTGGCTGGGCTTTTGGAATTGGACTGGAGAGGATAGCAATGCTCCTTTACAACATAACTGATATTCGCCTTTTCTGGAGCAAAGATGAAAGATTTCTGAAGCAATTTGAAATAGGCGATGCTGGCATTGATCAAGAATTCAGCTTCGAGCCATTTAGTAACTATATGCCCATGTACAACGACATATCTTTCTGGCTGTGCGATGACACAGAATTTCACGACAATGATTTTTATGATATAGTGAGAAACGTAGGCGGTGATATTGTGGAAAGTGTACATTGCTTCGACACATACAAGTGTCCAAAAACATCTCGAACCAGCAAAGCGTTCCGATTAACATTTAGACATTTTGAAAAGCAATTGACCCAAAGTGATGTGTCAGAATTGAAAGCAGAAATTGAAGCTCATGCTCAAACTGAATTGAACGTGACTCTCAGATGATTTTTTTTCTGATTTATATTTGCTTTAAAACTCTATAGTGACTAATAAAATTATTATTGTCATTACAAGTTTTCATCTCCTCCAAAAAATGACGTAAGG
The DNA here is from genome assembly GCF_964194025.1 of Convolutriloba macropyga. NCBI lineage: Eukaryota > Metazoa > Xenacoelomorpha > Acoela > Convolutidae > Convolutriloba > Convolutriloba macropyga. The sequence continues at coordinate 63,615,588 of NC_134468.1, forward strand.
TGACAGAAGCGATTATGTTGATTATTACTTATATTACGGTAATCTTAGTATTTTTGTTGGGTCGTCTTGCGCTGTTTTTCGTTTTACAGTTGTTATCGCGTAAAAGCTTAAAACGTTCTTTATACTCAATTGCTTTTTCCTCATTAGACGCATTTGCGCGCGTGACGTCTTTTGTCATTCTATTTAGCAGGAGTTTTTAGGTAAAGCGCGTGCTTAGATTGTAATCTTACGTAACTTTCAGCATAACAAAATTACTTTGCACATTGAAACTAGTTCATTATCAATTTTCATTAAAACCCCAATGTATTGTAAGAGGCATCAATAACTTTATCTACTAATTTCTGTTTTTGCTTCTGACGTAAATATTGATGTAAGTCATGTTTATCTATATTATTTATAAAACGATTGATCTAAGAAATTTGAGAATTCAACAATTTTTGAGAAAAACTTCGATGCCAAGATTTTTAACACAAATTAAAACAGTATTTCATTAAACGCGTTTTTGGAAAACAGGACAAGTGCAAAAAGGACAAAGAGAACAACGTTTCGACATCGAAATCTTCTTGGAAAGTAAAGGGCTCAAAAGTTGCTAGAAAACAGACATCAATTCAAATTTCCACTATGTGAGAAACTGTCAAAACATACACCATTGCCCATGAAAAACAGCAAATATCAAGTGAGAAACTCAGAAAAATTATTAAAACTCTTCAAAAACAGGTGGCTTTGCAGGCATTGAGTCAAGTTAACAAAAACAACAGTTATTGGCAAATGACCAAACAATCAACATTCGTTTTAACAGAAAGTGAACTGAAAAAGCCAATCAAAACTTTAAAAAAGAATTCATGCACATGTGTTTCAGTAGTAAGCAACGCGGATTTCTTATTTACGAATCAATTTACAACTCGATAAAGAAGCAGGATACTTTCAGAAAGTTCAATTATGCCCCCTTAGAAAACAAATACGACCTGCCAAGAATCAGGCTAAGAGATTGATATTTAATTGAAGCTTCTGACATGTTGCTACGTCGACGTGTATACTGCAGTAAAAACACCACGGACCTGAAAGTTATTGACTTGTGGGAAAGACCAGTAGAGGTAGCTAATTGGCTGGACTTAATACCATCAGTCCAACACAACCACACTGCACAGGATAATCCGCCTTCCTTTTCCCCGATGTCGACGATACCCCTCCTGACCCCCCTAGCCGGGGAACCGCATGTCATTCACCACGGCGTAGATGTAGAAAGGTCGCCGCTCCACAAGCAAGTTGTGGATAGGCAGTCACACTATTACTAATATATCTATTATTGATTCAAATGCAACTAGGCTACCAGTTGTTGAAAACAGCAATAAGCGCCGGTATCCGCCAAATTTACCAGCGAATTGCAGCTTTGTGCGACAGCTACAACGTCAGTGCAAATAATTTTCAATACAAAATTATTTGTATGAATACAAATAGTTTTTAATACAAAATTATTTGCATGAATACAAATAATTTTAATACAAATAACATCCTAATAGCTGCCTTACGCGTATATGACTATGACGGTGGTTTCGAATATCTTGAATTTGTTTTTTTAAAATCTAAACAACGAATATTTCTTACTATGTGTACTTTTGTTTTGAAATTTTGTTCGTGTTTTGGGTATCTATATTTTAATTACTCAAGCTGTGCATACTCAATTTCGTTATAACAATGCTATTGTATTTGTTATGTTTGATAATCAAAGACTATCTATCATATATCAAAAATTAAAGGTTGAATAAGTAAAATAAATTTTAAGAGCTGAGATTGGAACAGGTCTGAGTCCCGTGGAAATATTGCATTGAACTTGACTCTGATATTCCGATTTCAGGCTTTGTGTTGCTCCTAAATCATTTTATCGAGCAATTTTTATATTTCTGTTATTTCACAAGCTCAATTGTCAAACCAATGTCTCTGGTACCCATTGTGTTTTTTGTTTCATTATTTACTTTTAGTAAATTCGTAATTTAAAGGGCTGCTTTTTGGTGCATGAGGCTACTACAAAATTATAATTGTACTATATTCAGTCTCATTACTCCGGTGGTCAATATTTCGCTAATGCTATTGTTTGACGCCATTTCTAAAGTCATTTTGGCCAGATTTTGCCTGGTGCGATGATATACTTTGCCAGCATACTGTTTCTCAACGCGCTGTTGGTCGTTAGTTGGTTATATTTAAGGGCCGCGAAACGAAGATAAGCGAAGTCCTAATTGGCAGTGTTCTTTCAAATGTGCTCTTTCACAGCTAGGATAAGAAATGAGAACGAAAGAGGACAAGTCCTGAAATACGATCGAAATAATTGAATGAAAAACTAAATACATTTTGACCTGTCCAGCACACCAATTGAACATTAAGAGAAAACAGTTCAATAAATTTAGAGACGAATAAAAAAACAATAGCATTCAAAACCGTAGTTATTTTGGGCGCAAGTGTTGAATGCCCTTTTTTGGTCAAATGTAAGAATGTAAAAATAGAGCTTGCCAAATAATAAAAGTTGTTCTGCATACATATAAAAGGCCAGCACACGCAGGGAAAAACAAATATTTTAAAAGATACATTAGAAAATATATAATTGCAAAAGAATGAAGATTCGCTATGTCTTCTTGGTATCAAAATCTTCGTAACGAAAATTGTAATGACAAAATTTACGCATGAATTCAGCCTCTAATTCAAAAAAAAATAAAATTATTGATTTGAGATCAGAAAGTATGGAAATGACAAAAAATCAGAAAAACTTGAAAAAAACAATCATTGCCAATTTGTGTAATTTCTTCATACTTGTGAATGTTTGACATAAGAGGCAAAGAGTCAAAAAGAACAATGTTAAATGATTTTGAAAAATTAGCCAAAAGTTGCTTAAGTTCGTGAAGCTTATGTCCTCAAAACCCAATAGGTACTGCTGAAATCTGACCATTATTTCATACAAAAGCTTTTAAAACGGTACCATAGCTCCAAAAAAGTTCAAAAACCTGAATAATGACAACATTTTATAAAAGAAGTGAAAAAAATACAAAGTTCACAACAGTTTTTAAGTTCTAATCAATAACTCAAGAAACCGACATCAAAACAAATTCTACCTTCAAAAGGCCTTTAAAAAATAACAGTCCTAAAGCCACAATTCTTTTCGATCAAGCCATGGATTCTTGAAATACACGCTAAATGATTGTAGCTGATTTCTGCCATTTCTCTAGCGTTTAAGTTTTTATTTTTTCACATTTTATGGTAAACTTTCTTTGTCTACTTAGCTATAGAATTCGCCATGTTGCTGCACAATTTTTCAAGTAATGTATTCAACAAATGGTGATTAATAGCCGCGAAGCGATAGCGATTGTTTTTACTGGCCGAAGATGAGTATTGGTTTTCTATTGCTCTTTTTTAATTTTTTTGCCATGTTCAAATGTTTGAATTAACAGCCGAAAAAGTCACCATGACTTACATGGCTCAGAAAAATGAGTTTCACGCATAATTAAAGATAAATTGAGGCTACAAGGTCATAATTACTCAAGGTCCTAACAGATAAAGTTTCCAAGAATAAAAGTTGTTTTGCACAAATAAAATGCCAGCACACGCTGGGAAAAAATAAATATTTTAAGAAAAACATTGAAAAATATAATTGCAAAAGAATAAAGATTCGCTAAATCTTCTTGGTATCAATGCCTTTGTTACAAAAATATAAATGACAAAATTAACGCATGAAATCAGCCTTTAATCCAAAAAAAAGTAAAATTAACGATTTGAGCTCAAAAATTATGGAAATGGCAAAAAAATACATTTAAAAATCTTAATTTTGTAAAATTTCTGGAGATTTGGGAAATATTTTAAGCGAATTTTGTTTCCGCGGGAAAACTCGGATTTCAGCTGCCCGTTCTGTTTTTAAACAATTTTTTAGACCTGTTTACCTTATGCTTTGTAAGTATTGTTTCCTTCATAATTTCTGTGCAAACACTGAATTTCTTTTTTTCTAATTTCTGATCTTTTCGAAGTTGTTTTTTGATAAAAGTACAACTTTGTTTCAGGGGACACTAATTACCAGAAAATTTCAATCTCCGTTTTCAGCTATGACCCGGTTCTGATTTCTTGTTTGTCATGTGCCGTATTATGAAAAGCAAGAATACTGGCTTGTTCTGTGCGTGGCACAGACAGTTCCCACATTCGGATTTGAAATCATAATATTTATAAAATCAATATATTTAAATTATATTTCAGAAATGTTTGTTTTCGCACCAAACCGTGTTTTTTATCAAGCTGCTACGAAAAAAATTACGAAACACAGACAAAAGGGGAAAATATTTTGTTTTCAAGGGAAACAGAAAACATGAATCCGAAATCTTCAATTAAGAAATGTTTTTTTGCACCTAATTTATGATAATTACTATCAAAAAAGCTTTCCTAAGTCATGTTGTAACTAAACACGAAACCTTTAAGTTCAATTTCTTTTGCTTTATACACAGTTGTGATTGAGCTTCATCAGTTTTTATTTATAAATTGAGGACTTCTGATTCAAAGCCAACTGTTTTTCTTAGCTTCTACTTTTCTCAGCAAGAATGTATTGGTCAGAAATTTTGGTAAATTTGACTCCAGGAGTTACAATAATTTAAATGGAAATTAATGTTTTCTTTTTTATCTATATAATCGAAAACCAACTCAAAATCATTTAGTAAACACAAGCTCCACGTCACGTGTATTCAAAGAAACCCGTATCTTTGCAAGTTATTCCCAGCCGTCTTCTAACATTTTCTTTCAAAAAATTTAAAATACTGGAGACAAACATTTGTTTCCAAAATAATTGTCACTTTTTTTCTATTTTGTGGCTTACAGGACTTAATTGTCAAAATTTCAACGCGAGAAATTTTCTCTCAAGTTTACTCTTGTAACATCCCTAAACGCTGTTTTGGTAAAACGAAAGAATTAAATAGAATGGAGAAGTCAAAATGAATTAAGGAATTTGAATAAACAAGTGGCAAAATCAGGTTAAACGAATCAATTCAATTGAAATTCATAAACATAGGAGGACAACTATTTGAATACAACTATTTGATTTAATGACTACTATAATGTTTTGCTATCGATAAAGCAGAAGGGTTTATACAATTGAGAAAAAAATGTTCAATTTACAATTTGAAGCCTTTGGTTTTAAAGTAATCAAAAATCAAGATGGCGCCAGATTGAGCTAAGATTCTCACACCAAATGATAACATCGTTATTGCAAAAATGTAACCTTAAAGCTGACAAAAATTAGCAAATGCGATTTGGTTTCCCAAAAAAGCTGGCGGTTCATTTATTCCAAAACATGTTAATTTTTAATTGCTTTTTTGTTGCCTTAAAAATATAGAAAAAAAATAAATATGTTTAAGGGACTTCTTGAGGACAACGCAACAGTAGAAAATATACGTCTTAAATAAGAAAGCTCAACTTTTTTCTGCACATCTTGCGAGATGTTTTTCTGTGACAGCACTGAATTAGATGTAAGTTTTGGTAGCCTTTATAGATGAGAAGTTAAATAAAAAACCTCTCTGAGGCACCTTAGGATATAGTAATATTTTTTTGTTTTTCTTTTCGTTTGAACACTCTGAGAAGGAGGATATAACTATCTGAGCATCAAATCTTAAAAACTCAAATTAAAAACAATGTGAAGGTGGACAGAACCATAAGATACTAGCAAGAAGGGTCCAAAAGGAAGAAGGCATACTTTGCTAGAGAGCATTGTAGACTTTTTCATTGTGTTTCGGACAGAAAGACAAAAGTTTCATTAATAGAGTGTTAAAAACTTTTTAGTATAAGTAAATTTCGATTACTAAAAAAACGACTAAAATTATCAGAAACTTTGAGAGGCGGAACAGTTAACACTCGACTTGTTTCAAATTGCTTTGATTTAAAACTCAACAAGGCTGTCAACAACAGGAAGAAAAACCGAACAATATTTAGAGGAAACATGTCAGAACAAAATTGAAAAAAGTAATCTGTTTTGAAAAACGTGTCCTTTCTAGGCAGGTAATCAGCATGAGCTTAAATGAAGTTGGATGCACTACAAACTGCTCCATTTCAATGCGAATGTTCGTGATTAATGATAATCATGCAAAGTGCTAAAAAGGACCATTAGAAGGAGAACTTCTTGTGACTCCATTGATGCTTTCTCATGGAAAAGTTACAATAATCATTTGGGCTTTCAGCTCTGATTCAGCTCATAATTTTCGCAGATTATGTCGATTTGTGATGCATTTTGCAGGTTTTTTAGTTGCAGGTAAAATAAATGTCATCTAGAATCCAAAGGACATATCCAAGTTCGCTCATTTTGTTTGATTATCTGATACTTTATATGGTTCTATTTTTTACATTTATATGGTTTTCAATATTTGTCTACTAATTATATTTTATTGATTATAAAGTTTTTCTCCAGAAACAGTTATTCTCGGTTTAGAAAATTTGGGAAACACCTAGTACTTTTCAATGATATTGAGAAGAAGACAGGCCCAGAGACACCCAACCAGGAAGAAATTAAAAACTTCAATAAATTCGTTCCAAAGAACATCAAGTTTTGTCATCTAAAAGGTCGTAGTACAGTTAAGAACCGCATTGCAATTGCTAATCTTGGACACTGGGCCTACTACTATCAACTGGCTTTTGGAGACCTGGCTTACATTAGAAGATAACGACAGTTTGTGGCAATTCGATTTTGAATCATTTACGTGTTTTCCGCGCTGATCGGGAAGTCAAAATTGACAAGCAATCCAAAAAGAGAGGAGGCGTTATGTTAAATTTCTAAAGTCTTCAATCCCACGCTTCGACGCGATTTATCCATGAGAGTTTAATTTCGAAAACATTTCGTGTGAATGCAAAACCAGTTCGAAAGACACCTTCATCACTGGATTAGCCTATACTCCACAGAAAAAAATCTGTTCATTTTTAGCATTTTGTCTAGATTATTTAGCTATATCAATTGATCAAACCGCCAGCGACAACAATTATTTATTTCTCTTAGGAGAATTTAACTTTAACTATCTTCATGACTAAGGAAAGTCATTAAATACAATTTTAACTCCATAAAAATTGGAGTCGTGCAACAAGTTGACACGCACATCAAAAACGGGCAACAGTCTAATTGATTGCATTATTACTGATTGTTCAAGCTTAGAGAGATCGCAATATCACATCAGGCCTAAGAACAGGTCATTTTGCGACTCTTCGTTTACTGGCCGAGCTAATGAGATAAATGCGTAAACTGTAAATAAACTAATTAATAATTTGATCAGACAAGTTATTCTCAAACAAATTTTTATTTGGTATCTCAATTACCCTGGCAAATATTTTACAATTTTGACAGTCCCGAATCTATGTTTCAAGAATTTGTTAAAAATATAAAAATTCATCGTTAGTTGCGCCCAATTAAAGACTAGTATATACCTAGAGATAGACTTAAGTTATCTCTCTTATCAGAAATTGTTATTGCAGAATTGTTCAGTAAAAAAACAATTGAGCAGAAAATGGAAAATCATTTATGACACTAGAAACAAAAAGGAAAATTATGAGGCTGGTTGAAAAATTGACACATTCTTGGTGATTATATTGAGAGTCGTAGTGAAACAGCCAATCTCTGTAACTATCATGCGAAACTCGGCGGTTACTTCACTCAAAAACAGCTGCAGGAATCAGGTTTATAGAAATGTGAAACGTAGTTAGAGACCAAGAGAAAGTTCTTTAGATTGAATTAGCAGGAAGTACATAGTCTTGTTCGATCACTTAATCCTAACAAACAGCTTGGCCCTTCACAAGTTCCTGCCTGAGCTCTGAAAGATGGTGCGAAGTTCCTAGTACCATATCAAATATTGCTTGTTAACCAGAGTTTTGACCAAAATACGTTTTCATCGGAACTTGAAAAACATTTCTTCCCCTTTATAAAAAAGGAGAACCAGGCAATCCTAAAATTTATAGACCTACTTCTGTTACAAGCGCACTACAAAGTGTTTGAAAAGTTGACTTTAAGCCAAATAAATTTTCATTTGACCGAAAACTGTATTTTATCACCAAGGCAATTGGGTTTACGTAGATGCTTTTCAAACCGAGGATGCTTTTAGTTTTTCAGAGACTGTACAGTCCAACATTGACAACAATGAGTTTGCTTTTCTAGATCTATGGAAAGCCTTTGACTCACTCAAACATGAATTAATGTACCAGAAACTGCACTCAATGGGTTTCGAAATCAGCGTTCTTCAATTGATACAGCATTTACTCAACAATGGAATCGGAGTAGATTGATTAAACTGTACCAGGATGATACCCAGTTAACTGTGCTCGGATCCTCACTTTTCAATATTTACGTCAATGACTTAAGTAATCAAATCAATAATCTATACAGCGTTGTTCAATTCGCAGATGATACGTTAGTTTCGGCTTCTCATATAGATCTTGATACATTGAACAAAAACCTGAAAAATTCTGTGGAAACTTTTTCCTCTGCTGCTTTGATAGAATATTCAAACTATGAACCCATCAAAAACAGATTTCATTGTTTTTATTGCGAAAAAGTTCAAATATTAGTTAACCAACACATGTTCTAGAACTGTTTCTGGCAAAAACTTGACAGCAAAAATTGTTGTGAAATACTGAAGAGTTTATATCAATAGAAGCTTAAATTACCCAGAGGAAGTGAAAAATGTACTGCGAAAAATGGCGTGTGGAACAAGTGCAGTTCATGCAATCAAGAGAGCTTTTCCAGTTCATATCAGACTGAAACTTATGATTGCACGAGTTGTTAGTCATTTCCACTGTTTTCATGTCCTATTTAGTGGGATAAAGAGATCTCTTCTAATTTTAGTTGAGAAACCTTCAAACTGCGCAGTAAAGTCTTTCTTCAGCGCAAAAAATTTGATGCATCTCATGATCTGAGTCTGCACTTTGAAATACCTCCACTTCAATTCCTTTTGAGAATGAAAGAAGTCTCCTACTTGCGAAAAGTTTTATCGAATGGAGCTCCAGCTTTCATGAAGTTAGTGGTTCCTACACTGCAGTACCAGGAAAACACACGAACGCTTATTCCATTTCGACGTCAAATACTAATCACATTACCTTAAGAATTGCTAAGCCAGAGCTATTGAATCTGGGAATGTCTTCATCATATCTAATCGCAATAGTAATAATATTAAGTTTCAAACTGTGAAAAATATCCTTTAAGCAATTGCAAGCTTCTCATAACTTGTTTATCATTTAAGTTTGGAAATACCCCAGACTGACATCTTTCATACTACGATGCACGAGATTTCAGCTGTAGAAGGCGCTCTTTTACTGACATTATCCATTCGCCTAGACTCTAGCCAGACGGTTGGTGAAGTTTCTCGTGCAAATATGTTTCCTATGCCACAGAGAAGGACTCTGTTGGGGCCTTACAATGGTTGATAGCGGGAGAATGCTTAGCTATCTCTGAACGACAGATGGAAACAACAGTTCTGACAAAGGCCAAGTTTCAGACAACTATCTTGGCTCGCAACGATACCGAATCTTTCACGAAAGCATGGGAATCCATTTTGGGATCTCTTTGTGTCCAGCAACCATCAACTTTAATCAAACCAGTACTGCATTAAAAGTATGTGACACAGAATGTTGTGTTACCAGACCCATAATAGGCCCAGAACCTGGAATACGGAATTTGGCTAAAAGCATCAGCTTCTAGTGGTTCTACACTCGGTGATATTGTTAGGGACAAAAGCGGCCGACAAACCAACAGTCCTCACAAAGTGTGACATCTCAATCACATAGTGTGGACATACCATGTTTGGAGACCACATCAAATTTAGAGCTGATTTGGAAAGTTATCATTACCTTCCAGCAAAACGCATCAGTGTAAATTTACCTGATTCACTTAGCTTAATTGACTCAAACATCGAAGAATCGCCAAAGTATGAATCCAGACCTGAAGCCAACTGAGATTGATCAAAAAAACGTTAAAACTGAATTTATCTTGAAGAGAATGAAGACATTTAAACCAGCTTTAATCGATAAACTTGAATTTTACGTACTCATCAAGCTTTTTTCTCCCTCACAATTATTGTCTTTATCTGAAACTGAGCCTTACATATCCTCCTATGTCCTCGTATTTATATTGTAAAGAAGCATGGAACCAAACTTCATGAAGCTAAATGGATCAAATGTACCCGTAAACCCAGTATTTTCCGCGAGAAAACACCTGAAAGCCGATGTTGTGGCAAGTGTAGCGAAACAGTTAAAGAGACCATCCACAATTTTTTCGCTGGAAGATGTGGGAACCTTGAAGAGACAACAACAGAAGGAACTCACTTGCAGCCATCTCAACATTGTCACTGAAAGGGATGAAATGTTTCGACACTGAAGAGGAACAGCACCAAGAACCTTGAGGCCCACGGGAAAGTGCACGTTGAGTTATCATCCACTTTATCCCATCACTTAGCCCATATATGTCCTCAAGTTTTGGAGCCTTTCATTCATGGCCTTGTTTCGTTTGCGTTGCTTATTTCACTGCTAACTGAAACCTCTTGTATTCGTGGAATTTTTAATGTCTTGTACATGGTTCCAATATCCACTTAATGCATCTTAAGTCTCTGGCATCCCTTAAATGGCCTCTATTCTCTTTTGTCTTAGTCTTTTTGACCTTAACATAATCTTAATCATGTCTCAATTTTAATTTTTTCTCTTAAGTCATTTTATTTCTTTAATCTTACTGCTTTCGGCTAATCATCTTTGTGTAACCTTTTATAGTTCAGGTCGTGTTTTGTGTAAAGAACGTAAAACTCAGTTCATTCGCAAAGTTTTCGTAGAAAATATTAAGTCCGGTAGTGTCACGACCCTATTTCGTGCCCCATAGTTGCGTGATGTTTTAAATAAAGCCCGGAATATTAATAAATAATGGCATTAATTTGGTTCCTATTTAACTAGTTTTTAAGGCCAAATTTAGTCCGTATTTTCATCTACCACTGTGACCCTTAATTTGTTTATGTTTTTTGAAAATAACAGCAGATTGACATATTGCTCATAAATATTATACCTACACAAATTTACCTTTTTATGTTATACCACAACATTTACCTTTTTAAGTTCGATGAGAAAGAATTTGTATAATTGGTATTTAATGTAAGGAGAAGCTATGTACTTGTTGCAGTAATTATGCTGATAAAGTGGGTGCTAATATGGAATTATATATGTACCTGAACAAGATCAATAAACGTACAGAAGCCTGAAATTTTCTAACTGGAAGTTCAGTAAATGTTTACGAATGAGCAATACAGCCCGAGATACAAAACTGTTGAATCAAAAATCACTTCAACACCGTAGAACCAGCCTGACTGCCAGCTGAAAGTTAGTCTTGAAACATTCTTGACTTCTGGTAAAGCTTCTAGTTTTTCTCTTGATTATTCTTCATTAAAATAGGTGAATTATTTCAAAAATGGAACTGAAAATGTTTGTTCAATTTCTAAGTCAGAAATTGACACAGACTATGGAAGTAAAAACTGTGACAACTTGTGTGTATATCACGCATTCAAACCGCTCAAATAAAGGCTACTAGCTTATTGTATTCAAATTTTATCCTCTAAAATTTCACTACAAAGCAAAAACTATAATCCTTGTAAATTGACAACTATCTTTGTTAATTGCTCCGGTTATTAACTTATGAAAGCACCGAGATAGAATCTTTAAGAGATACTATCTTTAAATGATAGTTTGTAACAGAAATGGAATGAGTCATTATAAAAAAAATGAAAAATGGGATACTGTGTGAAATTGAGTAAAACTGAGATGGGCGAAATCTCAATATTAGTCGAACGGAAATTTCATAGCCATTAGGTCGGCAAAACGTGTGTAAATTATGCGATTACCAATTAAAACGTCTAGCTCAGGGAATACTTTAAAATCCATTTTGTAATATAAAGTTGTCAAGTGTCCCTAACAATCTTCTTTATGTACAATATTGTTGTTAAAAGTATATGCAAAATAGAATCTTTAAAAGTTAGTGTAACAGAAATGAAAGGAATCAATATCATTAAAATTGGAAAATGGATTACTGAGTGAAACTGAGTAAAACTGAGATGGGCGAAAATTTAATGTTATTGCAAACGGACATTTCATAGCCAGTAGGTGAAAATCTTTTTGGCTAAATAAAGCGAATACCATTTAAAATATGTAGTGCAGGAGTTACTTCAAAATCAACTCGGTAATAAAGTTGTCAGGTGTCCCTAACAGTTGTTTTTAGATAATATACTCTTGTTAAAAGTATAAGCAAATTGTATCAGTTTTTTCAATGTTTTGCATCTCTTTCACTCAGTGTCATCACAGTTATGATTTTGATTGAAATATCTAACAGTGAAAGAATATGAATGTATAATATTACTTATAATTAGTTTTATTGTTTATAATTTAAAATTACCTGTTGAAGATTGGGGAAGTTGGATTTAAATGACATCGTGAAAATGTTCAAAATACAAAAACTCTGGTCATTTTTTAAATTGTTTTTGTAATTTATTTTTCTGCGAAGCCAATTGCTATAGCCGCTTGAGTTTTGTGAAACCAAGATATTGCAAAACGTCCTTTAAGTGTTTTCATTAGCATTTGTCTAATTTCCACAAAATTTTAGTTGTGGATTTTCGCCTAATGGCTACAAAAATTTTATTCTCCTGTTTTCGCCTAATATCTTTCGCCCAACTGAGATACATTCAAATAGAAACTCTGGCTTTCCATGTTGAATATCATATAAACATCATTTCTCAGCAGCCTTGAAAAGCGGCTTTTCCTAAAACTCTTATTGGAAAGATTTCTTGGTCAGAGGTATTCAAATTTCGCTTACAACCTAATTCAACGCATTTTTTTCACTTTTCATTCTTATTACTATTTTTGTAGTCTGAAGCTCGATGACCGTGGAAAAATGGAAAAAAGATTAATGTAAGAAGGAAGAACATTTCGAACAATCTCCATTTGAACTAAAGATAATCACTTCAAAATGAACATTGGTGGTGTTGTTAACGAACTACTGGAGAGAACGATCATATGAAGGAAGCTTTAAAACGTGAGATATGAGAATGGAGAATGAAGCTGAAGAAGAAAGTTCCTAAAACTGGGTAAAATTATTGCATATGTGGTGGCTGCCCTTATTTATACATCTCAAAAAATTTTTTAATGGAAAACAGGTTTTAAACCTTTTTGTTAATTGATAAACATTTGGGTTGACAACATGAAAAAAAATTGAGGAATTGTAAGTAGAATTGAAGCGTAAAAATTGTTACTTGTGAAAAATTGCTCTCCCTGGGTATTAAAATTGAAAAAAGCTCGATCGGCTATTTAAGTTTTTTTAAAATGTTTTAAGGTATCATTTTCTATGTCTTTGATTTTTCTTAAAATTCCAAAATTAAATTAGTCTATTAAACTATATTTCGCGTTTGAGTGGCCCGACGGCATCAAAAAGCGCGACAAGTGGGAAAATAATCAAAAATTTGAAGCCAAAATATTTTTCTCATTTATCATCATGCTCTATCATTATGATCAGTTTATCATAGTACTCCCAGCCTCCGTTTCATGTACCTTTGAAACAACGATAGAAAAGTTGGGCAAAATTTTGCTCATTGCAAGGACAATAAAATTAAAGACATTTTTGAAATTGTTTGGAGGGTTGGAACAATAAAATCTGATGTTTTGCTATTGCAAAGAGAGCATCATTTGAAGGGGCAATTGTTAACAGATCTGTTACTAATATACAGTCTGTTTACATCGTTTTGAGTTCATACTTTTTTTGCTGAAAAGCATCTAGCACAAAAATCGAATTGAATATTTTCGTTTTAATAATTAGTAAAAGATATCAGAGCAATCTAAAGCATTAGATTTTCTTTATTTTCAAGTAAATTCAAACATGACAAAACATATTCTGCTTCATTCGTGAAACTAATCAATAATATAGAATTAGTCATCCATTTCACAAGTACAGTAGGAATCGCCTATGAGTGTCCCGTTGTGACCAGGATGGCCCAAACTCTCATTTTCGATCACACATAGAGGACAGTTTGGGAAATGCTGGCCATCTTCGTTGTCAGAACATGTGCAGCAATTGTCGTCATTACCTGTTCCAGGATAATAATTAGGCTGACGATAAAAGGGAGTTTTGGTAAGCTTAGATCGCACAAAATAGTCAGGACTTCGCGTGTTAGGGTTCAAGTATGGATTTTGAGGCAAGTTGTATCTGCTTGTAGAGTACAAGTTTGGATACCTACTTGGAGACAAGATGTCATCGCAGGAACACATTGCGTCGTCCGGATTGAACTTCGATGTCGGAAGTGGGTATCTATACATTGGATGATGACCGTCATTGTAGAGATTTGGATTATAATTGGAATGTGGTGACATCGTATGCGAGTCTGTGTGTTGAAAAGGTCTGGTGTTAAACGCTCTGGGATTCCCCAGTGGGGGTTTGTTTTCGTCCGGACATTCACACGTCAAATGGTTGCGATCTAAGTCATCGTTTGAAAACTTGAACTCTGTTAAATTGTACGCGGGCTGACTGGGAATATGAAAGCTTGAAATATTCTCCAAAGAATTGAGGTTTAGTTCGGGTTGTCTGTACAAATTCTGACCAGTTTGCTGGTCAAGTAAAGCTTTGTTTGCTGAAATGCTGAGGTTTCGTAAGCTGTTCGACAAAGATGAGTTTCTGAGAAGGTTCGAATTCTTATTCGCGTTCTGCAACCGCAATCTCTGAGAGCTTCGATAGTTCTGAGGGTCGAAATCACTCTGATTACTTGAATTCAAATTGGGATATAGAGCATGATATCTCGATGCCGGATCAAGCTCTTCAAGATTGGCTCGAGGCAAAGACCTGTGTCCAGTTCTTCGAGGGAGAGCGGGACGTAATTCGCCTCCGTGTGAATCCTCCAACAGATCATCTGAACTTTTTCGAGTGTAAGAATGATTTCGAACACGTGATACTGTAGAAATTGAGACAATATTATTTTTTGGTCTCGTGTGGTCAAATTTGGGCTGTGAGGTTGGAGAGCTGGGAGGCGAAATTTGATCCACAGCAGAGAGTAATCCATTGACTTCGCCTAAAGCTTTGCTGCACTTGAGTTCCAAATCTTCGATTGTGGGGTCATCTCTTAAGCCAGGCAAGTAACGATACTCTATTAAGTACATGCTGTTACTATCTCTTGATTGATTTTGATTATTGCTACTGTTAAGTGAGATCTGAGAGCTATTTGAAGTTTCATTGTCAGCTGTTTGAGTCTCTTTGTTACGCGGTTTTCGAGCGGTTGAAGACACAGCTTGCTTCGTGGCCGTAATTGGAGATATGAAGCCAATATCAGACAGTGGTGCATTTTGATAAGTGTTATTACCAGTGTTGTACGGAGGCATATTTTCATTTACATTGTTCAGTTCATTGTTTCTACCTG
The DNA here is from genome assembly GCF_964194025.1 of Convolutriloba macropyga. NCBI lineage: Eukaryota > Metazoa > Xenacoelomorpha > Acoela > Convolutidae > Convolutriloba > Convolutriloba macropyga. The sequence continues at coordinate 63,631,001 of NC_134468.1, forward strand.
GCTCGTTGTCATTGTGAACATGTACGTCAATGCTCAAGTTTATTTGATGTGGTGACTTGTTGAGTTGTGAGGCGTCATGAGGTGCCGTGTCTAAAGCCACTTGAGATCCGCGATCCTTCGTTTCTGGAACGATTGGACGAAAATTTGAAGTCAAAGGCCACTGTTCGCCATAATACGGTTGTGGTGAATAGATTGGCTCGTCAATGTTAGGTGGAATTACAGCATCGTTTCCGTAGTCTGGATAGGCAAAGCTAGGTCTGAAACTTGGATCATAAGGTCGTGTAGCGCCCGGCTCGCTGTTTACTTCATGAGGTGAACTGGTTCTGATTGGCTCCTCTTCTGGGTAGTCGGTTTGTTGATTTTGTGGAACCATCGGATAGGGAGGATAGCCCTCATACACGAGTGGTTGTGTTCCACCCGTAGGATAAATTTGTGCTGAAATGAAATTTACATGTTCATAATTTAATCATGTGGTTGAAAAAAAACCAAGTAGCTCATATTAAAAGACTGAGCTCGTATGAAACCAGACTATCTTCTAAAATTTAATTTCAAGCTGCATAATATCGCCACCTCAATGATTTCTAACAAATTGATACATGATGTCACATAATTGTAAGTCAGTCCTCGAACTGCTTGACGGGTCCCAATCTCCCCAACTTCGGTTTCTGATAAACCGTTATCTGGTTCTTTGATCTTTCTCTTGGCTTCTTTTTCGTAGCTGTTTATTTATCATTTTTTCAGTTTATTTCATGCTTCGAAGATGGCAGTTCTAAGAAGTGCGCTGAGCTAACAATGACTAAAACTTGCGTTAGATTTCTGCTTTTATGATTTTATTTCACAGAAGTTTCTTCATCACTTAGCTTCAGAATTTCAATTGAACGATATTTTTTGTACCGTATAATTAAGAAGAATTTTTTGAATGAACAACTTTACAAAATATTCGGTAAAGTTTGATTTGACAATGTTTGTTTCCTAGCTTGGAACTCTCACTGCTTCTAAATTGAGCTTGGGATCAATTCTTGCAACCTAAATGTTAGTATGTGCCAGACAATGGCGATTAGATCTCGATTCTGTACAAATACCCAATTTTCCTTGCTGTTTTTTTATTTTGGCGTCTCCAACATTGATCAAGTTGACTTCCTTCTTTTGGTTACTGTAAGGCCATCGGTATCTTAAACTATCGAGCATGATGAAAGTTATATGTCAATCCTAATTTTGGGGATGGAACTTTATGCTCCCGGAACCTTTTTTGTTGAAACGTCTGTGTCTGATCTATACGTTTGAAAAACATTTGTTTCTCAGAAGAAAACAAGAGTTCTTGGACTCTTCTTTTGACTGAATTTTTGGACATTTCTTTTTCTAACACAGAATATAGATGTAAAATATAGCTATATTGAGAGACTCGCGTTTTTTTACTAACCAATCTTTTTACTATTCAAGAAATTTGGATTGTTTTGGTCGCCTGTTTTCTTTTTGGGTCTTCGTTAGGTTTTTGAGATACGATTTTAAAGATCTCTATGCCGGAAGATGTCGCCATTGTGTACACGTTTCATCATTTTATATTCAATTTCCGTATCAGTAACAGTTAGCAGAGTACGTCACCGAATGAAAAATGGCTTCAAAATGGTTAAAAAATGTGTATCGCCAATTTCTTGCGTAATTGATTGATTCTGTTATACTTAAATGATTGAATCAGGAACTGTTGATTTCAATTTCTATAGCTACTGATGTGTCTTTGCGATTGAATTGATGTTAAAGTTTTGATTATTTTGATTAGGTAGTTATTGGACATTTGAGTTTTAACTCCTTAAACTATTTAGTTCAATAATAAATGCAAAAATTAAATTAACATAACGGACTAACGTCGGGCGAATAGCTCTCAAACACTTTTATTGGCGAGCGCTTAGCTTTACCAATAGCTAACCAAGGTTTAGGGAGGCTAGCTTAAACTTAATTGAAGGGGTGAGGGGGGGGGGGTTGCGTGCGACTGGAGTCAAACTCGCACTTGTTAAGAACCGCACTTTACGCCGTGAGTCTGTCTTCAAAACAGTTGCGGAGAAACGCATACTTAGAGTCTAGAAAGCGGAAAGGCGCTAAGGGAACTTAATATCCTTCGGGCGATACCTGTTTATTCCGTATTAAGAATAGTCAAAAATGTCAGACAAAAAATGGGTCAAGCAATAAATTGCATAAAAAAGAACTAAACAGGACTAATATCGTTTTAACGTTTTCAAGCAGGTAATATTGGCATGCCGAAAACTTCACTCTTGTCTTTTTTGTGTTTTGACATAAAATTTTTAGTTTGACCTCATGAAATGAATTAAAGAGCTCAATGCTAGCCTGTGTTTTTTTCATCTGTCATTTTTGACCCCTCCCACTTAAATAATAATTGGAGTAAAACATATAAGTCATCATTCGAAAGCCCTTGCAGAGTAGATTATTTAAATAAAGGGTTTTTCTAATATCAATTTTGTTGACGTTTTATTTAAAAAATGACGTTTTTAAAAAATTTAAGTTTTTCTCTAATAATCACAGGAAAGTTAAGCGAAACACAGAAATTCAAAACAGAAAAATTACAACCAGTGATCTCTCTGAGTTGTTTCCTTTGTATGCATAAAAAATTATAATTCCTTGGCTAAGCGCAGAAAAAAATTGAAAAACCAATTGTACTATTAGCATAAATATCTACTTCAGCGTCTTCCATCATTCAAAAAAGCGTGAAAGAGGGAAAGGTATCAAAAGCATTTTTTGGATGACTCATTACGATGTAGTTTAATGCAACGGATGATTAATTATTGATTAATGATTAAGGTAACGGACGGGACTGTTCCCTACAAATGTTTTAAATCAAATTCAAGAACATAATTTTCGAAGATTTTTAAACAGCTCTTATGATTATATTTAACTGGTTTACCGATCTGGTTCTTTATTTTCATACATTTTAAATCAACATTAATTTATTCGGATAGATAGTTTTGAGAGTTTTTTGATAATTCTTGGTATAGTTTTAGACTCTAAAGTTCCTCATAAAAAACAATTGAATGTCAAATTTTTGACCAATAGTTTCTTGTATTAACTTACAACTTATCTTAAACGTTTTTAATTGATAGAAACAAAAGTAGCCTATCAAAATTTGTTGTGCATCACATTACGAGCAGTTTACGGGTTCAAGTTTTTTTAACTAAATTTCCTCGTTTTTATTACCAGATTTCACTTTTCCTATGCTAATACATTGTGCATGTGAACATTCTTTGAAATTTTGTGGACGAAAAGGCGGTTTCTTTCAAAGAAATTCTTGTCAGTGTTTTTCACTTTTAAACTGAAAGTTGAAGAACGAAAACTGCTTTGCACCGCAAAATATGATTGACGGGAGCGCCTTCAGCAAAGAATTGTTTCCCAGATTAATTGCAACATAATCCCTCAATTTAGTAATCATGAAACCTTAAATCGTAAAATTGAGCGGCAAAAGGTTTAAAAGGATTAAATTTTTGTGAAATGCCCTTGCAGCCGTAAATAAGTACTTCTCACGTTTATTTTAATCCTATTTTTGATTTTGATCCTAGCTTTGTGGAAACCACTCTCACAAAATTTAAGCGCTTTCCAAATTTAGCGGAAGGTGGCGCCCAAAAGCGCCAGCCACATTCTTTGGAAGTAGTTTTAGTTTGCTCATAATGCATGTATTGCAAATGTCTTCAGCCGTTTTTAGATCAAAAATTTAAGTGGTTAAAAAAATTTTCCTTTTTTAAACCCTTATTAAATTAAATTTTTCAAACGATTTAAGTCTGTCCAAATGATCAAAACTTTTTTGAACTTATCAAACCTTCTTGAATTTTTTAAAAACAAAATGAGATTAATAGCTAATGTGGAAAATTTACCGAGGGAGGGAAGCTTTGAATAGTAACCCGTCTGCTCCTTGAAAATAGAAATTTTGTGAACAGACAAATTACTTGTTTTGTACCCACATGTTCTTCCTCATTTAAACGAAGTTTTACTTCTTGTCGTTACTTTTCTTTTTCTTATCAGTCATTATATAATGCATAAGTCTCTGATAAAAACGTTTTGTACCTTATAACCCGTGGACCTTTTTTTCAACTTTTTTCGCTGCTTTCTGCTTTGTTTAATTGATATAGAAGATGTAGTTTCTCAACAGTCTGTCTAATAATGGTTTTCAAAGTCCCAAAATGTCAATTAAATTATATTTGTCTCAAAGAGTCTCAAAATTTGCTTTTTGTTCTCTATTCGCTATAGAATCAAGCGGCGTTCGCGGTTGAGAGGAGTCGAAACATAATATGCCAACGCCCATTACCAATTCTCCTCGTTTTTGCTTTGTATTACTAAAGTAAGTCACGCACTAACACAAGCATCCAAGTGACCTCAAATCTCACTGAAATGCATACAAATAAGGTCCCGCATTTGACTTAAGTTAACGAACACCATGATTGGCTCCTCGAAATTGCTGCCTCATTTTTCTTTGTCTTTTAAATTAGTGCATACCAAAAAATTTCTATTTCTTAAACCACCCCACAGCTACGAAATATTTTTACAGTATAGAGCTGTAATGAGTTCATTTTACTTCTCTGAAGAGGACTTACGTGTTGTAGAAGTTGGGAACTGTTGATTCGGATAGCTGTCCAGTGTCACTGGATATGGGAGAGCAGAGGGAGCTTCATTTTCTGGACGGACAGGCCAGTCGTAATAACCCGGGAATTTGCCCAAAGGTGGATATAATTCATCAGGGTCTTGAGAGCTTGGGGCTATTTCTGGTCTGTTGCTCGTTGGTTGATCGTTTTTAGGGTATTCAGAATTACCCTTTTGACCTGGAGATGATTTTTTTGGATCCATGAAATCGAAGTCCGGTTCCTTTTCTTGCAGGTTTTGAATGTTACTCGGAATAAACTCTTCGTCTTCGTCAACTGGGAGCATGTTTGTAGGCTTTTCAATAAATTCTTTTCTGTTCAACGGATTTGGTTCGATTTGTGTGATTGCTTTTGCTATTTTTGGTTTGTTGTCTGCAACGTTGAGCTTTTCGATATTTGGTTTGTAAGTCGTTGGCTTAGAAAACTTAGGATTTTCGCCAATGTTAGGTTTTGCCACGGCCTGAACCCGAAGTTCAGCTTCTTTGACTTTTATGTAGCCTCTATCCTCTGGTTCGTGTCCTTTTGGCAATAAATCAGCCACAATGGCCCTAAGGATTCCTGGATCAATAAACTGTTCAACTGGCTCTTGTGTGTGTTTTGGTTCCGCTCCTCTATTAGGTTTGCCAGAAGCGTTTGATTGTTTGACCGGAGTTTCGGACTGTGGGAAAAATTTATTTGGTTCTGACAAACTATTTGGCATGGCTGAATAAGTATTCGGACGTTCTTCTGGATCAATAATGTCATCAGAGATTTGTTGATGTGTCCGATCTCTTCTGTTTGCAGGCTCCCACGGAAAAGCTTTGGAGGCCTTACTTGGGTCTTTATTTATTGACTGAGGTTTTTCCACCTGTTCAGGTTTCAAGAACTTCTCATCGATCGGTGTCTGAATTGGAGACGATGTCTGAAGAGGCTCTGGTGTTTCGGTGAGTTGATTTTGTCGCGGTGGTAAGAAAGGTTTCCTAGATTTGACGGGAGGAACTTTCTGTGTAGTTGGCTTGTCATTATCTACAGGTGTGGGTGTCGCGGTAATCTCTGGCTCTGTTTTCGATTTTTTCGATACAGGTGTCAATTTCTTGTCCAATATTTCACGAGGTCTATCAGGGGAGCTGATATTCTTATCTGGCAACCATGGTTTACTGTGTAAATTTTCCTTTTTGTCCGGTCTTCCTAAATCGATTGAGGAATCAATGGATCGAGGACTATCCAGAGAGCTACTAGGTCTGGTTTCTTCATGAATTTGTTTTAAATTTTGGTCGCTTGGATCACGTAACTTTTTGGGTCCTAGAGAATCTTGCTTGCGCCCATCTGATTCAGGAATTTTTGTTTGACCTGGCTCGCCCATTTTTTGGGTATCTTCAGGTTCTAAGCTGCTTCGTGGAGTTGGGCTGCCTTCACGCGGCTGATCCTGATTCTCTCTGGGAATAATTTCAGTTTCTAGAGATAACTCCAAGGAGCTACTGTCACCAAAGTTTACCGCCAGCCGTCTCTCATCTTTACTGTCGCGTGGATTTTGTGTTGGATCTGGTCTTTTGGGAGATCCAGAAATTGGAGCTCTCCAAATCGGGAATTGTTTATTAGTCTGTTCTTTAGGAGCTGACGGTTTTGGATCATTGTCTTGCTCATTTTTGTCCGGTAGAGAATCCTTAATTTTATCAGCATTATTTCCCCATTTCTTGTGGGGAACTTTTTCAGAAACTGAGGAGTTTTTCTTTGAAGTGTCTTTAACTTGAGTAGGCGTTGACGGTGTTTTTGTTTCTTTCGGCTGGTTTTGTTCAGGCTTGGCCGAATCTCTTGTCGGCGAAGTGATAATTTCTTCGTTCTCAGTTGTGGATCCATTTTCTTCACTGTCATCCAACAATTCGTCAAAGTTCCGGTCGTTTTCTTTGTGCTGCTGGCCAGTTCTAACGGAAGGAATCGTATCTTCTTCAATATCTGAAATCAATTTTTGTGGACTATTTTCATCATCATCTCTGAATAGTTCGTCAAAGTTCCGGTCGTTTTCTTTCTCTTGCTGGCCAGTTTTAACGGACGGAATCATATCCTCGTCGATATCTGGATCAAGGTTTTTCGGGTCATCTTCATCGCCGTCATCGAGCAATTTGTCAATATTTCTGTTATTTTCCTTGTGCTGCTGGCCAGTTCTCGCCGATGGAACCACATCTTCGTCTACGTTTGAATCAAAACTTTCTGGACCATTATCATCATCATTATCATTGAATAGTTCGTCAAAGTTTCGGTCATTTTCATTCTGCTGCTGGCCTGTACGAACAGAAGGAATCATGTCCTCATCCATATGTGAATCAAATTTTTTTGGGTCATTTTTATTTTTATCTTTGAGCAATTGATTAAAATTTCGTTCATTTTCTTTCTGTTGCTGGCCAGTTCTAACAGCCTTCATCAAGTCTTCATCAATATCAGAATCAAGTCTTTTCGGAACATTTTCATTGTCATCACTATCGCTGAACAAATCGGCAAAGTTACGCTCATTTTCTTTTTCTTGCTGGCCGGTTCTCGCTGATGGAATGAAGTCCTCGTCTACGTTCGAGTCAAATCTTTTTGGGTCTTTTTCATCATCATTTTCTAACAATTCGTCAAAGTTCTTGTTATTTTCTTTCTCTTGTTGCCCAGTTCTAGCCGACGGAACCAAATCCTCCTCTATCTTCGAATCAAATCTCTTCAAAGGCTGACCAACTCGTTCTTCCAGTGGAACTCTTGGCGATGTTTTTCTGGGTATCTTTGATGGGGGCGATTTAACTTCATCAGGTGTTACTTTGTCATCTAAACTTGATTGATGACCGTTTTTAGATGGTGAAGTCAGCAATTTTTCATCAGCAAGCTGGTTATATTTTCGCAATTTCGGGCTAGCATCAGAAGGCAATGCAACCTGTTTTTTCAGTTTCTTTTCTCTGGGAGATCTGGGCGATTGAAGCTTGGGAATCTTGGAGGGCTTCAATCTTGAAGGCGAGGTGGGTTCGCCGCTATGAGATTTTGGAGCTGGAGCAGACTTTGGGGTTTTCTGAAACAGATATCAGTACCTTTGAACTTTACTCAGGATTCATTTGATGTGGGCCGGGCAGTAGGAGGAATTTTGGAATAATCGAAATATTGTCAAGCGTTTTTAGCTGAAATACGAGCTACGTGCACATTTTGTTCTAGTTCACTTTTAGAGAATTTCTTGAATGGTATCCAAAAATAAATGAAGATGAAGAAAGATGCTGACGGGAACGAGACAATTTAATGGAAAAAGAGTATGAAAATCGTCGGTCTTAGTGGGACAAAAATGACAAAAGATTTTGTTTTTGTTTTCAGTATCGTGGGTTGGGTCAATTTTCAAATGTAAGAAATCGTCGGCATGTTTGGTTTAAAACATGAAAAATCATGCAAAGGTTTTTTTGTATAATTGCATCATAACATGCCTAGTGTGTGCTATAGAAGCCATTCTCCATCAATGTTCAGAATGTGTGCTGGCTTTTTGTCAAAAATTATACGAAAATTTTAAGTTTGTTCAATTAGGTTTGTCAACAAGCGTACGAAGAAAATTCAAAAGAATTTCTCCATCTCTTGAAATAATGGCTCAAAGCTGCACTTGAAATGCTGATTTTAATTCCTATTCTAACTTTTGACTACATTATAAACGAAGAGCTGCAACAATTTTGACATGTAAAGGCGACGATAAAGACGAAATTGAAGCTTCCGAAACTTACCTGCAGTCGTTTGAAACCGAACAAACCGCAGTTTTCGTATAAACTATTCGGATATTTTATTCCGTCTTTTGTACTGTGGTAATTACCTGTGTATCATTTTAGCATAAAAACTGAAATATTTCGGAGAAACCGAAAATTTGAAGTGTTAAGTTGCCAAGGAGGCTCGGTAATGTGCGTTCGCACATTGAGTTCCGATCCCGCTCATCTACATTTTTCACTTAATTGTCTACCAAATGAGGAAGAGGTATATCGTTCAACAAACCACTAAAAGAATAAAACAATCTGCTCTAGAGGGCCTATGAGACCTGCTGGCTACCATAATATGACTACCAGGAAAGACGGCAAAAAATCAAATAGTTACAAATATTAATTACGGCCAAAACTCCTTGTCCATTTTCTGAAAACCACTAATAACCAAATCAAAATAGCATCAGATAAATTTAAACTAAGAAGATTAACCGGTAATTTTTGGAACAAAATATGGGACTTTTCCTCAATGCGACGTGGCAACAAGTCGACTAGAAATGAGCAAAAGCAGCAAGAGTTTGTTAAAACATTGCTTTTTTAAAATAAATTAAATTCGAACTGATTAGAAACATTAGGCATCAAGTGAAATCTTGAGAGAGTATTTTATACCTCAATAGAGAGCGACTGAGGCCTTTCATTATCCAGGATATGTCATACGGCTACAAAAAGAACGACAAAAACAGGCAAAAATGAGAAACTTGCACGAAATTATGCACGAAAACGATATCCCCCCAATGAATTAAATATTGAGCTGATCACTAAAAACAAAATAATCTTCGTTTGCATTATTTGCAGCTGACAGCATTTGTAAGTCAAATGCCGCCCAATATTGTGATACTGTGCAAAGAAAACAAAAACATACAAAAAGGGGGCAAATTTGCAAAAATCACGAAAAATGGTTTTATGAAAACTTGTTGTTCTAAGAAGAAAGAGCATTCGAGTAAAGTAAAACCGTTATGAAGAGCAACTTGTATTTCGAAAGATAAAGGAAGTGAATTGTATATAGAGATGCGTAGCTACAATTTAACATAAACAAAAATTGGCAGATCTCACAAATCTCTTTTTTTTAATTAAAAACAAATATGTATGAAATTCATAGCAACAAAAGCTTTCGACTAAAAGAGTAGACAGTTTGTCTTGCAACTACGCGGAAAAACAGTTGCGACTTTATTAATGAGACTAAATTATAAGACTATAAAATAACATTAAATACAAGCTGAACAAATAAGTTTCACAAACAACTTTACGAAACCACAGTTTTGAAGCCATTAAATTTATAAAATATTAACCGCGAGAATATAACATCTTCATTTGCATCTCCTGTCAGCATCATATCATCTTTTTGTAAAACGACTATCAAAAAATGACCGCAAAAAGAACCACAAAAACTGAAAATTATCTAAAATTAACAAAATTTTTCTGAAGCAAATTGTCTAAGCCCTGAAGACATCATTTAAAAAGTTTTAATAACAGAAAAATTATTGTTTGATTCATTAAAACATTAAAAGAGGTCTAAATAATGAGGCTAATTTACGAAAATGACATAACATTGTAAAATACGAAAAAACTAACCAGAACAAAAAGGCAAGTTGAAGAATACTATTACTCTTTTTTTTTAGAAATTTTATTCGAAAGTCAAAACAACCATTATTTAATTACGATATCAGTTATTTAAGTTCACTTGTTTATCTATAGTTGGCCAAGGAGACCTTTAAATACACAATATTTGGCATATGACAACAAAATTTTACAACAAATAAAGGGCAAAGATAAAAAACTCTACCAATTTCTGAAAGAGAACGGTGTCGCAGCCCTTCAAACCATATGTTACGAAAACAAAAATGATGTTCAGTTTCAAAAGTTGTAAAGCTTTTTTCCGTTAGATTGTTAAATAATATGACAATTTACCAGAAGAAACAAAAAGAAGTGCAAAAATGGGCAATTATGCGCAAAAATCAGAAAATTTTGTATGAAAACTCGTAGTACCAAAAGCAAAAAAATCTTCTGTTAAAAAAAAAAATCTTCTGTTAAAAAGGTTCAAAAAATCACAGAAATTTCCTTAAAACAAATAAATTCAATAACATAAAAGACATTAAGTAACAATCGAATGAATTAAATAGGTTCACATGCACCTCTTGAGGAAGAAATTTAGATCTTTGAGTGGTTAAACTTAACAATCAGACTGCCAAAAGAATAACAATTGAAGGCAAAAGACAAGTATTCAGTTAATTTTAAAAAAACTCTTCCTCAAAGCCATAACCCTTTGAATCTCTGAAGACAAACTGTATCTACATTCGGCCTCAAATATTTGTAAATTGGAGCTGTCATTAACGGAGCCGTGAATAACAAATATTGTTAGTAATTAACATTCAAAGAACAAAAGCAAAATATTGTGAAAAAAGGCAGCATCAAAATAAAAACCAAAAAGTCTCTGATTCTAAGATTCCATGATATTATCGAAACTCTCCCTGATTTTATCGCGCGCCCAATAAGCGGAATTTATCTTCTCACTGCGTTTCGAAAAATCGACTAAATCAAAGTAAAAGAAGTTAGCATCCATTAAATGATATATTCTTATGTCAGGAAAACTCTTTGTTGGTACCTGGATACCATTGAAGATATTTGCTCAAGGAGTTCCTCCTAAGAAACGTGTCATGAAAACTTTAGCGAGAAACAGAAAATTGTCCTGCAAATGGCTCTAGAAGCAATAAAGCTGAAAGTTAACTCAATGTATTAAAATATGCCCTGGTAATGCAAATGCTGTTATAAGATGAAAAAAGATAGTTAAACTGTTCTCTTGAAAATAATGTAATAAGCAATTAAAATTTTTTTATTTGAATAAATCAAAGATAGTATCTTCATTTGATATACACATTTTAATTTATCGGAAAAACAAAGAAATGTTTTTTTTTCCTTTTGCTGTCTTTAACGGTCAGGAAACTCCTTTTCTCTGAGCAGAAATATTCATTCAACAGCTTCTCAGTCTTGTATAGATGGGTGGAGATAAATATGACCCGTTCCTCAAACTTAAGTTTCAACATATTCGGCTTTTACTGTATATTTTTCAAAATAAGGAAGAATGCAAGATATTAAAATTGACATCCAAGGGAAATTTGCGAAATTCGTTCCCAATAATCCTATTAAAAATCGTCAGTAAACAAATGAAACAGAACGGTCCTAGCAGCACCTTCTCTTGAAACAAGATAGACATTTTTGCTGAGAAAGTGGCATAGAATTTGCTGAGTTAAACGGACAAAATTGAAACGTGATTGTGTTTTTCCATCTAAATACATAGCAGTAACTTAGATCTTCGTTCCAAAATTGTAAAATCAATACTGAAAACGCTGCGAAACATTTTCATTCTTTTGTATTCAGTCATCATGTCCCAGCAATTTTTCGTGTCTACAAAACACACTATAGCACAGTCGAGATACTGACAAATGGAAGCAAGAAAAACAATTGTTTGAAATTAAATCAAAATTGTTTACTCGAATGTTACTCGAATTTATAGTGAGATGCATTGATTGAAGAAATATGAACCACCACCAATGATAGGTACCTGTTTTTCAAAAAGTCGATTGTTTATTCCTTTAACCTGAGGTCTTACTGCTGTCATACTTCTGCGGTAGGTTCTTTCCAAAAAACCTTTCCAAAAGACAAGAAAAAATGAAAGCGATTGATGGAAAACTTGTTGCACCGTCTTTATTTTACATTTTGATGTTCAATTAGTTTGCAATTTAACATGCCAGAGTCCTAAGAAGGTGGAAGACATGCAAACTTTACAAAAACGTAATGCTTTGAATAAAAACGCTAAGAATAAAGGAAAATTTGTTCTTGCTGAATTTTAAGTAAAACGAGTTTTTCGGTTCCCAAACGAGCGTCAGCTCAGACAAATTTAACGTGTTTTGTTATCCAATTCTTTGTATAATGTTATTGTCAGATATAAACAAAAAAAATGAAAATCAAAACAAGCGTGAAACTTTTCTCATCGGTGGTTGTAATGAAAAAGTTTGCTTGAAAAACTAGCTTTTGGCAAAAATATAAAATCGGGACGATGTTTGAAACGGAAAAGTTTAGAACAAACATAAATGGAGGGCAATGTTCTGAAAGGAATTGTGAAGATTGGTTGAAAGTCGGGGCAAAACAGCCTCAAATTCGACAAACATACAAATGTGGAGAACTCTGTGAAATATTCGAAGTTAGAATAACCCTAATTCATATTTTAAAGGTAATTCGTGCTATAAAAGTCAGATTCAGTTGAACTGCAAAAGTAACTGAAACTTGTCCAAATTAACTCAAAATTTTTCAGCATAGCTTACTTGCTGTGATGGTTGCAGTGGATCCTTTTGATCTTGCTGCCACTTGTCAATGTCCTTCATCAGATCTCCCCTCTCCTGCTCTTTTTCGGAATCCTCCTCCGCAAATTCTTCGTCATCGTCCACACTCGCTTCCTGTGAATCTTGATCTGGAGGGAACCCCAAAGGCTGCTTCTTGCTCGGCTCTTTTCCCTTCGATGGTTGTTCTGGTATCCCTTTGTTTCTCTTTCCGGGAGCGAACAAAGTGTTCAAATCCGTTGGGATATGTTCCAGTCCTTGCCTTTGACGCATTTCAGGTATTATGTCTCCATCTTCAATTTCATTGTAGTCCAGTGGCTAAAAATTTGAAAAGGTTGTTTAATAATTTGGTCAAATAATTTTGTTGTCACAATCGAATGTGTTCTATGGATACAGGACCGGCTAGTTGAATAAAAAGGTGGGGTCGTTGCCTCTGAAGTTCCCGATTGCTTACTCAGTAGCCAAAAATCAACTTTAAACTAATTGCAATAGACAGAAACAATGTTCCGAGCTTTTTTGTCAAAATGAGACAATTATTTGATAATGAAAAACTAAAACAAAATATATAGGCAGTTCTTAATCGTTTTCAACATAAAATCTCAAATAGGCAGGCTGAAATACAGCATAGGCAGGCTGAAATATTTAAATAAACAGCTGCACTCGCCGATAACAGAATTCACCAATCGGCATGATATCACTCAGCAAGCTGGCTCAATCGATGAGAAGCAATCGATCTTCAGATGCAATTGCCAATAAATGGCTATATAAACACAGAAACATTTGTTAGAAGGGCTACTAAGTTTTATTTGGACATCTGAGAAGGTGGGTTTTAAGGCAAAATCAAAACAAAATACTTCCAAAAAAGAATTTCAGTTACAACAATAGTAGTGCTAAAGAAAAACTTCGTTTTTTGATTTTGTCACTAACAATTTTTCGCTCACTTTTTTGTCAGGTTGATTTCAGGCTTTGATTTTGAGTCCTTAAAATGTTTAGAAATCTTCAATATTTTAGTATAATACAACAATTTTAAAAGTAACCATTTTGCTCTTGAGATTTTAAATTTTAAATATGTTCGTTACAACTGCTGCACGATTTCGTTCCAACTCTATCCTACACTGAAGCATTAAAGATTCATAATCTGTATAGTTTTTTAAAAGATTTCGGTAATTTTCTATGCCAAATCTTTATTGTAGGAAAGTAAAAATTGTTTTGACATGTCCGACAAATTTGCGATTTTTCAAAAGCTTTTGTCCCTATTTATTGAGATCTTTTGATATCTACCCATGATTTGTGGTGTGACAGCCCAGCTGTATAGCGTATGATTGACCCGCTTTAGATTGAAGGTTCAGTGAATTTGTATGTGTCAGGACGATTTCTCACGTAAGAAACAAAAATTAATCTGCTCTGCACGCAGGCAACCTGACCAATATTGACTGAAATAGCATGAAAAAATAGCCAAGGGATCAAACAAAGCATTTCCAAGCAGAGAGTGAACAAAAATGTGATAACATTTAATGTGAGGAATATTTGCCTTATGTTATTTTGCTGCGATCACAGGGGTTATCGCGGTGGAACGTGACAACCGGACCACCAGTGACATGTGAAAAGGGCGTCTTTTTAATGTTACGGTATCTTCAACGGTTTGAAAATTGGAAGGCAATCGGTGTGCTTGAATACTGCCAAATCAATTAATTGAACAAACCTAAACTTCATTTACCTTTAACTTTTTGTAAGGTGATCGATCCAATAGCCGTTTCCATGGTCGCTCTTTTGAGGCGGGAACATCCTGACTCTCTACCTTGGACAATTTATCTGCTATTTCAGGTCTCAGGCCAACATCTTCCGCTTGTGATAGCTGCTCTGCAGGCTCACCGTTATCCTCATTAATATCGTCATTCTTTTCTGTGTCATCATTTTCACTCATTCTTGCCTCTAAAGCTGAAATTCGTTCCCCGATATCATCAAAGTGTTTTTCAAGGTCACTCAGAGCATTGTTCAAACCGTCCTCTATATTGTCTTCGTTTTCTAAGTTGTCGTTTTGTTTCTCATTTAAGCTGTCTTTCGATGAGTTGTTCGACTCAAAAGTTTCGCTCAGTGATGGATTTGTCAAGTTAAACTCTAAAACTTCAGAGGCAAATTTAACTTGATGCAAGTTCTTCGCGGAACTATTTTGAGGTTCTTCTTTTTTGAGAATTCCTAGTGGATTTGTCATTGGGTCACAATTACCGTATTCACTCATATTTTCATCCTCCTCTTTAATGGCGGGAACTAATCTTCTAGGGGGATCTCCGATCTGTTCGGCCAGCAAACTCTGGTTATGGTCCATCATTTCATCAAGGATATCTTTAGGCAGGTATCTGGCTGCTTGTTCAAACTCCCCGTTCTTCACGTGATCACAAAACGTGTTAACATCTTCTGGCATTGATTGCTGCATTTTTTCAACCAAATCGTCCATTTCTTGAGGGAACAGTGATTTCAACGTATCGGCCGCTACATTGTACAGATCTGCGATTCTTTGCTGCCTTTTGTCCTCGTAAGCTTTCACCTCTTCATAGAGCTTCTCAACATCTTCTGGTGGTAAATTTTCTGATATGAGTTCAGGGTTCGTTAGAAAAGCGTCATAAAGGCCTATAACGTCATCTGGATGGACATATTTTGCCAAGATGTCCACTAATTCATCGGGAATGTCAAGGTCTGCGGGCTCCAGAAGGTCGAGCATTTCATCAGTTTCTCCCGGCTGTACTATGTCCGTTTCAAGAGGAGGTTCTGGAACGTTAACGTAAACTATTTTGGATTGCGAGCCGAGTTTCTGTGCCTCCTCGTAGAAATCTCCCAGAACCTCTTTGCTCACAGTTGTGCTTCCTTGGGGCTTCATAGCCAGTTCACTTTCGCTTTTGGAGAACAAAGTTTGTGAGAGCTTGCGAGGTCGGTTGTTCCTTGCTAGTGCCGAGTCAGATAAAGCATGGTGTTTGGTCAAGTTAGAACTCTCACTTGCTTTTGCTGCTGAATGTAGCAATGCTTTTGTGGCTACCAGATCTCCAGTATTTAAGGAATCGAAAATTTTAGTTGCTAAATCAACGTCCAGTCTCGCCAAAACATCTTTCAAACTTGATTTGTCATTACTGAAGGTCTCAACCAAGGTCTGCAGCACGTCTTTGGTTTCCTCTAAGTTTTCTGGGTCTAAGAGCTTGGCCGGATCTTTGAAACGTTCCTGAGCTTTCTCGATTACTGAAATTATATCGAACGGGTTGAATTCTTTCAGGACTTTGTCGGCCATTGGTTTTTCTATTAAACTGGCAACTTTGACAATATCGCCCCCGATTATAGCGTCCAATATCTGGTTCTGTCTGTCGTTATCGAAATCGGAAATGAATTCCAATATCTGTTCGCCTCTCCAGTCTAGCATCAATGAAGCGACGATCCTCTGAGGTGTCATCATGGCAGTTCCTGCTTCACTTTGAATGTCACTCTCGCTCTTTTCCTTGTTTTCCAAATCTTCGTCTGATGTTGCATTTGTTGCTGTGTCAAAATAGGGTTCTGATGACTCAATTTCAGCCATGAATTTATTCCCTGAGTTGGATAGAAAACTTTGACCAGGAAGGCTCCTTTGATCTTGTTTCACATTTTTTTCCAACATATTTTGATCAGGTCCTTTTCCGTATTTTCTATTGTTTCTTTGGTTTGAGTTCTTGGGTTCATTTTCACTTTTGTATGGCTTTGAGGACGGCTTAGCTGAGGTAACCTGTCTTTGTAAGTCACGTCTTGGCTCATTTTGATATTGGTCAACCTCAAGTTCTATTCGATCATCGTTAACTAGTGACTCAATAAGCACCTCTGAACTTATTTCCCCAATAATTGCATCTATGACTTCGTTTGTTAGAAGTGATTGGAGTCTGGCTTCATTTCTGTCACTGATGGCTTGTAGTAACTCCGATTCTGTTTCTTCGTCATCCTCCAAAACAGTGTTCAACACTTCAGTTGTCGAGCCCAGAGGTTCTTCAAGCAATGACTGGGAAACAAACTTTACCAAATGCTGATGCAAAGGACTCTCCGCCTGCCTCAAAATATCGGAAATGTTTTCTTTAATCTTCTTTCCTGGCAAGTTTTGAAGCAGAAACTTGGCGCAATCTTCTGGTAGTAACTTCCGAAGTTTTTCTATGTCGCCTTTTGCGATTGCGTCTTTTATTTCATCTTTTATGACGTCATATAAGCCCAGGTTTTCCAGCCAATAGTTTCTCTCCCCTTTAGGTAAGTTCATTAAAGCGTGGGACGCCAGGAATATAACCGCTGAGACGTGATGTCCTTGAGCTGCTTTCAGTTGTTTTGCAACCGATTCATCACTTTTCATTTCTTCTGAGAAGTTATCACATGAAGTATCTTCATTTGCTATTATTGGAACTGGAATTTTGCTCAAAGTTTCCTGGCACTTTTGGGGTCCAGAGATGTCCAGAATGTATTGGACTATCGGCTCAGCTAGAAGTTGGGCAATCGTATCTCGGATATCACTTTCTGATCCATTACCGGTCGACAAAGCATTGACAATTATTGCTGTATCGCTACTTGCACCCGCATCAGATAAAATCTGTTCACGACTTCTTCCATCTTTCTGATTTATTAGAATTTGAGCTGCCAGCTTATTTCGCACATCTCTTGGCAAGTTGGCGATGTCCGTACCCGTTACAGGTAGCACTGTCGGTGGCGAAGATCCATCTTGCAGTGCTTCGTCACTTGACATCCGGTACAATTCCCTATCAACAGGAGTGCTCGTGATGGTACCTCGATTCCCTCTATCGTTCTCTGATGGTTTACCAATAACTTCTGCCATCGCTTCTGAAGTATTCGAGGTTCGTCTTGAGTCATTTGAAAAGGAACCCGGAAAGTTTAAATCAGGATTTTGATTCAACTGGTTTTCGTCATTAATAAGAGACTCTTTTATTTCGTCTTCGAGGTCGGGATTAGGTCGAATGGGCGATTGCATTGGCGAATGAGTCGTGAATGCATCCAAAGCTCCGGCAGTTCGGGATCTTTGCTTCAGCCTTTCAATTCTGGACTTTTTAGATTCATGGGTTGAGCCCCCTTTCTGATCGTTGTCCCGAGACTGACTCGAGTCGTTTAATGGAGAGCGCGATGTTGAGTTTTGGCTGGGTTGGTTTGAGTCTCTAGGCCCGAAAGGAGAGAGCAAATTTGACCTCGTATCTTTCGATGGTACTCGTTTAAATTCAGGTCCTGAAAGGTATTCACTTTCAATTATAGATGTAGTGTCTGTGTCTTGCTGTTGCTCGTCATTCAATAATGAAGCGGCTGCGGTTTCAATGTCCTGCAAAATTTTGGGACTCAGTGTTTTTGGTATCATGCTGGAATCCTGCTTCCTCAGGGCCTCCAAAACCTGTTTCTTCTCAGATTCTGAAACATTTGGGCTTTTGTTCAAAATATCTTCGGCTATCGATAGGTAAGTACTGAAAGTCGCGAATGAAGTTATATTTGTCAATGATGTTTCGTCAACATGTCCTCGAAAAATGTCACCCCGGTTCAAATTTGATGATTGATTTTCATTTGAGTCGGTGTCGAAGTAGCGTAGTACTTCGTTAGGGATAGAATCCGGGGTTTTGTTCTGCAATGCTTGCAATAGTCCCTGTAATACATCTCTTGAAATGCCTGCAGTTGTTAACATTTGCAGATATTCCTCAACTTTGACCGAATCTAATGACATTAGAAATTCGTAGATTTTCATTTTGTCATCAATTAATCGCTTCGAAATTTTCCTCCGACTTGGCGGACGCAGGAGTCTGTCATTAATTCGCATAGAAGGAATATTTTCCAAGCTAACAGGACGGTCTCGTGTTAATGGAATTTTATCTTTGTTATCCCTGTTAAAGGCCGCAGGCGTTGATTTGAAGGTCAATGTTTGCACGCTTTCACTGCTTACGGCAGCTTCATTTAAATAGTCCACAATGTTGAAATCACTTGCGCGACCTCTGAGAAGCAATTCTATCTCCTCACTCGTACCTTCTTTCATTTCTGTATTTGTGGCAACGGCTTGTGACTCTGCCTCTGTTTGAATGCCAATTTCATTGACAGTGTTCGTCATTGCATCTTTCAGACGTTTGTTGGGACTCTTTTTCACTTTCTTGGAATCGTCATTGGAACTTTTTGAGGTACTGGACGTTACAGAATCCCGATTGTGTCTCTTGGACCCGTACCTCCGGGTTTTCTTTCCATATTTGTTTCCATGACCGTGTCTGCCAGAATATCGTGAGTACTTTCCTTTCTTGGATTTTTTGCCTTCTGACGAAGAGCTTCCAGAATACGAACTGGAAGTTCGGCTGATATCATCAGACCCAGAGCTGTAAACTCCAGCTTGAGTTCCCTCGCTTTGCAAATGCTTCCCTTTCCGTCTGTGTCGTGATTTTCGTGAAATTCTAGAAGTGCGACGACGGGACCCGAACAAGTATTCAAACGACTTTCCCATTCTTGTTGGTGAGTTGTCTGTCTGAGTTGACGCTTCACATGCTGTTTGAGTGGAAATGTTCGATGAAGGCGTCTTTGGACTTTGTTCAAGGTCAGTTCGGTTTAACCTCGTGAACGACATTTCTCTATCGTGCATTACGGTCAAATAGCTGACATTCTTCCGTTTCTTTGTTTTATCGAATTCAATCGGCGATGATGCTTGGTTACGTAACTTTTTCACACTTCCAATAGAAGTTGCAGAGGCGGAGAGTGATTTGTCAAACTTGATTTTCTTTCCACTTCCGTTTTGATTTACTGGAGTTTCAAGTGTTGATAAAAATTTCTCCTGTTCTTGAGCTCGTTTTTCTTTCTTTCTGATCAGTTTCCATTTTCCAAGAATTTTTCCGGCCTTCGTTTTCTTCTCGTTGCCTTTTGTGATAATACTCTCAGTCGTGAACACTTCCTCAATGTGTCTGTAAGTTCCCGAAGATTCGGAGATCAAATTGCGACCACTAAAATTGGAAAAGACGTCACTGGTTGCGCGAGATAAGTTGTAGTTACTTCCACCTTGACTTCGGTTCAAATCCAGAACGTCTTGGTCCATTCCTGGTTTCGAAACCGATGGAAATCGGAAATGTTCAGGCTCGATTTTTCTAAACTGGTTAACCGGTGGGTTACCGTCATCTCCATCTAATCCTTTTGTTTCAATGTAAATGCCCATGGAGTACGGGTTTTCTTCATAAGGTTCCGTTTCAGTTCCTGTTCCCGTTCCAGTTGCAGTGTCCCCACGAGAATCGGTGAAACTTCGATCATTATTGTAATGAATTTTGGGAGGGTTGTTGACAATAACGTCGCGTGAGTTGGCATTAGGATTGGCTACTTCGAACTGTCTGGCGTGATCAGCTGGTCCATAGTCTTCTATGATAACCGGATCGTATGGCGAATCTTGTGTATAATCAGCCGGGAAAACCGAAATTGAATCTTCGGATTGTTGGTAGTTTAGAATGAATAGCGGCTGGCTTTCCATCTCAGCTGTAAGTTGGTCCCGTTTATTGACAGGCCATGACATTCGTTTTTCTTCGAATCTGTTGCTCCTGTTAGGATTGACCCTTCGCCTCACTACTGTATTGACATCAACTGGTGGCGAAGATTGACCAATCAGAGGCGATGGTTGGTATTGGGGTGCTCCGAATTGCGCAATCTCCAAGTCATTCTCCCCAGGTGTAGAGGCAATCAAGTGATGTACTTGGTTGAGACTACTGTTGCTATTTGGTGCTTGAGGGTGAAGTTGTGGCCGACTTCGCTTCAGCCGAGATGCTCTGTTTGCCCACATCTCGGTCGAGTCTGCTATGACTTCTTGCCCTCCAGGGGAGTCGTTGGAGATTGCGCTTTCCGCTAAAAAAGGCTGGTTTGAGTACAGACGTCGCCGCAAATGACTGTCATTGGCCTCCTTCAGATCTTCGCGACTTGAAATCACACTATATGACTGCAAGTTAGATCGGATGCTTGACTGAGAAACGTCTGCTGGTTTTTGTCTCTGTTTATCTTGCATCTCTCGTCGCAGTTTAATGAACTTCGAGCTTCCAGATGGAGATTGCGCGTCCCCTCCAGGCTTGGATACTAAATGGGGGCGCTCTGCAAGCATATGTCCAGGAATCGCAGTGACGGTGACCTGGGGTGTTACAGTTAGAGTAACTTTAGGTCCGATTCGAGCAGTATGACCTTCGGCTTGTTTGATCTCGAAAGGTCGCCGGATCGTTCCAGACTGGGCCGAACTTAGAGGCTGGAAGCCCCACTCGTTTTCTTGGTTTTCGTCGTCAAACTCGAGCGCTGAGTAGAGAGATTTGGGTCTCGGTTTTCCACCTTCACGGCCATTAAAAGCCGGATAGGCTGTTAGGTCCTGGCTGACAGGGCGGAACCCGTGTGGGCCATTGATTACGCGTCTCAACACTTTCTTTTCATCGTTTGCCTGTCGTCCCAGAACACTGTCACCTGATGTGAATGTTGTCGGGGATGTCCCCCGAGTCATGCTGGAAACAGAGCCGTAGTCGCTGGTCTTGCGACCTCTTTCAGCCTGCTTCTCTTTTCCGGGTAAAATATTCAAAGGTTGCACTATATGCAAAGGGTTATCTACACGCAGTTTTGACTCGTGATACACAACTTTGGCTTTGATTGGTTTTTCCAAATGAAGAGTTTCGCATGAGGAATTCGGGCTGACTACATGCACTCCGGCTTCGCAATGTCGCTTAATTTTTAAGTTAATCTCCGAATTCGAAGTTGGAAGTTTTTCCTGACTCTGTCCAAAGTTGCTTCGAACATCGGAAACTGACGCAAGTCCCAGATCATCCATGAATCGCTGTAGCATGGTGCTGCGACCATATTCTAAAGGCATTTGCAGTAAGTTGTCCCCTGATTCGTACTGATTAGGTTCCCTAATTTCCAGTTCCTGGAAATTAGTCAGTTTGTGGAGATCTGCTAAATCCATGGAGAGTGCTCTCTCCTTGGCTATTGATCTGCCCTGTGATCGACCAACATGTTGTTGTTGATCTCTGTGTGATGTGCTCGACTGCTCCTGATCTTCAAGATTCTCACGAGATCCACGTAGAGATATTTTCAGATACATGGGGTTACCTTCGTCGTCTTCACCTAAACATAGCATTTTTTGATTACAAACAGATGAACATGCCGATTAACGTTAGATATCATATTTACCTCTAAACAAAAATTCTCGTGTTATTATTTTCAAAGAGTTCTTTTCAAAGTCTCTTCTCAAAAATTTCATTAAATCTTCTACGATTGCGAAACCCGACAAAAGAAAAAGATACCTCAAGAATAGATACAAGGCACTAAACTGATATCGTTTTCATTCGTCAATTAACCCTTGACGAACCAAATATTAATCATTGAATGATATTGATGACTTACTATTCAGATAATTAAAGCTGTGTCTAAACAAGGAGGAAGGCAATTAGCAGTACTGACTTCGCGCCTTAGTTCATGTATAATGATAACAATCAATAAAAGAACACCGTGTGAAGTTATTTTTCAACAGTAACTAATTTTAACCATAGCTCACAAAGAAATAAATAGAGCATTTTTAATAGAACATTTTTTATATTTTCACCCTAAACCAGTTAATTTAGCCAGATCTTCAGAAAAATTTAAATAACCTTCGAAACAATCTGAATCAAATGTTCATCGTTGCATGTTTTTACGAAAACAATTTGACCTTTTTAGCATCTGGGTTTTAAAAAGACGCATGGTTTTCAGACCCTGGTCAGGGAGCACTGTTCGTGAGCAGGGAGCAGTCAGACAGCTGAAGTTGAAAATGCAAAAGTTATGAAAAACGCTCAATTATTAATCCTAAGAATCCGTTTTCGTTGGATCTTGACTGCCTTTCTAGTCGAATCCCAGTCAGTCCCCAAAAACTAATCAAAACAGCATTTAAATCTAATGAATTAACAAAGATTGTTTCGAAGCATCGTTAAAATCACTTGCAATTTTTGAATTGTGGCGAGTCTTTGCTGCCTTAAATTGCGAAACGTTTGTTTCAGCGCAAAGTTAAGTTCAGAATTCAAAAAATGGGACTTAAGAAACAGAGTTTTATATTAACAACCAAATTTATTTCAAAAAGAAATTTAGATCGCTCAAAATTGAAGAACTCAAGCGTGAAAAATTCTTTCAAGAAGTCAAATAATGTTCTAGAACAAAAGTGCCAAGACAATCAAGCACAAATTTTGCATAAGGAGGCACTCGTTTATAATAATTGCTCTAAACGACGTTCGAGAGAAATTAAAAGCCGTTTTATTGTCTATACACATTGAGATTGGAGAAATAAACCAGCTATAATTTGTTTTTGGAAATTTTTTAAATTAGGCAAAGCAGTGGCATTAACTTATGCCTTTAATTTTTATTTAGCGAAATTTGAAATCCAGAGGCATCATTTATCATTTGCTATACTCTCTAAAAACTACTTAGCCCTCTCTGAAAGATTTTTATGATGCGTTTGTTTTCGCTAAGTCAACAATATTGACTTGATTGAAATGGCCTTTCGTAAACTGCCATGACCTTTTGTTGGCCATGAAAAAAAATTCTTATGACAATTATTTAAACTGCTAAAACCTAGGTCGAGGTTTTCGTTTGTCCTCGTTTATTACAACTACTACTCATAAAAATAGAGGAGCAAAACTTACACAATACATCAACAGCCTAATCATTTGATAAAGTACTTTTAAGGTCTTCATCATGGGCTTATTTTAAAGACTGGCTTTTTTTTAAACACAAACGAAGCTAAGTCCGCATCAGGAATTTTTTTGGTCTGCCTGAGTTTTTTCATAACTTGAACAAGCCGAAGTCTGGATCATATACTTTTTGTTCTGGACAAATCTTTTCATAAGAGTTTTTGAACGAGCACATGAACGCACTGCAATTTTGAACGAGCCAAAGGCTGGATCATAGGCCTTTTTGGTCTGCCTGGGTATTTTCATAAGCAAAAATGGTCTGGGTGGGTATTTTCATGGGTCATATTGAATGAGGGCCTCAACCTGAGAAGGCATCGCATTCAGCGTTTTTGTTTCTAAAACCAATGTGTTACATAAGGAGTGGAATGAGAGGACAAAAAATTTTGACAAAAAAGTTGCCGCCAAGAAGAAAGTTAGCCCAGCTCGATGAAATTTTAAATTTTAAAAAGAAATTTCATCGAACTGGGCTAACTGCTCGCATTTTGCGCTGAGCAGACACAGAGGCTCCGAAATCAGTTCTTACCAATAGCAACGTCTATCATCTTGCTTTGAGGTCGACCTCCCTTGACCTCTAGAGACTCGTTTCTCTCAGCCCCTCCTGTCATCTGTGCTGCAGCAGCAGCATCTCTCTCCCTCTTTCGCCTCTCTAGCAGTTCCGAAAACGAACTCTTATTCGGTAAAACCAACCCCGAAATTGCATGGCGATTTGACTCATTGTTTGACCTGCCTCGTTTGGATCGCATTGGTACTGCATGACCATTTAAGCCCGTCAGTTTTAATTCTTCAGCTTCTTCCGGATTCATCTCTTCGTTTTCGTCGTTTAAATCATCCAACTTCTGCTGGGAATTATGGTTAATTTGATCTCTGCTAGCCGAGTTCTTATTTGCTAGCGAAGTTCGCATGTGACGGTCAAGATACTGGGCTTTAATGGTATGAAGTTCTGACTCCATTTTCTGAAGCTTCTCTTCAAATTTTTTCTTTTTGGCGGCAACTTTTTTCTCCTTTTCTCGAATTTGGTTTTCAGTTGCCTTGAGACTTTCTTTAAGTTTCTTTTCCCTCTCGCGCAAGTTGCGCAATTTGCCCATCACTTCTATCTCCTCCTTTTCCAGATTGGATTTGGCCATTGTGGTCTTGGCTGTCTTCTTCCTGGCGTGCACCTGTTGCATCTGTTTGTCAATCTTCTCTATCTCTGCGTCTAGTTTCGCTTTTTCTGAAACAAATTCAATTTTAACTATTTACAAAACAATTTTTGCAAAGTGTTGAACTTTACGGCTAATATGGTGTCCAATGCTTTTTTAAATGTACACCAGTGAAACAAAACTTTGGAGAAAAATCAAAAATTTGAAATCATATCAAGATTCATTCCAACAAAACACCTTAATTATTCCGTATAAGTATTTATTTGCCAAATTTGAAAGCAAAAATTAGGAACTGAGCAAGAAGTGCCAACGTGATCATGACATTAGGTTACAAGAATTTAGGGTTATCAAGTTCCAAAGTCCTCGCAAAATATTCAAGATGTTGCATGTTTCGACGCGGTGCGCCATATTTTGTTTCTGCGAATGTTTACGATCAATGCGCTAGGTGCTCATAAAAAGCGATAGAATGGCCGAGTTCGACTGGAAACGGTCTGATAATAGGTTGCATTTAGAAGCAGAAAATAAACCTGACTTGAGGTTTGATTGCAGGTAGCACCCCTGAAATCTTATAAGATGAAAAGTTTGCATAATTCGCAGTAGCTCGCAAAAAAATTGATAGTTGACATCAGCATGATCTTGTTAGTTTCAGCAGAGTAACTCAATTATTAATCATCTTAGTGCTGCTGACCAAAAAAGAATAAAAAATTTTTGTTCAAAACAAATGTTTTGGTGTTATGCGGTATAAAAAAATTTTCTGTGTTCCAACGGTTAAAAATTAGACGCCAGAATTTGGTAAATTGTTCGGTTTCACGAAACCGGGACATGTATTTGTATATGAAATCTGTATTCGAACTATAAATTTAATCGTATCTGAGTAAGTATAGTGTCCCAAAGAATTTTTAAGTCCCTTGTAACTACAACAGCGTTGAGAAATGTTCGAAAAGTAAGGAACTGTTAAAATGTTTGTAATTTGGTTGATCAGATAAAGAAGTGTGCTTTACAATACCAATCTTAGTAGAGACAGCACACACTGGTTTCAAATGATTATCCATATATTTCATCTTGCATTAGTGAACCGGAATGTCATTGTGAAGTTGATATCATATTTTCAAGATGTTTTTCAATGTCAAACGTTCTTGTTTATAATTTATGGTAGCTTTTTTGCTTCACATATGCCAACTTCAGCTTATAGTCTAAGAATGACTTTTTGTCAATGCATTGATGTTGTAGAAAACGGTTGATGCTGCATGCAATGGTCATGTTGTGGCTGAGTTTACTAATTCAATTACCCAATTGAATAGCTCTTCAAGGCCATTTCAAGCATTAAAGCTAGAATAGCATGACAAGCGAAATTTAATGCTACATTCTATCGAAGCCATACGGATTTGTTCACTTTGTTCAACATTCATATTTAGCAACTATTATTATTTCACAATCGTCATACATGAAGTTCAACTGAAACAAACTCGAACTACGCTATTATTGCCACGTTTTCAAATGTTCACAATCACACGAATTTACCCCAAATGGAGCAAGAGATACCCCACTTGGTAAGCCAGATTCGATGAATTTTACGATTTTCCTACCAATTCAGCGAGTGCGGGGCACCGTATAAGATATCCCGAATCCCAACTTCAGTGTATTCAGAGAACTCGACTACATAGTAGTCTACAACCAATCAGCGATGCAATTTTGACATGTACGGCAGTATAAATAGATCTTGAAAAACTATCAAAAATCAGTTGAAACTCAATAAGTTTGTCTTATTAAACTAACATACAGTGCGTACTGAAGCACACATTCTTGTGCGGTAAATTACTTGTTATCGTGTCTTCTTTCTGTAGATCATATTAGTGATTTTACAGTTTTAACTTAACTTCGACTTGTTGAAAAGAGAATTAACTCTGATATTCTCAAAACTTTCTTTCTGAGGAACAAAGATCCTAAGTAGGAGAAACTTTGTGCAAAACACATAATATATTGTTCTTACCAGCTTCAACGAAGCCTGGCATAGTTGTGATATTGGTGTCATTGAGGCCAATTGAGAAACAAAAGTTGTGCATTAAATTAACTCAGAAAATTCGAATCTGAGGAAAAAATTGTTGTTTATTTTTTCTCGAAGATCAATAAACCAATTCAGTTCCTTTCCCTTTGGTGTGATTACTTGTATGACAGTGTGGTGCACTGCCAAGTTTGCTGAAATTTGAACCATTACTTACAGAGTTATTCAACATCAAAATTCTGGCCCATGTATTAAGATTGGTTATAAACTATAAAAGGTAGCCCCACCAACGCAGTTTACCCAGCGTTGTTTAAATTTACATCAGATAGTAGGTCTATCTAACGTTCATCATTCGGTGAAATGTCATCTTACTAGCATTTGCGGTTAAGGAGATATCATCGAATTTGAGTTTAATTGGTTATTTGAAGTTTTGGATATCTGCTTAGTTGAAGCAAAGTCATTTGTTATTCGGCAAAGCTGAACAAGTAGTTATCTGAAATTATTAAGTATCAAGTAATGCAACGGTAACCTATAGCATAGCGGATAATACAGTTCAAAATTTTAACTGCAAAAACACAATATCCGGACAGACTTGAAACCGCTGAAACGAACGGGGCGGTGTAAAGTTTTCCTTGACTTTGATAGGGGAGCAGCTGTTTCATTTGGTCCGCCGACCCGGACATTGGAAGGCAAACTGCTGTCCCATCTGATAAAGAGAGTGCCAAAGGCACCCCCCAAAGAAAATCAAACGAATCAGCAGCGCAACGCCAGTGAGGCAGAGCGAAAGGTGCGAGTGCAATTCAAAAAACACGTTGAAGAGTTGACCTCGCTTAAAAGGAACCAGCAAAGCAAAAAACAACCAAGCAATTCAAGCACAACCAGCAGAAAACAGCTTCAATGAACAGCTCAAAGGTACGACAAGACGTTCCAAGTTTTTAATGGAAGAAATTAACACTAAAACGGATTGGCTACAAAGTAATTGAAGATTCGGATCGACCCAACAAACTAAAGATCCTCTACCAACAGACTGTTCGCCTTCTAGAGGAAATACCCAAGCAACTGCAGCGTCAAAACAAGCTGGTGCCCTATCAAGCTAATTTCGTTGAAGAACATCTGAAGGAAGCAAGAAAGTGCAAAGCAGGTTTGGACTATCATTGGCTTGCATATATAAGCAAAGGCAAGCAACTAGCAATGAATGCAGAGCAAAGCCACATAACTCAAGCACTGAACAACAGAAAGAGCAATAACAACTACCCAACGGACAATCCAGTTGCTCAAACAGTGCAAAATGGGGCAACAGCAAGCGGCCAAGATACGGAGAATGTTTCGGAAACATCTTCAGCAAAGCAAAGGCGAGAGAAAAGGATGAAGAAATTCGATATCGAGTTCAAAACCAAGATGCGACTGGAACAAGCATGGTTCGAGTGGAGGAAGCTAGAGCTGGAAATGCAAGTAAAGGAACTAGAAACCAATCACCAACTACTGGATGAAGAGCGCGAGCTAGTGCTCGAAGTGAAGAGAACAGCATAAGAGAACGATGATGCTCGTTCCCAATCGACTGGTGCTCGAGACAAATCATCCTTCAACTGGACCCCAAAGAAGAGAGATGTCTCAGACTGGGCCAGCAGGATCGACAACCTTCTAACACCAGAGCGATCAACAGTTCTTCAAATCAACCCCTGAAGTGAACAGGTATAGTCACTTCTCACGATATCGCAGTTCACGAGAGCGTTCCTCAAGTGCTGACGACCGGGAAGTTTCCCACTGAGCGGGTCTACTACGATACAACAGTGGGTAAGCAAGTAGCAGTAGCCTACCAAAACTGAACTTGAACAACTTCGACGAAAACCCTCTCGAGTGGCCGGAGTGGTCTAGTATGTTCCTTGCTACAGTGGATCATTGACCAATACCAGACTCAGAGAAGATGAGCCATCCGAAGACTCTATTGACAGGCAAGGCAAGGTCAGCAATCTCTGGAATGGGCAGTTCTGGACAATTCTATTTTTATGCATGGAGTATTCTGGAGAGGAAATTTGGAAGGCCTCTTGTGATCATTGATGCACAGCTGGAGAATCTTCGCAAAGCAAGTCAGGTGAAACCTCACGACTCAACAGGTCTGATCAGTTTCTCAGTTATTGTTTCGAACTTTGTGAATGTGCTCAAAGAGTACAAGCAGATTGGTGATCTGCAATCGAGCTCGACACTGTATATGGCAGTAGATAAACTACCTCAAGTTCTCGAAGAGAAGTGGTGGTTCTATGTTGATGATAAAAATGAGGATTGGCCTGATTTGATTTTGTTGGAAAGTGGCTATCTAGGATAGCGATCGATCACGAAGGGTTTTTAGCTTTCAAGGGAGAGCGAAGGGAAGAAGACCGAAGAAGCTCAAAAAGAGACAAACGGTTCTCGAAAACATCGAACTTCAGTGCAAGTTCGAACGTGAAAGAAACGAAGCAAACTGAAAGTGATCACTGTCCGCTAGTTGATGGAACTCATAAAATTTGGAATTGTCCGCTATCCAGGAACATGAGTGTAACTAATCGCTACGCAGCGGTGAGGAAGAAACGCTTATGTTAAGGATGTCTAGGCAAAGGACATGCAATCAAAGATTGTAAAGTCAACGCGTGCGGTATCAATGGATGCATCAAGAAGCACAAAAAAACACTCAGAAAACCAAATAGATGAGGGTAATCACGCAGTCAACGTAAGCGCAGCAACAATCAACCAGAGTAACGAAGTTACAAGCTTTCTTCAGATAGTTCCTGTCTCAATATAGAGCGGTGGCAACAGGCTGAACAGATATGCTTTCCTCGATAGTGGATCAACGGTTTCATTCATCGATCAAAGTGTGCAAGAGACGTTGCGTGCCCAAGGCACCGATGTGACGCTCAACATAACTGGCATACCCGGAACAAACGACCTGAAGACAGAAAAGGTTCCTCTCAAAATAAAGGGACTACATTCAAAAGTGCATTCAATCGAAGCGTTTGCACACCCGTCAGTCTCCTTGGGAAACACAACTACAACAACAAGCTGAAGCAAAGCTTCAATCACTTGAGTGTTCTACCCAACAAAAGATTCAACTTGATGGAAGTTGGCATCATCCTTGGTCAAGATGCTTATGGGCTACAACGCCCATTGGACTACAAGATAGGAACACGAGATGAACTTTTCACCGTTCTAACAGAGCTAGGATGGGTAGTCAGTGGACCCATGACGCGCAACAGAATTCAAAACAATTGTCATTTCCCCTTCACAGAAGATGTGAAAGTGGCTGAGAATATCCAAACCTGGTGTGACATAAAAAATTATGCCTCCAAAATCAACGTCGTCAGTCAGTCAAAGAAGGAACTGCAGGCAGAAAAGATGCTAGAAATCACGAGAAAGTTCATCGCCGAGTGGTACGAAGTGGGAATGCCGTGAAGTGAACCGTAGCCAAACCTACCAGACAACTACATCATAGCCTTGGGATAGTTTTGCTGATTGGAGCGAAGATTCCAAAGGGACCCAAAGCTGAAAAGTTTGTACAAAGCTGACTCAAAGTACAAAGAAGTATGCCTAAATGATAAGCTACTAGCAGGACCTGATCTGCTACATGGGTTGATGGGAACAATATTCAGATTCCGTGAAGGACCAATAGCCAACTTCAAGTGCAACTTCCCAAGTGTAACTTCCTGAACAGGATAGACGTTGCTTGAGGTTCCTATGGCGTCCAAGAACAAATGAACCTGTTCCGATATACGAATATCAGCGTCATGTATTTGGAGCTAAAATTTCTCCAATTTGTGCAAACTATGCTCACAAGCGAGTGGGACTGGATAACGAAAAATAGTATCCGATTGCAGCAAAGGCAATACAAAACAACTTCTACTTGGACGTTTTCATCAAATCAGTAGAAACCCCTGAAGAAGCAATTGAAGTCTCCAATCCACTACAACCTCTTCTCTCACGACATGGATCTGTATTGAAGAAGTGGATAAGCAACAATGATGCAGTTATTGAAGCAATCCCAGAAGACTTGAAGTCAATCAGCAACACGAAACAAGTCGAAGTGGAACCCAATACGGAGGGATCCTCAGTGCTAGGACTACAATGGACCGTCATTGATGAAAGTCTTCAATTATGCAGAGGTACAAACAAAGAAGCTGAAGCACCTATAACCCAGAGGAAGATTTTGTCATCGGTATCTTCAGTATTCGACCCGATCGGATTGTTTGCTCCGTTCAGTGTTCACTTGAGACGACTTCTGAAAGGCATCTGGGATAAGAGTGGGCAACATTGGGACAACAAAGTGCAGCCTGGTGACAAAGCAGAATTCCTGAGATGGAAAGAACAACTTCCAATAGTGGCTGAAACAAGCATCGATAGAAGGTACTTCAACAGAGAGAGGGATAAAACCGAATTTCATGTGTTTGCTGACGCATCTGAAGACACGATGTGTGCAGTGGCCTATCTATGTTCACAACCAAAAAAATAGTCAGCTGACTTAGCATTTGTCATTCGAAAATGCAGAGTGGCACCGATGAGGCATCTCTCAATACCTCGATTGGAACTACAAGCGGCAGTCATGGCAGTGAGGTTGAAGGAATAGATAGGCAAGGAACATGAAATGAAGATATTGCAGTTTTTGGTCAGACTCAACTACGGTACTGCAATGGATGCACAGTTCCCATTGTAAACAACACGTGTTCGTGGCCAATCGAGTGGCTGAGATACTAGATACAACTGATGTTTCACAGTGGAAACATGTGAGCGGTATCAACAACCCAGCGAACCATGGCACCAGAGCGATCAACATAGAAGAACTCAAGAGAAGTGAGTGGCTCACTGGGCCGGCCTGTTTGAAACAACCAGAAAGTGAATGGCCAGAGCAAGTGAACCTAATCTTTGCATCAGATGAAGAGAAAATGCCCTCATCAGTCTTCATGATACAGGCTGACGAGAAGAAGGCTGTTATTAAGTGGGAACGATTCAGTAACTTTAACAGACTAGTGAATACAGTGGCATACGTACAGTGAGCATTGAACAAACACAAACTAGCAAAACTTGTAGTCAGCATTGAAGAAGGAGAAAAAGCAAAGTCAATCATCTTCATGCTACTACAGCAAGAACGGTTTGGTGAAGAGATGAAATCTCTCAAGGCTGAAAAGGAAATTCCAAAAGGCAGCAAAATCCAACAATTCTCCCCTTTCCTACATGAAGAAAGACTTATTCAAGCCAAAGGCAGAACAGGCAAAGGTCAATTGGACTTCAATACAAAGCATCCAATATTGCTATATTGGAAACATCACGCTGTTGGATTATTCTTGCGCAACGAGCACAAAAACAATCAACATGAGGGCACAGGGCAAGTAAGAAACAAAAATCAGCATAAAAATGGATCCTAAGTATACAAAAAGCTTAGAGATCAATCAAGAACAAGTGTGTTACCTGCAGAAAAGGCAGAGCACAGACGATAGCACCAGCAATGTCAGATCAACCTGAAGAGCGTTTAGTTGCTTCAACAGCCTTTACAAATGTTGGAGTTGACTACTTTGGCCCTTTCATTGTAAAGATTCGGCGAAGAAATGAAAAACGATGGTGTTGTCTCTTCACGTGCTTAACTATGAGAGCAGTGCATATAGAAGTGGTACCCACGTTGGACACAGATAGTTGTCTCAATGTAATAAAGAGATTTTTTGCTCGAATAGGCAAACCAAGTACAATCATCAGTGACAACGGGACAAACATTGTTGGAGCTGAAAGAGAGTTTGCAGAGTATGTTGCGGCGTGGAACAAATAAGGGATCGGAGAACATCTAATTCAACGAGGAATCAGATGGAAGTTCAACCCACCCGCAGCACCTCACTTTGGTGGAGTATGGGAACGGTTGGTGAGAAGCCTGAGAACGGTTGGTGCAAGAAAGCAATGTAAGCAGTGTTGGGGAACAGATCAGTCACCGAGGACGTTCTCTCAACTACGATGTGTATTGTAGAGAAGACGTTGAGCGCAAGACCGTTGACTCCAGTCACTTCAGATGTTAATGACTTGGAAGCATTGACACCCAATCGCTTCTCAACAGGAACGTTTACTTACCCTTGTTACAATGCGCAGAAGAATTTGTTGACCATCAAAAACTTTTTCGATAAAATCAAGCCTATGCAAATCTCATATGGGACAGATTTCGTAAAGAATATCTGCCAATTCTGAATAACAGGCAAAAATGACTATCTACGGCGAACGAAACCCTTAAAGAAGGCGATCTCGTTTGGTTGATCGAAGACAGCTATAAGCGTGGATATTAAAATCTACGTCGAGTTACGGAGACCATGGATGGGTTTGACGGTGTGATTCAATCAGCGATAGTTCGAACGAACGACGGAGTGTACAAGAGACCAGTAGTAAAACTCACCCCAGTAGTACCTGGAAAAGATGTTTTCGCGATAGAAAACACGGCCGGTGATGTTGTGGCTGAGCTTATTAACTCAATTACCAAATTGAATAGCGATTCAAGGCCATTTCAGGCATTAAAGCTAGAATAGCATGACAAGCAAAATTTAATGCTAAGTTCTATCGAAGCCATACGGATTTGTTCACTTTTTTCAACATTCATGTTTAGGAACTATTATTATTTCACAACCGTCATACATGAAGTTAAACTAAAACTCGAACTACGCTATTATTGCCACGTTTTTAAGTGTTCACAACAATCACACGTATTTACCTCAAATGGAGCAAGAGATACCCAACTTGGTGAGCCAGATTCGATGAATTTTACGATTTTGCTACCAATTCAGCAAGTGCGGGGCACCGTATAAGGTATCCCGAACCACAACCTCAGTATATTCATAGAACCTTACAACATAGTAATCTACAAACAATCAGAGATGCAATTTTGACATGTACGGCAGTATAAATAGATCTTGAAAAACTACCAAAAATCAGTTGAAACTCGTTAAATTTGTCTTATTAAACTGACATACAGTGCGTACTGAAGCACACATTCTTGAGCTGTAAATTACTTGTTATCGTGTTTTGTTTCTGTAGCTCAATTTAGTGATTGTACAGTTTTAACTTAACTTTGACTTGTTGAAAAGAGAATTAACTTTGATATTATCAAAACTTTCTTTCTGAGGAACAAAGTTCCTAAGTAGGAGAAACTTTGTGCAAAGCACATAGTCAGTTGCTCTTACCAGCTTCAACGAAGCCTGGCATAGTTTTGATATTGGTGCCATTGAGTCCAATTGAGAAACAAAAGTTGTTCATTAAATTAACTCAGAACATTCGAATCTGAGTAAAAAATTGTTCTTATGTTTCTCGAAGATCATTTAACCAATTCAGTTCCTTTTTTGGTTTGATTACCTGTATGACAGTGTGGTTCACTGCAAGTTTGCTGAAATTTAAATCATTACTTACATAGTTATTCAAGATCGAAATTTTGGCCCATGTATTAAGATTGGTTATAAAATTTAAAAGGTAGACCCACCAACGCAGTTTACCCAGCGTTGTTTATTTTTACATCAGATAGTAGGTCTATCCAACGTTCATCATTGTGTGAAATTTTTTCTCACTAGCATTTGTGATTGAGGAGATATCATTGATACACATCTAATTTGAGGTTAATTGGTTACTTGAAATTTTGGATTTCTGCTTAGTTGAAGCAGAGTCATTTGCTATTCGACAAAGCTGAACAAATAGTTATTTGAAATTATTAAGTATCAAGTAATGCAACGGTAATCTACAGCATAGTGGATAAAACAGTTCACAAACGTCAACTGAAAAAACACAATATCCGGACAGATTTGAAACCGCTGAAACGAACTGGGCGGTGCAAAGTTTTCCTTGACTTTGATAGGAGAGCAGCCGTTACAGGTCATTATGTTTTGAAGACGTTGGCTTCCCCATTTGACAGTCATAAGGGTCTTTACCAGTTCTTGTAGCTCCAAATTATAGACAAAAAGCACCAGTTTGCAGCTCAAAGTTGACAAAAAATCACACAGCCGTTCTAATTGTTTTGCGATCTTAGCATAGAGACTGTTTTATTTTGCTAAAGAGCTGCTTGAAAATTGAATAGCTAAATTTGATTTTTCGCACGACGTCTAAAGAATGTTAATTATTTTCCAGTTCATAAACTGTAATTGCACAATTGATGTTTCTATTCCATCATTGGGATCTCAGCTGTGTTCTCTGTCACTAAAAATTTTCATGTTGCCAATTCTTTGCGTTAATTTTAAAAAAATCGTTTATTTGCAATTCGTAATTCTTCATCGACAGCTTACCAAATGTATAGTTATTCTGCAACGGTTTAAATTGATTGAGAAATATTGCTTTTAAATTTGGATTCATGAGCGAAAGAA
Source organism: Convolutriloba macropyga (assembly GCF_964194025.1). Classification (NCBI taxonomy): domain Eukaryota; kingdom Metazoa; phylum Xenacoelomorpha; order Acoela; family Convolutidae; genus Convolutriloba; species Convolutriloba macropyga. The sequence goes on from NC_134468.1 coordinate 63,665,868, forward strand.
AAATTTTTGAACTCACTCTTCACTAATGGTTCTGCGTGTTAATATTATTTAGTTAGATGTTAAGGTGTAAAAATGTTAAATTGTAGATATATTTCATTACACAGGAAAACGTACCCTTTGAAGCTTTTGTGAATAACAGTGACAAGAGCATCAATTAGTGTTGGGGGTCTAAGCAGGTGCAACTACTGTGAAAATGGACCAGTACTGGATTCGAACCAGCATCTCTTACTCGCAAGCCTAATGTGCTACCCATTTACACCAACTGGTCTTAAGCTTTCGAACTTGGGCATCTCTTATAACCCGTTCTCACGTTCTTTCTTGTTCCTCAAAGCTTCATTTCTCTAGCCAAGTATACGTTGAACAAGTAGAGCTTCTTGTCAAGCTATGTCAAGCTTATCTTATGCAAAATTTACATTAGGTTGTTCTCTCTCAACCTTCTAACAATTAGACCTTAAAGTTCAAATGTCCTTCTCAATTTGGTTTCTTAATTTGCAGTTATGAGGATTTTGATGAAATGGTTGCAAAATAGGATTTCTTTCTTTTTTGTCTACTTCACAGATGCTGACAGTGATCATAGAGAACAGTGCCAAGCTCGAGTTATTTTACTAGAGCATATGTTGTTGCAACGAAGTGCTTGGGTCTCACATTCTTGTAGGAAGTCAAAATCTGTAACCCACGCTGTAGATTCCAAAATTTAGTTGATAATCTGATCAGAGGCCAAAAGTCTGAATTATTGTGTAATAGAGACCTTGAAGATAACTTTGCCTGTTTAATGGTTTATTGAGAATTTGTCTTTTGTGATGAGAAGGTTTAGTGATGAATAATTCTCCTCCAAAACATCTCTTGTGATGAATAATTCTCCACCAAAACATCTTTTGTGATGAATAACTCTCCTCCAAAACAACAGCGACTCAAACTGTGTTCTGTATTTTATAATTCATACGTATGAACTATAAAATACAGAACATATTTTGAGACCTCAAAGTCCTCCGTCAACAAGTTTTGAGTACTCAAAGGAATTAACAATGGAATGTTTTCTTTTTTTTTGGAGGAGAATTATGGCCGGGAAATGTTTCCGGTGCATGGCTCGCGAGGCATGACAAAATGTGTTAGCTTCAGGTCAGATCGCAAATAACACTCTATTTCAGCCAATGAGAATAGAGATTTATTTTCGATCGACTGTCCCAATTTTGTGTTTTTCGATCTTCTGTCCTTTCGATCTGTGGTCCGGTCATCAGTTTGAGAATCCACTTTGGACTGGGTTTACTATTTTTTAAAGAGCTTCAATAAAAATCTCCGGTACTCAAATGAGGCATTATTGTCAATGAAATCAAAAGTTAATTAAAATGTAGTTGAACTAAAGTGGGATTGAGTTGAGCTCCTGACCTTTCACCCTCTTGTCATCAAGCTTCTGCTGTAAGTATCCGATCTCTGTCTCCGCCTTCTGGACCATGTCCTCATTGTCCACTAACAGCTGTTCTATCTTCTCCTGGTGCTCACAGATCTGTTCCTGGTAGTCGAACTGCAGGTTCTCCAATGCCTAAGTCCAAACAAACTTTTAGAAACTGACACACCAATTTTATTTGCATATAAAAAAATGAAGATTCTTCATCAAGAAGCCTGAAATTTGACCACAAGAGCAGGAAACAAACAACAGCAGCTCAAAAAAGAGGTATTGCTATTCAGTAGCAATTTTGTCCAACGGCTACGTCTGCGAGAAAAACTTGAACAATGAAATCCTTACATTCTACTCCATTATGTTAACGTCTTCTTTATTCTTCCCTTGAACATTATTTCCAAAATTTGTTTCCAGATCTACAGAAAACTTATTTTAAGCAAGGTAATGTCTGAAGTCGCTAAAAAAGACACGTCGTCCATGGGATGACCTGATGAAAACATTCGTTGAGAATCTTCAATTACAGTTGGCGTATTTAGCACTTACGATTCTCCTCTCTTCATCCTCCGCATCCTTGTGCTGTCTCTGTTCTCTCATGTCCTCTATCTGTTTGTTCGCCTCATTCAGCTGCTCAGCCAATGAATCGGCCAATGCCATTCTAGTAACACAAGCAATAATGTCGTTGACTTTTGATGAGCCTCAATGACTAGCAATTAGTCGCCTTCAGGCTTTCTTTTTAACACATCTGGCTAATTTTAGGTGAGAGTGGAAACTACAACAGTATTTTCGACAATAAAAATAATTGGATTCGACAATAATTGGATTTGATTGGAAAAATTGTGTAAGAAAGATAAGAATCGCATGTCTATCTATGGAGAATTTATTTAAAATGGTTCAAAAATTTTAAAATCAATACCCAGTTTGAGGTGTCCAGATCGAAGTGAACTCTAATCACGCGATCTTCGATTGCACACTTGCCCATAGTTGTGCATTCGAATTACATAATTGTAATGTAACTTTGAGCTCTTTTCGATCGCATACTGAGTTTGTGCGAACGCAATCAAATGTTACTTCTGCCTGGGGATGGTCTGATCAGAGGTCACTATTTTCTATGACGACTGACCAGGGACAATTTTGATCTGAACCTCAACCCGGGTGCTGTGTTGAAACTAGCGAAATTTAACACCCAAAAAATCAAACGAAAAATGAAACGCCACATTTAGATATATTGTGTCGACTCGACTAAGATATTAAGCAGACAAGTACGTGTAGGCTTTTTTGGACGGCTATTTTGGACAGCTTGATATAGAAGACGGTCATTGAACTCTTTCTGACAAAAAAATTCTGTGAAAAAAGCCAACAAAAACTGTTACGTGATTAACTGACAAATCTATCTCGCGAAACCTACAATAATTCATCCCGGTCACTTCATTATTAAGCTTATCTTTCGACAATTCGACCACTGAAGTAATACAAACTTTTATTATTGGTCAACAAGAAAATGTTTTAACGTCAAAATAAATTTTTTAAAAACCTAGTTTTGACCTTGTCCCAGCCTCTAAGCGTTCTCAATTAAATAAGCTTGCGATTCGTTTTTAAGATTGTTTTTGTGGTTTTAATTCTGTTCTTTAGCATCAAGGTTACAATATGGAGAATTTCCTTAGTTCTTTGAAATGTTGACTTTGGCGTTCTCATTTAAAACAAAAATTAAAACAGCTGTATAAGTGTTTCAAAGTTCGAATTCCTCAATTGTAACTACTTAAAAAAGACTATTAAAAAATTTGCGGATTAATTTTTTTGTTTCCCGGAGTGAGCAAATCTATTCTGTACTCTATTTGAAGCTCAATTGATAGATTTTTTAAAAGACTTGTATTGTTACGGTTTCTCAGAGTTGTTGTTGGAAACGTCTTTGATTAACTATTGAAAAAGTTATGTCAGGAATTAGAGGTAAGTTGGGTATTTTGCAACAGCAACCGACTTGCACGAGCTATTTACTATAATTTTATAAGAGCTGCGCAAAAACCAGTTCAATATGTCTTGCTTGCATTAAAAAATTTGATTTTTTTACCATCTAGTCTATAATATTTTTCCACGAAAATTCGACTATTTTTCGACAAATATCTGATGCACTTTCGCATTTTGTAGAGGGTTGCATTATCAACGATCACGAAACGAAGCTGAAAAATGCTCGAAATGGCAATGGCGATGGTGGTTTTTGGTATCGAAATCCTTTCTTGGTTTGCTAATTTTCATAAATAGAACGACCAAATTTTGGTGATTTTGTCATAGGGTATTGCATAAGAAACAAATAAGCAACTGTCAACACCCTCCAATTTTTCCTCTTCTGTAGTGTCCTGTCAAATCACTTGATAGTCGGTTCCCTTCAGCTGCCTCAAAAACCAACATCGGGAGACAAATTATCTCTAGATGAAAACAAGTTCTAGATGGAAATATTATGGAAACAATTTCGTTTTTGAGCAAAAAGCGCATAGCAAGAATTTTGATTTATTCCGTTCTTCAAAACTTCTTTTTGCAATTCCAACAACTCTTTCCCAAAAAATTTTTAAAATTCTTTGCAAAATTGTGTGCAGAAAAAAAACAATCCTAAAGCCGGGACAGTCGAACTATAGACTAGAGAAATAGAAGCAAATTAATGGTAGCGAAAATTTTCAAGCATTTAAGCAAAATTCTCGCCAAACCAGTCATTGATCAGTTTCTTAAAAAATCAAATTGTCTGGAATCTTATGTTCTCCACGTCTAAAATCACTTTCTTAGATCAAAAATTTAGTAATGGTATAGAAGATAAACTCAGAAAATCAGAAATTTTCGAAATTTCATGGCACCATAAAATTTGATCTCTTTCCTATATATCACATCAAATACACAGCTGTCAACGCCTGTCAAAGTTTTTACAACTTTGGATAAAAATCTTCAAATTAATTTTTTTTCACCATCTAATGGTTAACACAGATTATAGGGTTAGCAAAATACTTATTTTCAAGTGCTTTTATGTCTTCTGGAATGTCTTCTAAAATGTCTCAAAAGACACAAAACAAATATTTATTTTTTGCTCAATTATTTTGCTAAACTGCTCAAAATGATCTTTTTAGGTCAGCAAAAAGATGCAAGCATTTCAGGTCGTCAGCTATTTTGGTTAGCTTGATTGGTCGACAGCAACCATTGAAGTCAAACCAAATTCTTTTCATACTCAACTTTCGTTGACCGCAGTCTTATCATCAGCTCAAATAGGGTTTTCCAGTGAGTAAAAACTGGATATACTATAAACTACTGTACAAATTTCAATTCGGACTAAAGGAAACGGGTTAAGCCTTACTTTTGAATGACTTCCTGGTTCGATAACAAAGAAGCCATTGACTGAGTTCGCTCGGAGGGTGCAAAGTTGCCCCTGCCCCTCAGTCCCCCTCCCAAGTCTCCCCCGTAGAGTGACTCCTCCATGTCCACAGACTGGAATGACATCACACTCGAAGCCCTATCCAGGCCTTTAAGTCTTGAGAACTGGGGCGGAGGTGCAAAATAGGCATTCTCGTCTGTCAAGTTTGAATCAATCAGGGGGTTGTCCGAGTCCCCAACTCCGACACCGTCTTCATTCTAAATATTAGTTCTTAAGAAAGGAGTTTCATCGTATTATATGGAAGGCACAAAATGAATTAAACATACCTCAGTGGCGGTTTGAGCCGTATTTTGTCTTGTCTTGAGTACTGCTGGGTCCCAAAACCTAGAATCACAAGAACCAAGATGAAGGCTAATGTATGAAAACCTTCAGTCTATCAAGCATAATTCTACAAGAATGCACCTTAAGGTAGGTAATAACCTAATTCAGAAACTTTGAATTTCTCTAATTTCCTATTTAGTGTTTATGACAGTTTTCAATCCCACGCCTTCTGGAATATTCAGCTCTTTTATTAATTTATGCACGCAAACTTGATCACTGGTCTTCTTTTCAGTTCGACCCATTGAACTTTTCAAATCATGAAAACATAATAACTGGAAAAATTAATCTGAAAATTTTTGCAAAAATGATTTTAAAAAATGCTCTTTGGATCATGATCAAGAAAACTTCAACGAATATAACTTCTCCCTAAATAAACATGGAATTTATTTTTACTGATATTTTTAAAACAGCAGGCCATTATGAGAGTCCTATAGACTGTCGCACCTGAACAGATTGTTTTTGCCCAGTTGAACGAGACATCCGTTGTAGAGGTGAGAAGTGCCAGATATGTCGACGCTGTTGATCTGGAACTCGTGCGATTTCTTGTTGGGGGTGAGAGTGATGACTCCATTCTCATTCTTAATGACACCTTGTGCCTGATGGGATGGAGTGCCAGAGATTCCTATTGGAAACAACCACATAACATTTAATATCATGTTGCGATTGGTTCACTCAAACTATCACAGATCCTGTATTGCTTCCACTATTTTTCTTAAATCAATTTTAATGCTTTCACTGATGTGAAAAATGAGTAATGACTTCTCTAATCATTGAACTTAGCAGATATCTCCAAATATGATGATTCGTGCTTATTATACTCAGATTAGTGCATTATAACACATAATGAGGAATCGTAAACCTTGCAGCATCATCATGAGAGAATTAACGTTTTAAGTTCTAAAATATCAATGATGGGACTTAATGGACAAAATGTTAGTCTGGTTCGTGACACGCTTGTCTGTCAATTTCTGTACCTATTTCGTGGTTCCCTGACCCAATTGAGAAGGACCCTGGACATAGTTGGTACACAACGAATGCCTTGCTTCTCGTACTCGTATTGGGGAATCCGACCAAATGGGGGAAGTCTGAGTTCACTGTGAGACCAGTTGTGTCGTGTGTGACTGAGTCCTGTAAATACAGACACAGTCAATGAAAACAAATCGTCTTTGCCATCAGTTAGATAAAAGTTCAGTTAATAAATGTCATTAATGTGCGCAGGCTGGGCAAGATGGCTTTAGTAAAAGCCAGAGTTATGCTTGATGACAATTCGTTTGATGACGTGGCTAGTACCGGGAGATTTACATTTTTATTTATCAGAAGCAGAACTACTGTATCATAAAAGAGTATCAGGAAATTTGGCGATACAGTTCAAATTAATTAGAGCACATTTTTTATAAAGCACATTGTACCACAAGATCTTCCAAGATTAATTTCGATTTTATTGAATTCAATAAGATCTCGTAAATTTAACTTCTATATCTGCAAAATCGTCCAACACCTCGCACGATTAACATGCGTTCTTGACTATAGTTAAGAATATAGTTCTTGACTTTTTTTAATGGTTCCGTGCTGATATTCAATGCAAACTTGGTCCGGGTAGGGTGTCTGTTGATGCTGTTTTATGATCAGCTTCTCTTCAAATGTGAGTGAGTGTGATTTTGATATTGCTGACCTGCAGAAGTAGTTTCTGTCTCTCCCACTGCTGAGTCCACTGCTCTGTCAGACTGTCTATCTGCTCCTGTCCCTCCTGCATTTTCTCCTCTAACACTTGCGACACTCCATCCAGACCACCCTATCACACCCCAAAACGTCATACACATTAATCATCAGCTAACAGAACATTGTAGCGACAATGGCTAAATTGGTCAATGTTTGTAGTCTTAGCCGGCGCACCGATATCCGAACCAATATTGGTTCGGTGGGCCACGATCCGAACCAATATCTTAATTTGCATGCCTAGTGAGTTGCACCGTTACAACAACTGGTCTTGAGCGCTCGCTCTAATGCATCTTTTAAAACCTATTCTCTAGTTCTTTGTTGTTCCTCAAAGCTCAGCTCTCTAGCCATATTTGCTTTGAACAAGCGAACTTATATTCTGAGCTATGTCCAAAGTGGCTGTTTTCCCAGAACAACATATGCAAACATATCATACGGTTGTCCGGTTCCAGACCAAATTTCTGTTTGTGAAAACAGTGAGATACTGAACGACTACTGCAATAATGCACTACATACCTTCTGTTCCAGCATCTGTTTCAGCCTGTCCACTTGTGATTTGAGATCCTTGATCAGTTTGATCTGAGGGTCTTCATTCTTGATTGGCTGGTTCTTGATAACCTGGGTACGCGAGGCATACCTTAGAGTACTCATCGTCTCACTGTATACTCCGCTTGAGGGAGAAATGGCTAAAATAAATAAATTTTTTATTGCACTTTCAATTTGACGCAATTGGCACACACCATCCACCGTCAGTAATAGAGTTCAATTTACCGCGAAAATACGTCGTTATGTTTTACGTTAGTTATGACGTGCCTCTAGTTAATGACTAATTCAAATTAACGGCTAATATGCGATGCTATGCATTACGTTAGTTACTTATGACGCGTGACAACTAATTTGCGTATGTCAATTTTTAATCATCATTATTTTATGGCACTAACTTTGGTGCCATCCGACAACTGAACGGCAGAAAATTTTCATCGATTGTTTAAAATTAAGCACAGCCTTAGCCTCTCTGTGAACTAGAAGTTTTTTTTTCAATTACTAAGTTGTCTATTGTCCAAAATATGTCAGCGTTGTGTTTGAGCCCTAATAAAAACCTTTTAAAAAGCGAAGAACACTCTCAATTGTATAAAAAATTAAACCGGTTTAGTTAAGTTACCCCTGCGGCGTATCAACTAGGAACTATTCACATATTAGATTTCATTTTCATTACAGTAGTGTTAAAATTGGCTGAAAAAAGTGGTTTCAAAAATATTGGGAAAATTTTTTTGAACCTATGACTGACAACCATTTTGAATCAACATCATCAATTCACGTTTATTTTTAAAGACCAATTGCTGAAAACAGTTTGGATTAATGTTTTTTGAATGAGTATTCAGCGTGCCTTGGTGGCTTGAAACAATTGAACCGCTGTAAATAATCATGATCAACAGTAGTATTATATAGCTGTATTGGGATAGGGGGGGGGGTTATCCTGCCATGAGGATAATAGGGTATAGAATCCATGAGGATAATATGGAGTGGTATATCCCATGAGGATAATTTGGAGTGGTATATCCCATGAGGATTATATGGAATGGTATATCCTATGAGGATAATATGGAATGTTATATCCTGTGAGAATATTAGGTTATGATATATCCCTTGAATATAATATGGAATTGGATATTGTATGAGGATAATATGAAATCACATTGGAGAATATGAAATTGTCAATTTTATTAACGAGAGCCTATAAATTCTCGGCATAAATCAACTGATGAAATTTTCGGAGATGTGATAGAACGAAATGGTTGCTACTATTGCTACAATAGATTTGAAAATAATACACGAAAATTTTTTGTTTGTGATGGAAGTTTATCCTGAGTACAGTGAGAGATATTTGTACTTTTTAGCAACTTGTTTGCATTTGGATCCTAACATTGATCTTAACATTGCGCTCAAACTACGTCCCTATGGGGGCATATTTGGTATTGATAATTCATCACTGGACAAATATTTTAAGTCTTTCAAAATTCTGAGATTACACGCTATTCTCCACGACGCTGCCGGTTTTGTTCATGAGTTTAGCGAAAAAGGACCGGGTAACTCATAGGTTTTACCTTGTCCAGTCACAAACGAGTATCTTGGTCACGTGACTGGCCTTGCATTTTGTCTTTACGTGAAAACATTCAAAGCACGATTGTTCAGCATGTTGGAATGCTGAAATCACGAGCGGTTGTTCTCGACTTTGAAGGTTTTCGGAATAAATCTGACTTCATAGTTAAAGAACTTGCTATGGCTACTGAGAACTTTATCGACATAATTTCCTTTCTACCTCCCGATTCATACAGAACGCTCTCTTCAAGTGATCAAAAGTCTTACCAGTGGGTTTCTAAGTTTTAGCACGGTCTTCTGAGGGAAACGGGAGGAAATCCATACTGCTATTTGCAACAAATCATAGACAGCATTATCCTTCGATTTCCATTAGCGGTATTTTACGCCAAGGGCAAAGAGAAAACAAGTACTCTCTCGGAACTACTTCGGAAAAACGTAATAAATTTAGAGACATTGTCTTGTCCAACATTTGAAGTTGTATCGAGAAACTCCTATTTGCAATCTACATGCGCTGAGTTGCCCAAAAAGGCAGAAGAGCAGGCATTGCGCGAGGAAGGAAGCCCTGTTGTTCTATCACTGGTTGATGAATGAATCGACGTCCAGAGAAGGCAAATCCGTCACTGCTTCAAGTGAGTTTATCTCCAAGTTTGACAGTCTACAGTTGCATAGCGCCCGACAATCAATTGACTGTAACCCTAGTCAAGGAGGAAAGAATTGACTCTCGTGGACAAACAATTCTGAGAAAACAGCAGATTGTGTGTGGTGGCACTGAAATAGAAGCTTTAAAGAAATATCTTTCTCTCGTGGAGTACTTTCAATTGTACCATGTCTATACAAGAGAAAATGCAAAGATTGAAACAAACCCCTTTACCTCTGCCCAAGCGTGCAGTTCCAATTCTGATGTCTCTGGACGATGAGAGTCTTCCCAAAGAAATCAAGCAGCGGGTGAAAGAAAACGATGTAGAGTCCATTGTTTTCAGAGATAAAGTCGACTCAATAAATGCAAACTATACAATCCCTTACAGGAATGATGACAAAGACTCTGAATATGCGTTGTACGAAATATATATTGCTGAATAATTTTGTAATAAATTTGAAATTCTTTTTTCAAAATTAAATTTTTAAATTGAGTCAAACGGAAGATCAGTTAGATTCAGGCGGAGGCATAACTGACTTGGTTTTTGACGCCGAGCACCAGGAAAGACAGTCTTGGAGGTTTTGTAATTCGAGATTACCTCGATCAGAAGTGGTATATTTTACACAAATTTTTATTATAATATTTCTCATAACTGTTTCGCTGATCAAATTAGTGTTTTTCAAACTTGATTGCGAAGAATCAACATTTTGGTTTTTTTACTCTCGTGCACAGTTGGATACGCTCCTCCGAATCCCAAGTTATGAACAAAATAATTTCAACGTCTGACAGGTTGTTCATGGCTGTTTGCGGGCCATCTTGTTGCGGAAAAACTGAGCTGATTTTCAAAATGTTACTACATGGCACATTTTCCCCAGAGTTTCAAAAAATCATTTATTTTTATCAGCATGATCAGCCAAAGTTTCATTCATTAGAGAAGAAACTGAACATCGAATTCAAACAGTTTTCTGGTTTTGAACTCGTTTCAGAGTTAGAAAACTGTCTGCTTGTTTTTGACGACTCATGTGAAGAAATTTCCAACGACAAAGAGTTTTCTAAATTAGCAACTGCGGGGCGACATAGAAACATTAGTGTAATATATGTTAAACACAACTTATTTCAAAAATGCAAATGGTCTAGAACAATTGATTTGAATACAACACATATAATTTTGTTCAAATCACCACGAGACACACAGCAAATTAATTTTATTGGTCGACAACTGAATAACACTCAATTTTTGAAGGAAAGTTATGAGCTAGCAATCAGGAAGCAGTTTGGTCATTTGTTAATCGACTTAGATCCAAAAACATCCGACTTCCTACGTTACTGTTCAAATATTGTTCCTCCGGGTCCATCAATCTTCTATCTTCCATCGGCTAAAGCTGTTATCACCAACTTAACTGATGAGAGAGAAAGAACTATGTATGCTGCGGTAGTTGCTAGATACATCGGACTCAAACGTAGGAAAAATAATCAAGACAGCTCCAAATAAGTTCATGAAATTCCTTTGCGAGTGCTTACTCAAAATTGTCAATGGAAACGTTCCAGTTAATAAAACCAAATTAGAAGGTTACGAGAAACCATTCAAAACAATATTAACTAATCAAACAAGTTTGAAACTAAAGAGGAAACTTTTAGCCAAAGAAACAGAGTTGGTGAGAATTGTTGGATTTTCTTGCTATCGATATTTGACAAAAGAATAATGCATACGGAAGAATTCATTTTAATTCCAAAACGAATGGTTTTGTCACATCAACCCGTAAAAATTGAAATTTTGGAAAACCCTAATTATGAACAGAAGGCAGCTCAACTATCACTATTCCAAAGAAATCAGTCTGAAAAACCACAAAAAGATGAAAAGCCTGTTGAAAAGCATGAGCAGTGTTTACGAAAACAAGGAGGCTACTAAGGAAGAAATATCAGAACCAGTCAGCGAAGACAGTGAGATAGAACCAATATTAAGGAAACAAAAAATTTCTCAGTTTGAGTCTATAATATCTGAACTTGAACCAATGGAGAAAAACAAAATCAAGCGATCTGAAATCTTACTTGAAAACAATATGAATCTGACGTCATTTCCATTGGAGGAAACGATGTACTTCATATCAATAAAGAACCACTGGGCGTTAAAGTTTCTACTTTTTTGTATAATTTACAGCAAACCACAAAAAAAATTGACATTGAAAACTACCCAAAAATGTTGTCTGCTCTCGATATATAGCAAATCTTGGAATACTCGTCGGAGGAAAGTGAACAAGAATTCTACCCCAGCCGAGAAAAACCCCGAAGTAATGGATCCAATTCAACCCCAACAAGAGATTACGGAAAAACAAGTTACGAAACGACAGACAAAAAAGAGACCAGTCAAAAATAATGGTCTTTCTTCTCCTGAAGTAAAACGTTTGGAACAGCTTTATTTAAAAGGACCAGCTTCCTATGGAAGCACAAAACGCATACATACTCAGAGCAAGCTGCCATTAGGCAAAGTGCATTCCTATTTGGAGACAAAACCGTCTTTCACAAAATACCATTCAATTCGATTAAAATTTCCTGGGTTTAAAGTTTTTGTAAAAGACATAAATGAAATTTGGTCATTGGATTTGGCGCACGTCGACAAACTAGCGAAATATAACCGTAGCATAAAATATCTCTTAGTAGCGGTTGACTGTCTATCAAGATATTTACGTGTGGAACTCTTGAAAACAAAGTATGCGACGAAAACAGCTGAAATTAAGCAGCCTGAAAAAGTGTGGGTTGACGATGGTAAAGAGTTTCTTGGAGCTTTCAAACAATTGTTCAACAAACGTGGAATTCATTAATACAGTACTTTCAGCGAAAAAAAGTCTGCATTTGCAGAGAGGAACATTAGGTCCTTAAAAGAGATAATTCATCGGTACCTCGAAGAAAAGTATTCCTACATTGACCAATTAGACCAATTTGTGAAAACAATAAGTTCAAGAGTAAATCGGGTAACCAAACTTGACCCAAATGAAGTTACAAAAAAGACGCACCGCGGTTAGTGTCATTGACCGCGCAAACAAGCAAAACTCAGAAGCCCAAGTTTTACGTTGGGGATTTTGTGAGAATAGTTAAAAAGGACAAAGCTTTCCGGAAAAGATACAAGCAATCATTCACAGACGAATCTTTGAAACAACGGGAATACCTACATTAAACCCACCAACATACTCTTTAGTTGACGCTGTCAACGAACCAATTCAAGGAAAATTTTTCAACCAGAATTACAACTTGTCAGGCTCCCTCCCGTTGAAAATGTCCAATAAACGGTTTGAAGACGAGTTTACAGGTCACGTTGTTTCATCCTCTTCAATGGAAATATTTGATTCAAACACACTTGCATCCTTTTGGAATTTTTTTAATGACGAAATTCAACTTTCAGGTGATTGGCGAGTGGCGCTAAGTGAAATCATATTCCCAACAAAAATAGAAAATTTTGTAACGGAAATCTGACTGTGTACCACTTAAAAGACTATGAAGATTCCCAAAAGATTTCTTTTGGAGCCAATTTTATTTCTAGGCCATATAGCGGGCAAAAACTATCTTTTATGCCAGGAACATTTGATTCGGCGGCGCAACTTCTTGCCACAGTTAAGCGCACAGTTGGATTACCCCATTTTTCTTTCAAAGAAATTAAGAGCTCTGGAAAACACGAATATTTGCTAGGGAAATATGAGGGAATTACATTTCCCAGTGAAGAAATCCCCTGCATTATTGGCTTTGAAGGTATTCCTGACGGTAATGGAATTTATATTGGGTACAAAATGAATCCAAATGAAAACAGGCTTATGGAAATTGATAATACAAAAGCATATTATGGAGAATTTCCAGCCGACGTTTGTGCTGTAAAGCTCTTATTTTCATCTATACAAACATAATTGAATACCAATACGTCGGTGACACTAAGGCGCCTCTTTTGAGAGTCATTGAATCGAAACAACGTCTGAAAAACGGTAGTGTATGTGAGCTTGAACCAACTCATCGAATCGTTTTTACAAATTTAGACCACAAGAAAATTTTGACCAACACAATTCAATCACTTTCAATTGAACTGCGGACGGAAACAGGACAATTAGTTGCGTTTTTGGGAACTGGAGAAGTTATTCTAATACTAAAATTCAAAAAAATTTCCAATAAAATGGATTTTTACTATGCTAATCAAGCGCCGTCTTTCCCTCATTTCTCTGGACATTATCGACAAAGAGGAAGTAGTTTTTGCGCCTTAGCTGCAGGAATTGGACGTGTTGCACTGCCCCTAGCACGTCGCTTCATTTTACCAACTGCTAAACGTATCGGGAAAGAGTTCCTGAAACAAAGCCTTCCAGGGATTCTGGATGTATTGGGCAACAAAAAATCTCCTAGACAAGCTATTAAGAACACAGTTTAAAAACTGTTAAAAACAGACTGAAGGCTCTCGTTGAATTACTTCACGTCGGAGGAAATCAATACGAGGCAAGCCAATGAAAGTAGGTGAGAAACGCAGAAAGACCATTTCAACGCATAGAGCACCAAAAAGAAGTCGGTCGGATTTTTTTGCTAAAGTGAACGATGATCGCTAATTTGCTACCATCAGAAGAAACTCACAGCTCATTGGATTTATTTGAAAAACCCTCACTACAGGTGACTTTTGATGGTAGTTTTTGTCAAAAATTGGGTCCAATCTACAGCCCAAACGGACCCATGTTAGAATTTGGAGTCGCTGGTGACAGAAACAACTTTATCGATTTACAAAAAATTTTTCTCGAAGTTAAATGTAAAATTGTCCAGTCTTCTGAAGCTGATTTGAAGTATGACGCTACAGCCGCCGCTGACATTACAAAAACAGATTCTCCCTACTTTTGTAATAATGTATTACATTCACTATTCTCTGATTGTACAGTGTCTGCTAATGGACTGAAAATTTCAAATTCTAACGGAAATTATGCTCACAAAAGTTTCCCTGAGACCGAGTTTTTACATAATAAAGACGAAAAAAATACATGTCTGGCCTGTCAGTGCTACTCTTATGAGGAAAACCCGGGAACGCTATCAACGGCGGAAAAGAACAGAAGAAAACTTTGGTGAGACAATCAGCTGAATGCACATTCTATGGCAAAATTCCTGTAGACTTTTTCACTTGCGACAGACATCTGCAAGGTGGTGTGACAATTCGAATTGCATTCAGACACTCAATTGATAATTTTGTTATAATGTCTGATGATGTTGCGAAACAATACAAAGTAAAAATTGTCGAAGCTAATTTGTATGTGCGGAAGATGACCCTTAATGACACTGTTGTGTCCGCCATTGAAAAAAAATTATTGAGTAGTCCCGCCTCCTATCCTTACTTTCAAAAAACGTTTCTAGCTTCAACGGGTCTACACAGCTGGAAACAAGAAGATATATTTGCGAGAGAACCAATCCGCCGACTGGCGATCTGCTTAAATACAAATGAAGCTTTTCTGGGTAACAACCGGCGAAATCCACTTCATTTCCGAAAATTCAACCTAGAGCAGATTTATGTATATCGAAACGGTTTGCCTGTGGCAGTTAGTCCAATATCTACAGCTGACGACAAACGTTTTTACTTTAATACAATATCGGATCTAGCTTACTTTGATAATGGACATGGAATAAGTTTGACAGATTACCCAAACCATTTCGTAATGGTTTTTGATTTGACCAGTACCCAACAAGCATCCCATGACTTTATTCACCCTGAACCGACAAATTGTTCAATATCTGTTGAGTTAAATATTTCTCTGGCCTCACCAAACAATATTGAAATTTTCATTATTGGTGAAAAAGCTAGTACAATTTTTGTTGATAGTGCAAGAAGAGTATCAAAGAATCACATTTTAACAAACTAAAAATAGACGAAGATGATATCAATGATCTAATTCAAAGATGTGCTTTACTCAAGCATAAATTTTTGGGTGGCTTCGCTGCAAATAGTTTTCCCCAAAAGTTGAAACCAAACAGTTTTCTAATTGTTAACGCAGCAACTGCAGAAAGTTTTGGTACCCATTGGTTACTATTGTGCCAGAAAGAGGAGGAGGATCAATTGTTCTTTGCTGATCCTCTCGGACAGTCTTTTTCGTCATACAAAGATGTCTACCAAAGAATGATTTCTCTAGAAGAAAAGGCAAAAATTTATTAGTTACTGAAGGATCAGCCAATTCAAAGTAAAAACTCAAAACTTTGTGGACTTTATTGTATTTATATTGCCCATTATATTTTTAATTCACAAAAAATTGTAAAACAGTGATGCTCAATTAATTAGCTTTGCTTTTCATATGATGTATTGACCTCTCCTTGATTGCAATAAATTTTTTTTTTAAATTTAATTTGTTCTTCATACACAAGGCGAACACTCAACAAATCAGTATCAATATTCAGTTTTCCTTATCCACTAACAAAAATATCCATAATTTGACAAAAAGCACCAGAATGAGGACCAGACAAAATGTTTTCAACTCTTCGGATAGTTTCACTATTAACAAAATCAGTTTGAACTTGTTTCGATGGAGGACGGGCGTTGTAGATAGTCTTTTGAGCAACTACTGGCATCTTCGCACAGGGTTTTGGATTCATATTCACTTGTTTTGCATTGCTGTTTTTCACATTACTGTGGCAGTCAAAAGCTGGCAGTTGTTTGCGTACTGTCTGTGAGTCAACTTTATCTACGGAGCTGTTGAACACAACCGCCAATTCGAGCTTTGTACAAACGTCTCCATTAGTCTCCAAAGTTATTGCAGTCGAAAATAAGAATTTGAAAGTTGTAAAAAAACAAGGCACAGGAAAATTCTGGTTTCGTTTCAAAGTTTTCTTTTCGAAAGTTGTTGTATCAAGCAAAACCTGATAATGGTTAGTTACTAAACCGCAAAACTCAGAATCAAAATGGGCACACACTGCATAAACGTTTGTGTTAGAAAGGGTAGGTTTCTCTTCGACAATCTGAAACTTGAACTGTTTTTGAAATGGTTTAAAGTAATTTGGTGAGCGCTCGTACACCGCCTCAACCATTTTTGTTGCTGGTGTTGTTATTCGAAATTTCTTCTGACTTTTGTTGGAACCGTGGTTTCTTTGCTGGAGGTGGTTTTGTTGATTCCTCTTGGGTGAACTGAGCGCGTATATCAGCTGACTTTTCAATCAAGTTCTCAAATTCTTGAATAGTTAGAGAAACTCTGCTGAAATTCGTAATCCCTTTCGGCTTTCTTGAACAATTTTAGAAACACATAGGTCCCCGTCCTTTCATACGTTTTCACAGTTGCTGTGATTAAGCGTTTATCAGTTTTCGAAATGTCGAAATAACAATCGCCACACTTTGTGTCTTTAGTGGAAGTGAAATGCATGGCGCAACCAAATTTTAACTCTTTCAAATAAAGTTGTGAGCGCTCCAACTCAATGGCGGCGGCAAGCTGGGATTACACATGTGTCATCAAACATTCAATTGAAAACGAATGATTGGCGAATACAGTCTCAAGTACGCCTACGGCGTACTTGAGTCTGTTCATTACGATTTTATGGCAAACATATGGTGCACGAATGTGATCTTTTGAACAATTTTACATGCATAAAGTGCTCATATAAACTAGGAAATTAGAAACAGATGCGACCTCAGATAATAAACTTACACGCTGAACTCAATTTCAAAGGCATAAAGCAATCATATACACTACAAATTAAAAGCAAATGTGACCTCAGATAAGAAACTACACATTGAACACAATATATAACAACTGTTAATTGAAAACAGATGTAACCCTAGATAACAATCTTTGGTACGCTCAAGTTAAAATTGTGAGTGTATGTTGTCTCAAAATTGAAAACAGATGTGAACCCTAGCTTACATGAAACTACTGCAAAAGTTGTACACGGAAACCCTGAGCTATAATTCGGCGGCTTTCATATATGTGTTGAGTCAAATTGCAGTTTGTTTCCAGCAAAAAATTCGAATCTCTTTCACTGAATTCTTTAAACACTTAACATTTAAAATGTCGGTTAAAATTCTCGCAGAGTCCGAGTCTTCTTGGGAAAGAACATTAGTTTATCAGATGTTTTATGAAAATTTTGTGGTTCTTATTCAACAACGGAAACAAGACGATGTGTGGCACGTTTACCATCACTGTCATCTTCCAAAGCTTCTATAAATGCAATTGCCGCCCTGAAAACCGACCCATCCGAAAGCACTATTTTTACTTCTGGTGGCCACCTACCTGCAAACGTGCTGCCAGCATCTCAAGATTGTAATTTGGACACATTACCTGATGAAATAAAACGTATTTTCTACCGGTACGACTGTGACTGCGTACCTTTGTTTGAAAATCAACTCGGAGCTTATCAAGCTTGTGATGATCTTGGCAATTTGTGGGGGATCAAAACTTCAACGTCTTCACCAGACAGTGAGACAACACTACCTAGTCTACCCACAACACCATCAGTTGACCCAAGTCCAACTGTTACGCCGACACCTAGCCCATCTCTCTTCGCTGGAATTCACAACAACAACAACAATCCTCCAAACAATTTTGATAACTTTGAGGAGAACGTTTTGTCCGGAACAACTTTTCAAACGCCAAAGCGAGAGGTTCTGAGCGACAGTTTTCAAACACCCACTTGTTCAGAGTCTCCAAACGTTAGCGGTGCACCAAAAAAGCGACGACCAGAAAATTCTTTGATGGACTTATTCGATTAAATTAACTTAATTAAAACTTGAAACTTTAATTTTATCTAAAAACTGTTTCAATCTTGAGATGTGAAGTTGTGCGTGTATGTGTGTTATATATATTACGTATTTTATATTTCTCGAATTTGTAATATAACTTTTTTTGAAGACTGTTTTGTCTTTCAATCCAAAACAGACAAAAATATATTTCGAGTAAGTGATCAAGTTCAAACTTGTTCAGTGAAAATTATCACTCTCCCCGTATGACGCAATCACACATATTATTTTCCTAGCAGGATTTCGTGTACTACAACCACTATGGAGTGATTAGTTTTTGAGCTAAAATAACCAGATTAAGACTATCGAATCAATAAAATTTATTAACATCTTTATGTTCAACCTTAAGTTTTTCGGAATTAACAATAATTTTATATTGCAAAATGTGTACGTTTTTGGCCCAAAAGAACTGTTAACATTATGCCAGCAGCTGTAGCAGCGTGTGAACCCTGAAATTCTTTCATAATTTGGAAAAAATTGTCAAAAATTGTAATCTCTCACAGAAAAAAAATCAAAAAATTGTACTTTAAAACAAAATGATGTCATTAGGCTGAGTTAAAAAAAGTTTTAACTTCCTCTAGCAGCACCTCCAAGTTTTGGGCTCTCGTTCAAAAGGGTAAAAAAAGCAGGTTTGTTAAGAAAAATTTTGAAAAAATTGAAAAAACCTCTGACCTTTGACCCCAAAAAAGAGGTCTTCAAAAAACACTTAGGATGAAACTGATGGTGCAGAGGTCCTCAGCACATTGTGTCCTACAAAACATCTCATCACGCTCGTCAAATTTAATTTAACCGTTACGGAGATAATTAGCGGCTAATTAACGGCTAATTAGCGACTAATTAATATAATTGCTAATTAAGAAAACAAATGGAAATTTTTCACAGCAATTTCTTTGTGGGAACATGCTGGATGTTTTTGATCATAAGCATCATGGCCGAAAAATGGCTCCTTCACCGATTTCGAAAACATCTGGTCATCAATGTCACATTAACATCTGGCATTAATTAGCGTATGAAGTACCCTAAGGTAAGATGTTAGATCGCGTTTCTTTGCATTTTTGCACATTGTGGGCCCACGGCATCATCTTCTCTCATAACACCTGTCATCGAAAAAGGCTTCAGAAAAAAAACACATTTTTCTGTCATGTAATTGTCGTTTAATGACATTGATTTATGATGATTGACAGAAAAAGAAACTTTTTTCTGGTTGTTTTCGAGCAATTTTTTAAGTGCTGTCCTATGTTTTTTGGCCCGGGGAGCAATTTTGCTCATCACACTTGGCAGCGTAGGACAACTCTAACCACCCGTTATAGATAAGGTCTAAAATGATACTTTTTTGAAAAAATTCAAATAAAGTAACATGTTTTTCCGCTTTTTAAATGCATTTTTTGAAGTAATCCACAAACAACAATAGTCGGTATGACACCTCTGAGGGTCTACTAGCACATCTTTTGAATTCGCAAAGTGTTTTAATCCTTTTTTCGCGTTTAATTTTACTAAAATTTCCAAACTATTTTCCCGCCGATTCCAGTCAACCAGAAGCCGCTATTTTGAAATTCAAATTTGGCGCCCTATCTAGTGAATATCCCTTTTGTGCATTAGCTTCAAATTAGGGATAATAAGAAAACCGGGATAATAGTTTTAAGAAAAGACAAAGTCTTTCGAGGTCGAGATAAATTTGGAGTTGAAGCGCGCACCAAAATTAGCCTATAGAAGTACGTTCAACTTGAATATCAAATTTGCCGCCCTATTTCAGTGCCATTTTCAAAACACTGTAAACACGTATTCAGTCGTAACGAGTGAGTATTACACAGAACTGAGTTTTATTTCGGAGTAACGAACTTTATTAAACAAACCGTTTTTCCAACTTCATTTATTTTTTTCTGATAACTGCTTTTGAAATGACTTATTCTTGCCGCTTCTGCCCTTCAACATTTAGTACACCGGGAAACAAATCGCGACATGAAACACGATTTCATCCCGATGAGTGCGGCTTACCACATTATCAATGTTCAAATTGTGAGTTTTCAACTAGAAAAATGTCTCCTCTTGAAGAACATATGAGAACAATTCACTCAAAGTTTACAAATTGTTGTCGTTCTTGTTATCTTGGTTTTAACAATTCTCGCCTCTACGCACAACATGTGAGCTTTGTTCACTCGCTTCCCGTTTTTGGAGAAGAGTTCCAGCCTTTACAAATACCCTCCCAGTTTAATGGTTACCTTCAAACGTTTGTAATCGAAGCTGAAAACAATGAAGAGATTTCGTTGGACTTGCAGACCTTTATGCAGTCCAAGCGAGCACAAATAGAAGAACTAATTGAGCAAAAAATTAAGCTCAGGGCCCCACAAAATTCAACTTTCCGCTGAACTATCACTCTTCAAACCAAAACACGAGACTGATGAAGACGACGATAATTTAGTTATATTTGCCAATTCAATAATGACCCCAGTAACTGCTGGAGGTATCTCAAACGACGACTTTGCCCTGATGGTTGAAAAAATGTTGGCTGTTCTCTTTACTTTCGTGTCTTCAGGGAGTGGATGGCTACTAGATCGGGTGATTCGCTTACATCTCAACTTTGCGAAATACAGACCTATTCGGGGATCGTCATTCATATCTCTTCCTTATGAGTTATCCACATGCTAAGCTGTTCTAAATATTCGAAACCACAATGACAATAATTGCTTTGTCTACTGTTATATAGCAGCCAGATGTATGAAGGAAAATATTGGCATGAAAGTCGACGGTCAAAACGATACTTTGAGAGCGACAAATCCCGAAATTTTTAAAGACCTGAAGTTGCTTTTCCCAGCGGGCAATTTTCAGATGCCAATGGGTCTTAGTAGTCTCAACAAGTTTGAAGAACTTAATTCTGTTCAAGTTAACGTGTTTGGTTACCACAAAAAAGATCTATTTCCTATACGAATTTCAACAAAAAAGAGTTCAGAGGAGTTGGTTATTGATTTACTGCTACTTTACGATTCAGATAAACATCACTATGTTCTTATCAAGGACCTGTGCAAATTTTATTGCTTTCTACGGTCAGTGAGGTATCGTAGTCACTTGATTTTATGCAGAGACTGTTTCTAGTTATGTTATGACGGTGTCACAGCTTTCGATGAACACGTTGAAAGGTGTAAAGATCATTCACCAGCCCTTGTTCGAATGCCCAGCGAAAACAGCAATATCTACAAATTTAACAACAGGTCTGCCCTCTGGTTTGCCCCATTGGTAATTTACTTTGATTTTGAATCTTTCCTACGGCCAGTATCTACTTTTTCACTTAGTGGAAACGTCTCCTCATCATCCACCATAGAATTTCATGAGCCCTGCGGTTTCGCTCTGACTGTTGTTGAGCATAACAACCCGAAGCCCAAGTATACCCACTTAGATAGCTCCGCAAATTGCATGAAGATATTTCTGGAAGTGCTTCTCAAGTTGGCGAATGATATTCACAAGCAGAAACAAAAACATCCGTAATTTCGTGGAGACGGATCAGAACTTGGAAAAACAGAAAATGTTGCTTGTTGGATTTGCGAAACTGATTTAGATGAAAATGACGAAAAAGACCTTGACCACTGCCGCTACAGTGGCGAATTTATGGGCTGGGCCCATCCGCAATGCAACCGACTACGGAGAACGTCAAATTTCATTCCCGTAATTGGGCACAACATACAAAATTACGATCTCCACCATATCTGTCTGGCATTGCAGGAAAGTGAGCCATCTACAACAATAAGCGTAATACCTGCAACTGACGAGAAATATATCTCGATGCAATTAGGTGTTTAAGTGGACACGATGAAAAGGGAAGGGCAAATTGTTCCAGTGTATGAGTTCCTAAGGTTTGTTGACTCGTACAAGCTTTTTAACGCATCTCTAGAAAAACTCGTCGAAACTTTACCGCAATCTGAATTCGGAATTTTGGAAGTAATGTTCAATGAAACTCCTAGTGACCACTTTGACCTGCTCAAGCAAAAAGGTTACTACCCATATTCATACATGTCTAATCGGACAAAGTTCTCGGAAGATAGTTTGCCTCCAATACAAGCATGGAAAAACTCACTAAATGGCACAACAGTTAAGCAAAACGAATAGAATCATGCAAACAGAATGTGGAATTTGCTTGGGTGTAAAACCATGCAGGATTATCATGATGCATATCTAAAATTAGATTGTGCTTTATTAGCTTGCTGCTCCGAGTATTGTTGGAAAATGAGTTTCAAAACTTACAAGCTTGATGTTGTACAGTTCTTCACTGCCCCAAACATGGCAAAAGATGCCGCACTTCATATCACCAAAGCTGAAGTTCAGTTATTCACTAAACGGGAACATCTGGACATGATAGAGCCAGCAATACGCGGGGGTATAACCTCTGTTTTCGAAAGTCAGCCTTTTAAAGCAAACAACCGCTACCTGTCTGGGTTCAACCCCGAGGAAACGTCCACATTTGGGCTAATGGTGGACGCTAACAATTTATATGGTGGAGTTATGCAGGATGAGATGCTACCCGTTGGTGATTTTTGTTTTGTTTTCGACATCTCAATAAACGAACTACTACACCACCCTGATAGCTCTTCAGTTGGGTATTTCTGTGAAGTCGATTTAGAATAGCCAAGTGAAATACATGATCAACATAAGGACTACCCATTGGCACCAGAAAAAACACTAGTAAAGGACGACTGGCTAAGCGATTATCAGTTAGAGGTTAAACAGCGTTACAATTTACCGGGAAATAAAGTTAACAAACTACTACAAACTATGTTTGACAAAAGCAAATATGTCCTACACTACAAACTACTGCAATTCTATGTCC
Organism: Convolutriloba macropyga; assembly: GCF_964194025.1. NCBI lineage: Eukaryota > Metazoa > Xenacoelomorpha > Acoela > Convolutidae > Convolutriloba > Convolutriloba macropyga. Next base: position 63,688,985 of record NC_134468.1, read on the forward strand.
GACTGGGGTTGCGCATCAAAAAGGTACACAGAATTCTCAATTTCACACAATCAAAGTGGCTTGAACCGTACATTACTTTAAACAGCGCCATGAGAAAAAAAGCAACTAACAGATTTGAACAGAACTACTACAAATTGATGAACAACTCGGTATAATGGAAAACAATTGAGTCCAAACGAAGACGACTGAAAGTAGATATAACACGGGAAGCCGAAAAAACTGCAAAACTTACATCAAAATTCGAGTTTGACTAATTTAAAATATTCGGCGAAAACATGGCGGCGATCTGTTCTCGACCAAAAGTTATTAAATGGACAACACCAACTATTGTCGGGGCGACCATCTTGGATCTTTCAAAACTACGTATGTACGGGTTCCAATATGATGTTATGCGCGCAAATTTTCGGTGCTCACTTTTGTACTCTGATACCGACAGTCTATTGTATAAAGTTGAGACGACTGACCTCTATGCCGACTTGGCAAAGAAGAAAGAAGTTTGTACAAAATTCGATTTTTCAAACTATCCTGACAATCATCCGCTCTACTCTGATGTTAACCACAGCAGAGTTCTGAAGCTCAAGCATGAATTGGCTGGTAACTACATCTCGGAATTTACATGCTAGAAGCCCAAAATGAACTCAATAACTTCTAAAGGTAAGTATTAAATTACATATATACTTTTATTTTTCGAGAACCGATCACTTTTTTGCATAAAAAGAAATAAAAACTCACCTGATACTCGAGGTTGGTCTGCTTTTGTTTTATTCCAGGTTGTAGAAAGCTGTCGGCGAAAGGGGTAACAAAAGCTGCCCAGAAGTTGTTGACACACGAGCTGTACAAGTCTACGCTGGTTACGGCAAAACCATATCGAGCAATAAGTAATAGAATAACGTCCGAAAACCATATTCTAAAAACAGTATCCGAAAACAAGGAGTCCCTCTCAGCGTACGACAATAAACGATACACTCTCGCCGATGGTTTGAGAACACTGCCATTTGGGCATTATTCTATAAGGAACAGTTCGCAATCTACATCAGAGAGTGATACTGATTCATATAGCTGGTTCGATAATGAGAAAGAGGACAGTGAAATAAGTTGGGATTACAAATCAGTCTCAGAAGAAAGTTTAAGTAGAATTTTCAATGGTAGAGACAATGACGCTGGTGTCGACTGAGATTATCCGACATCTGCCAGCCGCAATCCTCCTCCAGCAAAAAGAATGAGAAAACATTTAAGTGATCACATGAATCAAATGCTTGATATAGCAGAAAACTGGACACCACCCGACCCGGAAATGATTGTTGCTAGAGCTACTACTGAGGAGGAAATTAGTGATTCTGATGTTGTTGATTTCGATAGGAGCAGCAGTTCTGAAGATGATCATTTTCAGTGCTCCCTCATTAACTTTGAAGCAAGTGACAGCAGTGATTAAAATTCATAGCAAAACCCAACGCATGAGCTCTTTCTCGCTTGCTAAATTAATTAAAACAAACTTACCTTAGTTTCCACTTCTACGCAATTTTGTACGTGATTTTTGGTATAACTTTAAATTTCAGAGCGTGTTTTCAAAATGTGTTCCGCAGTTTGATTTTGTGAGGTAAATTATTGTTTGTACGTTAATTTTGGTATAACTTTAAGTTTTAGAACCTGTTTTCAAAGTGCTCCGCAGTTTGGATTTTGTGAAGTAGTTAATTGTTTCAATATGTTTGGTTTACAATTGGAAATACAAAATAATAAATTGTTGTTTGATCCGTTTTCACATAAATCAGGAGCTCGGTAAGTAATCGTTTCAAATGCAAGTCTGATCGCGGTAATTCTTTCTTCTCAATTTACATGTACAATTCAAACGCAAGTTCAGTCGCGGCAATTCTTCCTTCTCAATTTACATGTAGATCAGAAGGGATATACCACTCCATTTTATCCTCATGGGATATACCACTCCATATTATCCTCATGGGATATACCACTCCATATTATCCTCATGGGATATACCACTCCATATTATCCTCATGCATTCTATACCCTATTATCCTCATGGCAGGATAACCCCCCCCCCCTATCCCAATACAGCTATATAGTACTACTAACAACTGATTGCAACTCAGACCCGGATATGAAGTCCGAGACTTATACCCAGACAATTGTCTGGCGTGGGGGTAAATCGTGCCACCTTATAAATGGTCTGGAAGAAATTATGTTGTCTCAAAGTGGTCTGCTCATAAGTCAGGGAGGTCTGGACATATGTCTGTGAGGTATGTACGCATCGAATTATTAATGGGGTGAAACGATGCCAGTAGGTCTGCCTAGTGAAACCATCAATAAGTACATGCCATAATGTAGTTCTGGGAAGCGTAAAAGGCAATTAGAGCTCAGAGCCGACGAAGAATGCACCCGAGGATGCACACAAGATGCTAAAGGACTCGAAGATTGTATTCTAACATAAGTAGACACCAATTCTGCTGCTTCGTGATGCATTTGGAGATATAAGGTTGAGAAGTTGAGTCACAAATGATACTGAGAAAACAAGAACCAAACTTTTCAAAAAGTGGAATTGAACCCCACACTTGGAATACTCAGGCACTTCACTTTTAGTGTCAGCTGTGGCGTTCAGGTTTTATTAAGCAGTGGTTTTTGTGAAATTAAGCAAGAGAAAAAAATACTAAAATGTAATTGGGCCAAAGTTGTAAAAAGCAGGCTCGTTAATGTGCGTTAGCACATGAAGTTGCGACCCGAACTGATCTACATTTTTGACTTAATTGCCAACCAAATAAAGAGATAACCAAAAATAGATTTTTGAGTTTTAAAGAATCGATTCCCACCCAAACTACTAATTGAAATACACAATGCCATGCTTCAAAACAGTGCTCACGAGATCTGCCAACAAAAAGACTCAGAGAAAAAAATAAACAAGCAAAACTAAAAAAAATAACGGTAAAACTCAAAATCTAAACGTGAAAGCACCTAGTAAACAACGTCAAAATGCAATCAGATAAAACCTTAACTGCACAAATTTTCTCTTATTAGAACTATACAGATGAAAGTACTTCTCCTTAATGAGATTAGGAAGCAAGTAAAAAGAACAAATTATGAGGCGAAATTAAAAAATCTATCAACATTTTGAAACCAAATAATTTCACGTCTTAAAAATCATTAGCTTTTAACAAAATAAATCTCGATAAATTTACTAAAAAGTAATTTACTAAAATAATTAAGTATAAACTAAAAAAGTAAAACTGATAGGACTGTCTTTGGTTAGACTTAGCCATAGGACTAAAGATGCAAAAAAAGCTCAAGAAATTACTAACAACTGCGAAAACACAACTTATTGAAGCCATTAAAATCATTAGCTATTATTTAAATATTGTTTTTTCTTTCAATAGTTATCTATACTAATTAAACCAAAATTATACTGAATGATTAATTAACTTCGCTCGGGCCTCAACTGAAAATGATGGGGATCTGTTATTACGCGAAGGTGTTTAAAAAAGAGAAAAATAATTATTGACCCCTCACAAAACAATTATGAAAACGATTATTGTCCCACAAACAAAACATCAGTTGCGACATAATATCAATAGCAAATTTAATTTTTGAATTAAAAGAGTTGGAATGGAGCTCTCTATGATGAGAATAAGTTACAAGTTGACAAAAAACACAACAAAAACAGTGCAAAAACTAAAGAAATAACAAGAAAATTGAAAACAAATAATATGATAAACTTTAAGACTATTCGGTATGAACTGGCTGCATAGAGAAATATCATTCGTTCAATCCTCATTTAGAAGTTTATGAGACCTCACAGCATTTTATTAACACAAAAAAAATTTTAAAAAAATAGCAAAACATTAAATTTTAAAAAAAATGAGACAAAAGTGTCGAAGCGACTAAAAGATGAACTTTTCCGTAAAACATTTCTATTTTCAAATTTTATCTGAACAAAAAGGAAATTCATCTTTCTTTTACTATCAACTTTCAAAACATCAACCAGTTTGAACAAACATATTAAAACCAGGAAAACACGTATTATCAACGACATTAAACTCAATAGCTGTCAACGGAAGTCAATAAAAACACTGTGGGAAAAAAAGTTTTTTGTTGTTAAACAGTCATCAATAGGACATCAAAATAAGTCTTATGACTATAAAAATAATAACAAATACAGGCAAAAAAAAGTTTGTTAAAGAAGTGGGAAAAGAAATTGTTAAAGCCCTTTAATCCACCAGCTTTTCTCTGTAAACTTTACACCTGATTCTTTTAACGTCTTCTCTGAGCCAATTGAAACTATCAATTTTAAGATAATGTGATAATATTCCAAAAGGAAACAAAATTATGAAAAAAAATAACAAAAAATTAAAATAAATGACAAATGTATGAAAGCTCGTCGCATCGAAGTCATATAGCCAATAATTGACAATAAAACAGCTAACTAGATTATTTTTGGTTGCAGTCCAAATTACGGGGGTCTTGTTGTTACTGAAAATGACTTAGATCTCGCAAAAATAAGCATAAGATTGACTAACGCTCCAAAAAATTTCGAGTCCGCTCAAAGCACTAGATATGTTTACTTGGTGCTCATTATGAAGACTATTGCTTTTGTAGTCACCATGTCTATGGCATAGGACTTCAAAAATTCAGAAAATTTCAATGAAAATTACGAGCATTCTTTAAAAGCTAATTTTTTGTTCATTGGGCATCATTGGACTGTGAATGAAGTTTGTCATTAACGGTACCTCGATATGAAAGGTATTTTTTCTCTTAGTGACTTAAAGAAACAAAAAAACATAAAAAATTTTTATAAGCTCTGGAAAAGAATTCGAATTTTTTCGTTGTAAAATTCCCCATGGGACCTGAACTAGTCTTTTTATCGCTTTTCATCGATTAGGAACATATAATTGATGCATTTTGTAGCGTGAAAGGTAATTTTGAATTAAAATTTTTATAGAAACAATGTTAATTCGAACAAAAATTACGCTAAAAGTGAACCAAATACCCCGTGTTCATATGAAACTCTAAACCTCGATAATTCCCTGAAAAAAAAACGAAATTCATATAATCTTTCTAGTTTTTGAGTTCTACGCCGGACCAGCTGTTTAATGATACCAATCACATTTCGATGAGTATATCGATCGGCCAAAATTGTCTGAACAAAAAAAACCATTTGAGTATATAGGTCCTCCCGCCACAAGTGGGATCGGAACTAAAAGTTTATCAATAAGCATTTTTATCCAAAAAATCGAAAAAATATGTGCTCTTTTGTCAGAGAACATGCACAAAGTTCTGTAAGTTCATATTTCTTCTAAGTTTGTGCCAATAACTTGCAGTGCAGTGCCAATTGGTATTTTTAAGCTTCGAAAACTTCTCCGTCAAAAGTGCAGGTTACAGGTTTTGCAGGTTGTTGAGTAAATTATAAGCGTAATATTAATATAACCCTTGTATAAAAATGGTATATTAATTCAAGGTGAACAATCATTGACTGAAAACCCCTTTTCTCTAATAACTTCTTATATTTTTAGTATTATAGTGACCAAAAATGTGCACTAAGGGTAAACGTAAATGGCTTCTAGAGTAAAAGATATTTAGCCTCTGTATAAATTTTGTGTATATGAAATCGCAGGACCATAGACAGGGTGAATTTTACTAGGGTCACCCACCACGGTGTAGTTTTTGTGGGGTGTTACCGTCTCCGCATCGTCATTATTGTTCTTTGCACAAAATTGACCTCTCAATTATTCAATCGTGAGGTATCATAACGATATCAACCTTTTTTATCTCTATGAAAATAATTTGGCCCAATTTTTCATTTCTGTGGAAAAAATTTTGCTGTGGAAAAAAGAGAATTCAGCTTAACTTAAGAACATAATTTGTCTAAACTTTATCAAGTTTCCCTACCATGTAATTAAAGTCAATGTTACTTCCCCTGACGGTAGAAGTCCCGAGTCGAGGTTTTTGGCTGAATTTTTGTAAGCACCTAGTAAACAACGTCAAAATGCAATCAGATAAAACCTTAACTGCACAAATTTTCTCTTATTAGAACTATACAGATGAAAGTACTTCTCCTTAATGAGATTAGGAAGCAAGTAAAAAGAACAAATTATGAGGCGAAATTAAAAAATCTATCAACATTTTGAAACCAAATAATTTCACGTCTTAAAAATCATTAGCTTTTAACAAAACAAATCTCGATAAATTTACTAAAAAGTAATTTACTAAAATAATTAAGTATAAATTAAAAAAGTAAAACTGATAGGACTGTCTTTGGTTAGACTTAGCCATAGGACTAAAGATGCAAAAAAAGCTCAAGAAATTACTAACAACTGCGAAAACACAACTTATTGAAGCCATTAAAATCATTAGCTATTATTTAAATATTGTTTTTTCTTTCAATAGTTATCTATACTAATTAAACCAAAATTATACTGAATGATTAATTAACTTCGCTCGGGCCTCAACTGAAAATGATGGGGATCTGTTATTACGCGAAGGTGTTTAAAAAAGAGAAAAATAATTATTGACCCCTCACAAAACAATTATGAAAACGATTATTGTCCCACAAACAAAACATCAGTTGCGACATAATATCAATAGCAAATTTAATTTTTGAATTAAAAGAGTTGGAATGGAGCTCTCTATGATGAGAATAAGTTACAAGTTGACAAAAAACACAACAAAAACAGTGCAAAAACTAAAGAAATAACAAGAAAATTGAAAACAAATAATATGATAAACTTTAAGACTATTCGGTATGAACTGGCTGCATAGAGAAATATCATTCGTTCAATCCTCATTTAGAAGTTTATGAGACCTCACAGCATTTTATTAACACAAAAAAAATTTTAAAAAAATAGCAAAACATTAAATTTTAAAAAAAATGAGACAAAAGTGTCGAAGCGACTAAAAGATGAACTTTTCCGTAAAACATTTCTATTTTCAAATTTTATCTGAACAAAAAGGAAATTCATCTTTCTTTTACTATCAACTTTCAAAACATCAACCAGTTTGAACAAACATATTAAAACCAGGAAAACACGTATTATCAACGACATTAAACTCAATAGCTGTCAACGGAAGTCAATAAAAACACTGTGGGAAAAAAAGTTTTTTGTTGTTAAACAGTCATCATTAGGACATCAAAATAAGTCTTATGACTATAAAAATAATAACAAATACAGGCAAAAAAAAGTTTGTTAAAGAAGTGGGAAAAGAAATTGTTAAAGCCCTTTAATCCACAAGCTTTTCTCTGTAAACTTTACACCTGATTCTTTTAACGTCTTCTCTGAGCCAATTGAAACTATCAATTTTAAGATAATGTGATAATATTCCAAAAGGAAACAAAATTATGAAAAAAAATAACAAAAAATTAAAATAAATGACAAATGTATGAAAGCTCGTCGCATCGAAGTCATCTAGCCAATAATTGACAATAAAACAGCTAACCAGATTATTTTTGGTTGCAGTCCAAATTACGGGGGTCTTGTTGTTACTGAAAATGACTTAGATCTCGCAAAAATAAGCATAAGATTGACTAACGCTCCAAAAAATTTCGAGTCCGCTCAAAGCACTAGATATGTTTACTTGGTGCTCATTATGAAGACTATTGCTTTTGTAGTCACCATGTCTATGGCATAGGACTTCAAAAATTCAGAAAATTTCAATGAAAATTACGAGCATTCTTTAAAAGCTAATTTTTTGTTCATTGGGCATCATTGGACTGTGAATGAAGTTTGTCATTAACGGTACCTCGATATGAAAGGTATTTTTTCTCTTAGTGACTTAAAGAAACAAAAAAACATAAAAAATTTTTATAAGCTCTGGAAAAGAATTCGAATTTTTTCGTTGTAAAATTCCCCATGGGACCTGAACTAGTCTTTTTATCGCTTTTCATCTATTAGGAACATATAATTGATGCATTTTGTAGCGTGAAAGGTAATTTTGAATTAAAATTTTTATAGAAACAATGTTAATTCGAACAAAAATTACGCTAAAAGTGAACCAAATACCCCGTGTTCATATGAAACTCTAAACCTCGATAATTCCCTGAAAAAAAAACGAAATTCATATAATCTTTTTAGTTTTTGAGTTCTACGCCGGACCAGCTGTTTAATGATACCAATCACATTTCGATGAGTATATCGATCGGCCAAAATTGTCTGAACAAAAAAAACCATTTGAGTATATAGGTCCTCCCGCCACAAGTGGGGTCGGAACAAAAAGTTTATCAATCAGCATTTTTATCCAAAAAATCGAAAAAATATGTGCTCTTTTGTCAGAGAACATGCACAAAGTTCTGTAAGTTCATATTTCTTCTAAGTTTGTGCCAATAACTTGCAGTGCAGTGCCAATTGGTATTTTTAAGCTTCGAAAACTTCTCCGTCAAAAGTGCAGGTTACAAGTTTTGCAGGTTGTTGAGTAAAATATAAGCGTAATAATAATATAACCCTTGTATAAAAATGGTATATTAATTCAAGGTGAACAATCATTGACTGAAAACCCCTTTTCTCTAATAACTTCTTATATTTTTAGTATTATAGTGACCAAAAATTTGCACTAAGGGTAAACGTAAATGGCTTCTAGAGTAAAAGATATTTAGCCTCTGTATAAATTTTGTATATATGAAATCGCAGGACCATAGACAGGGTGAATTTTACTAGGGTCACCCACCACGGTGTAGTTTTTGTGGGGTGTTACCGTCTCCGCATCGTCATTATTGTTCTTTGCACAAAATTGACCTCTCAATTATTCAATCGTGAGGTATCATAACGATATCAACCTTTTTTATCTCTATGAAAATAATTTGGCCCAATTTTTCATTTCTGTGGAAAAAATTTTGCCTGACCGTTTTTTTTTGCGTAAAGAGAATTCAGCTTAACTTAAGAACATAATTTGTCTAAACTTTATCAAGTTTCCCTACCATGTAATTAAAGTCAATGTTACTTCCCCTGACGGTAGAAGTCCCGAGTCGAGGTTTTTGGCAGAATTTTTGTAAGAAATGCGGTGAAAGGGGTGAGTTGTTGTTCTAAGAAATGCGGTGATTCCGGTAAGTGCGGTGAAAAAAAATTTTCATTTTCTAACAAAAATTCACCGCGAAATTTAAGGAAACTCCCAGGTCTTTTAATAAAGTCCTGGTCTCGACTACGGTGGACTCACTTGCAATCATGGTTGTGAATGCATTGCCTCCAAGAGAGTCTCTGAGTAAGAAAGTGAGCACACTCTCTCTGTAGGGCACATGGATATTCTGCTGATTTATATCCCCCTTGTTGTTCTTGGTGGATGCTGATGTGTTTGGCCTGCTTCCAGACTGCTGCTGGCTGCTCATCTCCGCTAAAGCAACATTCTGATGTTGAGATCAAATAATTAACAAGAAGGTTCGGTATTGTGCGTTGCCACTTAATGTTCCGACCCTATTCATCTACACTCTGGGCTTAAATGTCTGCCAAATCCAGCAGAGATTTAAATGTCTGCCAAATCCAGCAGAGATTGGGAAACGGTCAAAGTAATAAAAGTTAAGTCATGCCTTGTAATTTAAAACTTGATGTATTCACAAATTAGGACAGACATATACTCCAGTGAGGATAAAACCACTCTGGTTTTTTCTTTCACTATAATGAACAAAAGTAAAACCGAGTCCCACATATCAAAATTAATTGAATAATTAAAAATCAACAATAAAAAGAATTCTTCAGATTCTAAGTTCCATTTTTATTCAATACTCCATTCAAATTTCAAAAAAAAAATTCAACGTTCTCAATGCTAAAGTGTGTATTGGGGAGCAATATCAGCTATGCATCCGCTCAGCAAAATCAAATCACTAAGCTTTAGAAATCCGATGAGACCTGTTATTAATGAGAATAAGAGAAAAGGAGAAAAACCAGCAAAAAACATAATGCTATAAAATTTTTAAAAAAACTCTTCTTCTGTTGTGAAAAAAACTGAATCGGAGTCAAAACATTTTGATGAAGACTAAAACCACTGATCAAATTCACCTGTTTTTACTAGAAAGCTGCTGGTAGATGTCACAAATGACACTATTACACAGGTCGAAAGAAAAATAATTAATAATTGCAAAGACAAACAAACTCTTTAAATAGAAACTCCTTGATGATGGCTCCTTAGAAAACCCAACAATTAGTTCAAAATTGTTTAAAAATAATACCACTTAAATAACATAAAAATTAAGAAATAGGCAAAAAATACAATGTGCTGAAGCCGCAAAAACAATAAATCATTGACTGAAAACATTGCGTGTATTCGTTTATGCTTCTAAAAAAATCTCAATGGTACATGTCAATGATAAGACTGATACTAAGAAAACAAAAACAAAGAACATAGGCAAAACACAAAAATTTACTCAAAGTTCACAAAATTTTATAATGACGAAGGCGTATAGAGAAAGACTTTTTTAGATAAAAACGCTTGAAAAAGACACTAATGCCTCCTCGAGGAGACTAACTGTCATTTCATTAATCATCCTTAATGATCAGAACAAAAAACATCAAGCTGAAACCACAAATCGCCCAAAATTTGTAATACTCTGATGTCAGGATAATATAAACGTTCACGCTGTGCAAAGACAAAGTTACATAGGTTCAATCATGCTCTTGTAAACTGTAGTTACGGCCTTTTCATATGGAAATCCAGCGTCAAGTTGACGGGAATTACGAGTAAAACAGCAAAAGTCAAAAATGTGTTCGCGAATTATAATGCGAGTCGAAGCCATAAAAGTCATCCGAAAAAAAATTTCCCTGAAATTCGAAAAACTGTTCAAACATTAGTTTCTCCCTGCATTTCGAAAGAAATTTGGAAAAATGATACGATTGGAGCTTGCTCATTTTTTGTTGCTTTAATTGTTCCAATCTTACCAAAAACACTGCATCAAATTGATTTCTAATGGACTCTGAAAAGTTGAAAGAGATAACATGATCTCAAAAAAGATGCCTCCCCAATAAAATCCAAGTTTTATTGTAAAACAAAATTTCGACTTTTTTAGCCTTATTTGGTTGCACGATTAATAACAAAACCCACTTGATGTTAATTTTAACGTAACTGAACAATATCTGATATTGGTCAAAAAATGTCCTAAATGTGAAAATACTGTAAAAAGCCGAATGTTCACGAAAAATTTGGATAATTCCTCGAAATAGACTGAATTTAAAATTTATTTTTAATATACTTTTGAACGCTCGATGGGCTTTCTAATGATGCCTTTATTGTCAGTCAAGGTCGAATATATCGTTGGAACAAAGTTCATTGAACAAAGAAACAGTTGAGCATATAGTAGGGTCGGAATAATGATAGTTTCAATTCCACGTAGCTGAATGGTGTAAACTATTGAGTGTCTTAACAGGTTTTTTTCTACGCCCACAATCACGTCCCACCTCCCAGCTTAGTGGGAATGTACCTTTTATGCCCCCAAGTGCATGTGATAATTTTTATATAACGCGCTATATATATATATGTATATTATATATTGTGTATATATATATATATATATATATGAACAAAGAAATTTTAATTGGGGATTAAAAAACAGAATAGATCAGGGCTTCTCACCGCATACACCATTAAGCAAAGCGTTGATTTTATCCAGACAACAGTTGCATTTGCGTATCAATATACAAATAGATTAGTGAAAAACACACCCCTTGAGTACTTAGGATAGGTTCCACAATACCTTAAGTGAGTAGTTTATCAACTAAAGCATGTGGGATTATTTGCGTTATCTGACACGGATATATACAGTGCTGTGCCCTGGAACTTCCTGTTAATTAAAGCACTTTTTGTTCAACCAGATTGTGAAAACTTACCGAGTGAATCGATGACATTTCCCAAAGAGACAAGAGATTTGTTGATGTTGATTCCCTCTTTGAACCTCTCTCTATTGTAGTCTGACGCAGGGTCTGCTCGCTCCCTAAGAGAAAGGATTGAAAGTCAGGTACATGATTCACGCTGTCAGTTTCGAGGGTTCAATTGAGAACGCTCACAAATTATTTTTAGATTGATTTAATTTTTGTCACTCGTTAAAAAACTATTATGTATGGCCGAACAACAATGATCAATTTATGAGTCTCAAAACTAATGCGTTTTCGACTAGAACTATTTTTTATTGATTAAGACTCATGGTCGGAGTTGCAAATGGTAACAGATATATGCTAACGGAGAGCTTCCTATTCCAGTTTAACTTACGATCCGGCGAGGTCGACCAGATTGATTTTGGACACTCTCTCATTCGGAATGCCATCTTCACTCATCTCCGCCTAAACCAATCGCGTCATCAAAGTGAATCACAGTGACGAGTTTAAGACGTCCCAATTTTACTCAACAAATTGTGCTCAATTTCCATCATTCTTTTACTATGTCTTTTCTTGTTTTAATCTAAAGCGAGATACCTTGAGACCAAAGTCAGGCCTTCAGAAACTTACTTGGACAAAATGAATGGTAAAGATGGCGTGTGATCTGGAACTCTGTTCGTGCACGTGAGTTGCTCCCGACACTCTAAAACCGACCAAACAACATTAGAAAGAACTTTTTAAAACGTCCTCCGTCTTCTAGATAATTCAGTATTGTAGTTTCTTTTCATAGTGCAAAATTCTTAGTAATCATTCTAGGTAATGATTGATTCCGGGTATTCATAATGGGTAATATATGATCTGCTTTGAATAATCGTTGACAAGATGGAGAAGAATCCGTGTCATCTTACTGGGTCATAAATTATTTATGCGAACGCTCATTAGTCACATTAGGAATGTAAGAAAATTTTGAAAAATTTGAATGTCTAAGGAGACAACACGCCGTTAAAGAATAAATATTGACTCAACAAACGGTTTCAAAAGAAAACGAAAACTTTGAATCTATTAGACAATAGTAATGACTTTCATAACATTATCCATGTTGTGGTCCCACAATATAGCCACATCTGACCACCTTTGATCGCACGGCGGATTGCGATCAAAATTGAAGTGTCTGAATCTCCGTTCAAAAGGCTAAAGTCTGGTCAATGGTCTAAATCGAGTCTGATCAGACGCAGCTTGACTGCAAGAAAGTCTGATCGGGAAAAAACTTGAGCCCATGAAAGTCTGGACAATGGTATGCGTTGAGTCTGATCAGATATTGCTTTGGTCTGAGATGGTCGATCGGATCAGAGACTAAGTGAGTCCCATCAGAAACCGTTTCAAGCGCAAAAGTAACAGATCGCGCTGAAATTTTAGACATGAAAAACAGGAAAATCAGTAGAAAAACTTGTGAGTTTAAATGCAGATTTTTAAGTAAATATTTACAGTTTCAAGCCTTAAAATAAACAATTTAAACTAATTGAACGAATATTTCTTTAAAAAATCTATTATTTTTTCTCGAAAATTTGCTTTAAAACTTTTCTACCCGTCTCTCTGTTTTCTGCTGGTTAAAAACTATCGTACAAACCTTCTTTTGTCTGTATTAATTGAAGACTTCAGGCAATTTAGAGCTCTCAAAATGGCAACAATCACATTTGAAAAAACAAAATTCAAAGCAGATCAATGTATTCCTTTCTAAATTCTAGAGTTGTTTTTTTTAAATCTTGTCATTTTTTAAAACTAACCAGCTGAGTGTTTTAAGGAAATTGGTTTCATGAAATGAACATAAAATCAACCAAATTCATTCAAAAAATATCGAATCAGATAGTTCGAACTAATCTCCTCTAGTATCATGAAAAACAAACAAAAGAATGTGAGAGAGGGGATGCGTTGCCATGTTGAAGTTTAAGAACAGCGTTCAGTTGTCTTTTACACGTAAGCACAATTAAATACAGAATGCAAAAACAGTCAGAAAAAAAATTCCAACAATTAATTAAGATCGAAAATTTTCAATATCTTCAAAACCAAAATGGTGTTCATTAAATCTTGCTGTTAATAAATCTGCGAGATTCTAAATAAAAACATTCAGATTTTACAATTACCGATATACTCGCCCCAGAAGTTGACACTTAACTCTCCAGAAAAAACCTACAAGGACATAAATGAATGGCGACTAGCATTGTGCAAAAATCAGATGCCAAAATAAAAATTTAAAAATGTTCTTTTTGGCGGAGAGCTCCGAATGTGCTTTTCTGTGTGCAACTGTGTATATTTTTGTTTGTGTGGGTGTGTTTCTGTGTGTCTGCGCGCGCTTGTGTGAACGAATGTACGAGCGTGCAATTTTGTAATGTGTGTGGTTTGTGTGTCTGACAGAGAGAGCGGACAAGAGAGATTTTTTGTGAAAGAGATAGTTCCTCCAAATTTTAGACAAAAACAGTAGCAGAGTGCAAAAATTGAAAAAAACCAAGACAAATTAGAGTGATTACTTTTTATTAGCTACCAAACAAATTATCACAGCCAAATTTTATTTAAATTACCGTAATTTTTATCAATGTTTTTTATAAGGACTGATAATTATTATAATTGACAAAACAATAGAATTACAAGGGAATTTTTGAGTCCTTTTAAATGCACTTTCGCAATTTGAATGATTTCTCCGCAAGCCACATTGAAAAACAGTATTTTTATAGCTGCTCATGTTAAAATTTATAGTCAGTAACCAAACCTAAATATTTGACATGCTGCTTTTTATGTCAATATGACTATTCAACGGGAGGTCAGGTTTTGCATCATTCGCTTTTCCAATGTTAAAAGTGGCTGTTTAAAAGTTTTTAACAGCTCTATTTTCTGCTTTAGTTTTTTCATTTAAACATTTTACCAAATCAAAACTAGATATAGCTTTTAGAAAGTATAGCAAATCTCAAAACTTGAGACTTGAAGTCAGCACAGTCTGATAATAGGGATGTTTTAAAACGTTTTTTTTTTCTATTTGTATTTAGACTTTCACGTCTTCAAAAGGGGTGGGGTAAGATTTGCAATGTCGTGGCAAAGACTTGTACAAAACTGACCAGCGTAAAAGGAGGCAAGTTTGATATCAGATAAGGACAGAGGGTCTATTCCATTTCAGAAATCACTTTTCTCTCAGTCCGCTGGCTATTATTGATTTGATATTGAATAGCAGACTTCATTATGAAGGGACTCATAGCCTCGCAAAGCAAGCGTTTACGTGACTCCGCTTGAAATCAGAGAGCTTCTGACGTTTAATGAGAACCTCTCAGCAGTTCGAAATGTTACGCCAGAATTTCGAAGTAACTTATATGCAAAGTCACGTAAACTTGCACATTAGTGTTTCAATTCAGTTTTCCGTATAGTAGGTAGACTATAGACTGACCAAGGCTTCAATCATGCAAAAGAATTGACCATGGTAGTCAGGGCTTTTATTTAGGCCCAGAATTTGTGCAATTAGTAGGTGAGGTAACAGAGTGTGAGAACCTGACTGCATTTCCCTTTTTGAGGAATTCTTCGACTGCATCGTAGTCATTGACAATGTGTCTGGACAGACCCTCTACAATCACGCCCTCTTTCGGGTGCTCCCTGACTCTCAGTGCCTGCTTTGCTGCTGCTGAGGCACGGCTACGTGTTCCTAAGTATAAGCGACACGCTTCAAAATACAAAAAATGTTAATATACAGTACTAAACTATAACTTCTAAGTTATATTTGTTCCGAGCCTCTTGAAGGGCGAGAGGAACTATATACTCAAATGGGTTTTTTTTGTTCAGACAATTTTGGCCGATCCATATATTAACCGTAGAGAGTTGTGAGTGGTATCATTAAAAAGTCCGTCCAGCGTAGCATATGGAATTAAAAAGATTTTTTATGATTTTCGTTTTCTAACGCGATTATCGTGGTTAAAAGTTTTGGGAAAATTAGACCGATTTGTCAATATTAGACCGATTTTTGTTCACATTTAACGTAATTTTAGCAAAAAAATTCTCAATTTTGATAAAATATGAAAAAATGTTAACAATAGTACTGTTGATTTTATTTTGAGGGTCAACAAAATTTTGATTAAATTTTTTTGGCTAAAATTTTGGGTAAAAATTTCAAAATTCAAAATTTTTCAACAAAAACTGCCCGGAGTATTCTACTTCAGTCCACTTTGATAAATTTTGCTGGAAGTACACACCCAAAAACAACTAGCTTAATACTTATTAATTCGAAAAAAATGCTAATTCTACTTTCATTTCCTTTGAGAGTAGTCTGGAATTAAAATTCTGCCGGTTTTTGGTAACTTTACTCTATGATTATCAAAAACGAGGCAACTGTTTTTGATCTTTCAACTAACAAATTATCACGATCTATTACATTCGAAACAATTGAGTGTTCCTAATGGACAAACAGCAATAGCAGGGCTGGCTTCGGTCAAATATTGGACTTTTACAATCGAAATACATTCGGATTGTAATCAGTCGGCCTTTAAAAAAATTTATGTTAATTAAAGAACATAACAATTCAAATCAAAGCCCACTGTTGATAGGTTCAATTGGCTTGCTAAGCAGTTCCAAATTTAGGTATCTTGTTTCTTTACTGAAAAAGCTATGGTTGCTTTGGCTTTTAAGAATGTTTGTTTTTTGAATAAACAATGGCTTATTGAAATTTGCCACAATTTTTCTTTTAATTTGGTCAACTTGTTGCTTAGTGTCGGCAGAGAAAGAAGGTTTTTTCTTCATCTTCTGTCCACTCACTCTAAATGTAAATTTTTTTGCTTTATTATGCGTTAAGTTATGGTTTTCTGTCTTTGATACAACTAGTTCTTAAAAATTTCGCTTTTTAGGCATTGGTCCATTTTTCACGTTTTTTTATTCGTTTTGTCACATTATCACATTATTGACAGTTCACATATTACTTTATTGGCGTTCAAAAAAAGCACAATAGGGCATATGAAAGTCTCTAAAGGCATGGATTATGGTTTTATCGGCTTCGACTACCCTTTCTCGAAGAATTAATTTGATTTTCTTAATTGTCTTCAATTCTCGCATTTATTTTGTCTTTTTGGGTCGCATGAAATTTCCTGGATAATGACAGGTCTTATGGGCTTTTATGGAGGAGTAAATGAGCCTATTTTTTGTTTTAGTTGATGGCTCGTGGCCTTCTTGACTTTAAAAACGATTGTTTTAAAAAATGAAAAAAAAACACTTTCTAATTGCGATTTTGTTATTTTTGTCCATTTGTTACCTGGTCTCGTTAAATACAGGTCACCTATAGCGTAATTGTTGTCGAACGATGACGCAAGTTTATAAAATTTAATGTTTTTATAGAATTCATTATGAATTTACTGGCTTCCACACGGGTTTTTCGCAAAAAAAGTAAACTAATTTTTGATTTTTTGTCTATATTTGACGTTTTTTTGTAGACGTAAAGCATATTCTGCATAATTACTGGTCTCAAGCGCTTCTTTTGACGAAATTGATAAATTTTACGAAAATATGTGAAAATTGTTAACAATAGTACTGTTGATTTTTTTAAAAGACAAAAAAGTATTGTTGACTGTTTTGATTTGATTTTTTTGGCTCAAGTTTTGGCTAAACATTTCAAAACTTCTGAACATTTTCTTTTGCTCGAAAATTGGCGAAAATACACACTCAAAATCAACTGACAGAATCTTTGTAAACTGCAAAGGGAGCTAGTCCTATTTTCACTTTCATTGAGAGTAGTCTGGAATTATATTTTTAGCGTTTTTTACTCTGTGATTATCAAAAACGCAGCATTTATTTTGATCTTTTGACCAACAAATAATCTAAACATATAATATTCGAAACAAGAGATTGTTCTTATTGGATGAGCAGCAATAACAGGGCTGGTTTTGATTCAATCTTAGACAGTTACAATGCAAAAAAAAATTCGGATTGTAATTCGGATCATTTTTATGTTATTTAAAAACAGAACAATTCAAATGAATGCTCAATCTCGATAGGCTTCCTAAACAATTATAAAATATTGTGTCTAGCTTCTTCACTCAAAAGATTACGGTTGCTTTGACTTTCAAAAAACCTTTGGTTTTTAAAAGTGTAATGGTTTATTAAAATTTGCGACCAGTTTTCTCATTGTTTGGTCAACTTGAAGCTTAGTGTCTGCAAAGAAAGAGTGCATCTTTTTTCTCTGCTTTCCGCTAAGCTAAAATACAATTCTTTTTGTGATTTTACCCGTTAAGTTATGGTTTTCCGGCTTTGATAGTACTAGATTTCAAATTTTTTTGATTTTTTTTCTTTAGGCATAGTCCCATTTTTTGCATTTCTTCTCGTTTTTCACATTATCACACTATTGACTGTTCACATTTTTTTGATGGTCACATTAAGGAACAATTGAACACAGAAAAATCTTTTTAGGCTTAGATTATTGTTATAACGGCTTCGAAACTCCTTTCTTGAAGAGTTTATTTGAATTTTTACATTTGTTTTTAACTGTGGTTTTTAATTTGTCATAATAGTTGAATGATATTTGTTGGATAATTACAGGTTTCATTGGTTCTCTATAGAGGAAAAAAAGGCGCCATTATTCTAATTCGAGTAGACAGCTGATGGCTTCATGACTTAGAAAGCAATTGTTTTCAAGAATAAAAAAAATTAACTTCGCATTTTAAATTTTTTTTTGTATATGTTACCTAGTCTCGATAATTACAAGTCCCATATGACATTAGTGTTTCCATGAGTAGTGTACAAAATGCAAAATTTTGAAAGAATTCGTAATGAAATTACTGGCTACAACACGGGTTCTTTTTAAGAAAAGAATGTAATAGTTTTTGATTTTGTCTATATTCGATGTCCTTTTTGTGGACGTAAAACAAATTCGTAATAATTACAGATCTCAAGCTGTTTTTGAACAAAAAGACAAACCTATTTAATCAATTTATTTTTTAGCTACTGGCTTTTCTGACTTTCAAAATCATTCGTTTCGAAAAATAGGAAAGTTTTTCTTATTTTTGCCCCTTTGTTCTCTGTTTTTGTCTACTGGATACATATTATCAATAATGAGAGGTTGCAGACTAAATTATTGGAGTTTGAGAAAGGCTCAATTGAGCATATTTTGATGGGCAAAATATGGGTTTACAGCTTCGGAAGCGTTTTCTCGCAATTTTTGATTGAATTTTTGTTTTTGTCTCCATTTATTCTTTTTGTAACAGCATACAAATTGAATAATGACAGTCCAAATGACTTCCTATAGAAAAATGTGTGATCATTAACATGTTGGATGTTTTCATTTGCGATCTAATGGTTTTCATGTCTTTGAGATAATTGTTTTTCAAAATTACAAAAGTATTACTGCCTCTATTTTGAGGGGCAAAATTTGGCTTTACGCCTTAGGAAGCGTTTTCTCGCAAGTTTTAATTAAAATTTTGTTTGTTATCTGGATATTTTGTTCTTTTGTAACCTAATAGAAAGGAATAAGTAGGAAACCTAATGCCCTCCTATAGAGGCGCATGTGATCATAACCATATTTGATGTTTTCAATTGCTATCTAATGGTTTTCATTACTCTGAAATTATTTGTTTTTAAAAAGATGAGCCAATGTTTTCAATTTTTTTTTGTTTGTTCTTGTCTAATTGTTACCAAGCCCTATTATGGAGTGGTCCCATATTTTTTCTTGTGAATTACAGGTTGATTTGATAATTTTCAAATTTATCTGACGCTATTTTGACCTTAATAAACTCTTTTTTAAAAAAAAGGCGGACATAAATTTTAGATATGTTTAATGTTTGTTGTTTTTGTTGATTTTGTCGATCGTCTTGACTTTCCTTCCTAATAATGGCTGATCTCAACAATCTAATGCAACCTTTTTTTACTCCACTGATTCATTTGCTTTGGAGGCGATCTTTTTGTTCAAACATTGTTTTTGAAAATTAGTTGAAAAAAAACTGAAATATTATCAGTTGTTCATTTGGTAGACATTTATGCCAAAAATTTGGATGAGCGGGGTCGGAACTTTATGTGCGAACGTACATTACCGAGCCTTCTTGTTTAAATATGGCATCGATCAGTTGAAGTGACAATATGTTATAGTATTACTGCAAATTAAACAGTGCAATTTTAATAGTTGATGAGCATGTAACCATTTACCTTTTTAGTGAAATTCTGATTGGAACTAAAAAAATTATTGATGAATCCTATACATTTCTTTTCTAGCCTTGAAACTTGTTTTTTCATAAAAATTTCAAGAAAGTTATTTAGTTGAGCTGTTATACTTTAAACATGCCTTCACTCTGAACAGCTTCGATAAACTGCTGCTCAAAGAAGAAACATTAATGCTTATCAAACTAAGCTCTTCCAGGCTTCTTTTCAGTGCGATGCTACCGAATAAATACAAAATTGCGCTTTAATTTAACGTAACAAGAATGAATTAAATTTTTTATCTTGCCCAGAAGTTTTATTGCTCCAACATACACGTAATAAGTCTTCTAAACGGAATGTGAAATATTAAATTTGACTTTAATAGCTCAGTGTAACAGAGAGGGAAAAGTGCTCTCGTAGTGAGGACTAGTTGGCTCAGTGCATAGATCTAAATTCAATAATAAAATCGCTCCAAAATATAAATTTCAACATCATTGAGGATTGAGACATGTTTAAACAGCGCAGTTCACTCGGTGACACCCACTTATAACTTCATAAACATTTTTTGCAAGTTTGTGTACTTGTTTTTGTCACTGACTTCTGTTAATCATGTTTAAGGATTAGCCTCTGTAAATGAGAGTGTAAATTAGTAAACGCCGTCAAATTTAATTCAAATTTGCTAAAATTCAGTTAAAATTTGCTCAAAATTGGTAGAAAAACAGTGATAAAACTTTATTACTTAATCCGCAGTTAATGTTTGTATTTTTCATAGCTTCATGGGGTGAAAGCAGAATCAATATTTTGTCAGTGTTTTTTCTAGGCTACGGAAAAGTGCTAACGAACAATGTGTCTTTCTAAACCCCAATTGGTAATCCGAGGGCTTTGTGCAATAACTCACCATTAACCACAGAATCGGTATTATTGAAACATATTGAAAATAAAAGAACGAGTTTTAT
The DNA here is from genome assembly GCF_964194025.1 of Convolutriloba macropyga. NCBI lineage: Eukaryota > Metazoa > Xenacoelomorpha > Acoela > Convolutidae > Convolutriloba > Convolutriloba macropyga. The sequence continues at coordinate 63,709,872 of NC_134468.1, forward strand.
ATTTCGATGTTTAGGGAAGGCACTTCATGGAAATGGAGAATCAGTCTCATTATTCTACTCATTTTATCTTCACGAACTGTATCTTCAAGTGAATTGGTGTACGACAGTTTTCATGAGGTGCCATTATTCGTGTTAAACAATAGAATATCGGGAAAGCCTTTTAATTTCATTCCAATTTCTTTTTCCCGTGTATTAAATATTTGTTTTGTCTTAATAGTTAAGGCTTCTATCATGATCCAATGTGGAGATGTAGAAGAAAACCCAGGGCCAGTTCTGAAATATGCTGAGTGCGTTAAAACAGTTGGCGCGTCTTTTAAAAATATTGTAAAGATTTTCTCCCTCAATTGTAGAAGTATTGTTGGTCAGAACTCCACATTAAAGCAATTAATGGATGATTTGGGAAAAAACACAATTTTTGGCTTTACAGAAACATGGCTCAAAATGAATGACGATATCCGTTTTTGGGAAGTACGCAGTGAAAATTTCCAATGTTTCAGAAAAGATAGGAATCTTTCATTACATGACAAAACAAGTGGAGGTGGTCTGCTGCTCTATATACCTAGATCTTTCAAACCTAAAGAACGTTCAGATCTTAAAACCATCTCGGAATCGCGTTTCGAAAGCATCTGGGTAGAATGTGAGTTCATTAAAAAAAAAGTATTTGATAAATATCTCGTACTGCCCGACCAAACACCTTTCTGAAATGTTTCTGTCAGAACTGGCGCTGGAAATTGACTGTGCTGCAGCTGAGAACAAACGAATAATTTTGATGGGCGATTACAATATTGATTTTTTTCAAAAGAACGAAAAACGAAAATTAGAAACGCTATTTATTCCGTACGGGTTGGTGTCATGTAACACAAAAATAGGGACAAGACAGAGTATCAATAAGACTGCATTGATTGATTATATCATCACAGAAAACTTCAAAAAATGTTTTGTTACAGAGAGCATCTTGAATAGTGATCACTATGGAACAGTTGTTATATTAGAAGAAAAAATGATGATGAAACAAATGCCAATCAAAAAAACTTTCTTCGACAAAAAGAACTATTCTAAAGAAAAATTCCAGGAATATATTCGGAGTTCAGATTGGAGTTCTTTCTGGATGTCACAAAATGCTAACGAAATGATGTTCCAATTTTGTATCATAGTCGAGCAAGCAATAAGTATGCATGCACCATTGAAATCTTGTTTTGTGAGGAATGATAAACCGAAAATTTTCCTGAATAGAAATAAATTCATATCTGGAAAAAGTTTCAAATCAGAAAAAGAAGCTTCCTTATTAAAACACTTTGTTTCTCTGAACACAGAAAAAAGTCGCTGGAAATTTATACAAGAAGTTAGGAACAAAGAAAAACAACGAATTGTAATAGATACTCTGCGTAACAGTTTCGGTGAGCTTATTACGAACGGAAAAGACATCGCAAACCTTTTGAACTTCAAGTTTTCAGTTTTGGGGGAGTACTTTGGCGAAAGAAAAAAAATTTGATGAAACATTGTTCTCAGCTGATACGGGAAATGCAAATAAATTTTTTTTTCAAATATGTTACTTGTAAAGAAGTCCATGATTTAATAAAATGTTTGAATGTGAACAAACCTTTGGGTCCTTCAAAAATTCCCGCATGGGCGTTGAAAGATGCCCAATCGGTCCTTGCGGAGCCTCTCTGTTTTCTGATAAACGAGTTTATTTCTGAGTCTTCTTTTCCGACTGACCTCAAAAAAGCTTTGGTCTCACCTCTTTATAAAAAAGGAAACACAGAAGATCCCACTAACTATCGTCCAATATCGGTAACCGGCGCATTGGCAAAAATTTTTGAACAAGTTATAAGGAACCAAATTAATGACTATTTGATCTCAAATAACTTGCTGTCACCTAAACAATTTGGATATAGGAAAAAAGTGTCCACAACAGATGCCATACTACAATGTACGGAATATGTACGAACCGAAATGGATAAAAAGAATACTGTTTGTGGAGCATTCCTCGATCTCTCAAAAGCATTTGACTCAATCTCACACGAAATACTAATAGAAAAATTGAAATGTTTAGGATTCGACGGAACATCTACACAATTGATTAGATCATATTTGAAAGACAGAACTCAAAAAGTAGTTTTCTCGGGAAATGAGTCCGACTGGATTTTACTTAACAGAGGAGTGCCGCAAGGGACAGTATTAGGACCAATATTGTTCAACATTTATGTGAATGATCTTCATAGAGCTATTGATAATAACAATTGTCAAGTAATCCAGTACGCCGATGACACTTTCCTCTATTCTTCTCATACTAATGAAAATATAGCCAGAAGTTATTTGGAAAAAAATATTGAAAAACTATGTTATTACTTCCAATCACATCAATTAATGATGAACAATAAGAAGACAGAATATATCGTGTTTGCTCCATCAAAAAAAGCACGAACTCCGTCTTATCTAAATGTTAACAATGTGAACATAGAAGAAACTTCGTCGGTAAAATATCTAGGAATAATATTAGACAACAAATTAAATTTTAAAGAAGAGATCAAAAGAATACTCTCCAGAATGGCGTGCAGCATCAAAATCTTGAAAGATATAAGGAACTGTTTTCCTATAAAAACTAGAGTAACACTATTGAACGCTCTTGTTTTAAGTCACATTCAATACTCATCTCTTATGCTCGTTGGTATCAGAAAAAATCTCATGATAACATTAGAAAAACAACTTAATTGGGGAATAAAAGTGTGTTTCAAAAGAAAAAAGTATGATCGCTCGACTGATTTAAAAATAAAAAACAGAATCATGCCTGTTGAATTCCTACTCAAATATCGATGTATGGTTTTTTTCTTGAAATATATTAGGAAACAATTGCCAGCTTTTAGTAACAACAATTTATTGCAAACTTCTAATTGTAACCAGAATGCGAGAACGGGAAAAATTTATCCGGCTGTGAAAAGTAATTCGGAATTCCTCGATAAATCATTGATGCTGCAAGCCATGAAATTGTACAACGAAGTTCCATATGAACAAAGACAAAAACTCGATAATGTTAAGAACATCAAAGGTTTTTTGAAAGAATTCTATTTCAAGGAATATCTGAAGGACCCAAAGGCGTTGGAATACAGAGATCTGTTGCGGGACCTTTTTTAAGCTTTCATTGTTTTTAATTTCCTTATTATCTAATATATTTATTTTTATGTTTTTAGTATCCCAAACGTTGTAAATAAAATATTTTCTTATTGTTTTATGTATTTTAGAACTTGTACATTGCCATTTTGTTGACACTTTTAGGTGTGTAACATTTTGGAATTCAATGTTTTCTTTTTCCATGTGACGCAAAAATTTTGTCAAAATTTTTCGTAATCTGAGGAAAAACCCTGACTTGTGTAGAGCAACTCACTTTTTCCAGTTCCCTATTCCTTTTGGTCTGCAATCAAAGGTGGCGTTTTACACGACCAGAGTACCATTTAAGCTGAATTTCGTCAAATTCTGGTTCAGTTAATTTACCAGACGGTCTGATTTTTCTTATTTATGTATAGAAAACTTCCAGACTCATAATCAAGACTTTCCAGACAAAAGTATGGAGAACAACTCCTAGATAACGATATCGGAAAAGGTGAAAATTGCACAAATTTGAAGGAGCTCGAAAACGGATTTCCTGCTAAACTGAGCGCTCTATTAATGAGATCTGGACTTGTGGTGAAGAAACTATCATTTATCGAATACCTGACTGCTGCTGTTGGCTATCAGAGGTCGTGGGCTGTCGTAGGAGTAAGTCCCTCACTTTCTCATTGTATATCTCGAGGAAGCTGATCTCCACTTTGAATCGTGCAAATGTATCTTCTGGGTTCTCCTCATTAACCCTCTGGATCTCTTGGAACAGATGTTCACATGTTCTGGGGACCAATCCACGTTCCTGTAACAAAAATAGTTTGGTAATTGGTCTCACAGCGAAGCGTGAAGCAATAGTAGATAGTCTTATAGAAATTCTTCTCAAAAATGAGCAATCTATAAAGTTCCTGGCAGGCAAACGAAGCTGATTCTTATCAGTACCGATGTCGCATCGATTAAAGAGCGTAATAATATTGAAACAAGGGTATTGAGTGAGAACGACCTAATTTAATAAAGTGACATTTTTCAGAAGCGAATCGTAAAATATATTTATTGTCTTGTGGTTAACGACAACACAGTTTAATTCAATAATCTGGCGACAATCAATATGTTGTCTGAATTTTATGTTTAGTTTTGAGTATTGTCATTTAGTTGTTTTCAGATAATTCTGGAGCGTAAATTGCACTGATAACTGACCTCTTCTTCTGGGTAGCCCATGAGGGTGTATGTCTTTCCACTGCCAGTCTGTCCATATGCAAAGACAGTGCAGTTGAATGCACTAAATGCTGTAGTGACCACCTTCCGCCCAATGTAGTCAAACACCTGTGGGGCACAAACGAAAAGCATATTGCTCAGGTCAGAAACTAAATTTAGAAATAAAGTTAAGAATCGTCATTTTTTATATTTTGCGTTCTCATCTGTTTTCACGATCACTTAACATCTGATTTTTGGGGGAATAATCAACCAGACAAGATTATAAAACTCCAAGAGAGCTAAAATGTCTTTATTATTGTCAATTTTTTGTTAGCAAATTGTTCTAAACTGAGTCTCATAGTTATGTCACAAGCATAAAAATTTTGTCATTATCAGCCACTTCCAAAAAATATCCAGGCAGGCCAGAAAGTTCTTGTATAAAATTAGATTATCAACACCAAAATCATGATTCTTTTATCGTTTAGTCCATCAGTGAAACAAATGCAAATTGATTTTGAAGACGTGAATGGATATGAAGTAGATGTAACTGTGAAGACTAACTGTCTGCTGTGTGGAGTGGTTAGGTGAGTTGTAGTTAGTGGAGTCGAACACTCTGTCAAACTGGAAGTTAGACCCGATCTCTCGCTTCTTTATCTTCTCCTGCTGCTCCGCCACACTCAAGTACTACAACAATCATACCACCAAGTTAAACATCTACATACATTATAAAAAGAGGATTTCTTGGTTCTGAAGCTCTTTGTGTTAATTATCTACTATACACAATAAACACGACATTTTGATTGAAAAAATATTAATTCAAGCTGCACAATATTTTTACCAGATCGCACTTAAACGTCATGTTAGCTATGTATGTTACCAGCCTACTAAATTTCAAAAATTTTCTATCTCAATGTAGTCGAATGGGACATCTAGCCGACAGAACCACGAATTGCACGCGCAACAGCTGCACTCATTTGTGAGAAAGTCTGCTTCAGATGATAACAAAATTTATTGCTTCGACTCACATAGTCGGAGAGGAATTATATGCTCAGTTGGATTGTCTCTTTTGATTAGTTTATTCAGGCTAATTATTTGACGCCGAATGACATCCCACAGCCTGTCGGTCGTAGAACTTTCTAATTGGAGGATTTTTGCAATGCTGCTCTGCAAATTTTGCTGAACGAGAAAATTTTTCAGCTTTCGATATTCCCGGCTAGTATCGAAATCCCGGCTAATTAATCTGCCACTAAAAATAGTTTTGTTCAAACTCTTAATGTCTTAAATCTAAACAAAACAAGGATGCTCGTTACTGTGCGTTTGCACATGATGTTCCGACCCAAGCTCATTTTTGACTTATTTTTAAACCTAATGATGAGATAATTAAAAATAGATATATGAATTAAAAAAAAATTGTTACACAACGGAATTACTAATTGAATTACATAATACCATGCATCATTACAGCGCTCAAAAGATCTGCCATTAGAAAGAGTACGAGGAAAAAAGACAAACAACAAAATAAGCAAAAACAAAAAAAAAATTAGCGAATGAGCTCTAAAAGAAGAGAAAAAGAAACACAAATATTGACAACGCACAAAATTTTTATGAAAACGCAAATTGTCCCACAAACAAAACATCAGTTACCACATGATATCAATTGAAAAATAGTTCTTGAGTTATAAGGAATTGGATGGAACCTCTCAATGCTGAGAATAAGTTATAAGTTGACGCAAAGAACAAAAATTGAAAAGTATAAATTTAATTGAAAATGAACAATATCACAAACTGTAGTACTATTTCCAATAAACTAACTGCGTTGAGTAACAGCATTGATTTAATCCTCAATTAAAAGCCTATGAGACCCATCAGCATTTTACGACTAAATGAAGAAAAAAGCAAACACAGCAAATTCAAAAAATAATTGAGCGAAAAAAGTGTCAAAACCAATTAAAACCATTTGTGAAAAAAACTTTCTAACCTGATATAGTTTTTTAACAGCAATGGGGTTCTTCTTTTCTTAACAATGCAACTTCAAAAAATCAACAAGTGTGAACAAATGAAATAAATGTTGGAGAAAACCCGTTATATCAACGTCAATAAATTCAAAAGTTTTCAACGGAAGTAAAAAATTACGCTGTTATGCCGCAATGAGAAAACAAGGATGTTTGTCAATCAAAAGTCATCAACAGGACAACACAATAAGTCAGAAGAAAAGTCCGAGAACAAAATGTCGAGCCATTTAAACCACATGCGTTTCTCTGAAAGTGTTATCTGAGATCCATTGGAAATTTTTTCTAAGCCAATGGGAAATATCAATATTTGGATAATGCGAAGATAATGATAAGATTTCAAAAGGAAACAAAATTACAAAAAAATTTTTTTTTTTGAAATTACGAAAACTCGTGGCATAGAAGTCATCAAAGCAATTGTTAGCAGATAAACCAGCATATCAGATAAATATTGGTTGCATTAAAATTGAGGTGAGTCCTGTCTTTACTGAGACCGACATACAGTTCTTAGAAATAGGTTTAATTGCGGTTAGTCAGAAAAAAAATTCAAATTTTTTTTAAATACGCAAAGTTATGCCTCAATAGGAAGCTAAGTATGTGTGTCATTCCTCAGTCATTAATAGGACATCATAATAATTGTTATGATTATGAGAACAACAACAAAAGCAGGCAAAAATCATGAAGTCAGTAGAAAAGTGAAAGAAAGGGTTGAAACCATTGAAACCAACAACTTTTCTCTGAAACCTTTATGTATGATCCATAGAGCGTATTCTCTAAGCGACTGGGAATTATCAATGTTAGGACAATCTGATAAAATTTCAGAAGGAATCAAAATTACGAAAAAAAATATTCAAAAATTAAAAAAAAAGGATTATAAAAACCCGTGGGATCGAAGTCATAAAACAAACAGAAGACAAAACTGCTTTGCAGATTCATCTTGGTTGAAGTAGAAAACACGAAGGTCCTTTTTTTACTGAGAGTGACTAACAGTTTATGAAAATCAGTTTAAGATTGGTTAAAGTTAAACTTTATCTTTGATCTATTGGACGCATTTTTTAAGTCGAAAAGAACAATCAAAGTAAGGATAATGAGATAAGATTTCAAAAGGAACCGAAATTACAAAAAAAAGCTGATGTATTTTGAAATTATGAAATCTCGTGCTATCCAAGTCATAAAGCCAATAGTTAGCATAAAAAAGCGCTTAATAGATTAATATGGGTTGCAATATAAGGAGGAGAGACCTTCCATTACTATGACTGACTTATTGTTCATAAAAAATTATGTTTAATATCAGTTAATGTTCATAAAAGCATTCGCAAAAAATTATTATTCAAACACTTAACAGCCATTATCTGTCCACTCAGAGCACTAAAGGGGTTAATCTAATACCACACTAGGGAGCCAATTGCACCTTTCGTTAGTAAAATCTGAAAAAAAACGAGATTTCTTCAAAAGTTTCGAAAACTCAAAGTCAATCTGCATATTCATTTTAGTTGCAGCAGAAGAGACGGAGGTCCTGTCATAACTGAGAGTGGCTAACAGTTCACGAAAATAATTTAAGACTGGTTAGTATCCAGCAAAATTCAAGAAACTATTTTAAAAGTAGTAACAGCCATTAAATTCAAGAAATTTTAATGAAACTAAAAAAGTACACCTTGTTATGCCTCGATGGGAAGACAACGATGTTTCTCATCAATATGTCATCAAAAAGACGTCACAATAAGCTCTATGATTATGAAAACAAGAACAAATACAAGCAAAAATAAAAAACAGAAATGCGAGAAGAACGTTTCGAAGCCATTTAAACCATATTCTTTTCTCTGAAAACTTTATCTTTGATATATTGGACGTATTTTTTAAGTCCAAAAGAACAATCAAAGTAAGGATAATGAGATAAGATTTCAAAAGGAACCAAAATTACAAAAAAATTCTGATGTTTTTTGAAATTATGAAATCTCGTGCTATCGAAGTCATAAAGCCAATAATTAGCATAAAAAAAGCGCTTACTAGATTAATTTGGGTTGCAATATAAGGAGGAGAGACCTTCCATTACTATGACTGACTTACTGTTCATAAAAAATATGTTTAATATCAGTTAATGTCAATCAAATCTTTCAAAAAATTATTATTCAAAGCCTTAACAGCCATTATCTGTCCACTCAGAGCACTAAAGGGGTTAATCTAATACCACATTAGGGAGCCAATTGCACCTTTTGTTAGTAAAATCTGAAAAAAAATCAAGATTTCTTCAAAAGTATCGAAAACTCAAAGTCAATATGCATATTCATTTTAGTTGCAGCAGAAAAGACGGAAGTCCTGTCATTACTGAGAGCGGCTAGCAGTTCACGAAAATAATTTAAGACTGAATTCTAAGAAACTATTTTTAAAGTCTTAACAGCCATTAAATTCAAGAGATTTCAACGAAACTAAAAAAGTACACCACGTTATGCCTCAATGGGAAGACAAGGATTTTTCTCATCATTATGTCATCAATAAGACGTCACAACAAGCCCTATGATTATGAAAACAACACCAAATGCAGGCAAAAATGAAAAAAAAAAAACAGAAATGCGAGAAAAAGGACTCCCAAAATTTAGTAAAATCTGAAAAAGTAAATCAATATTTCTTCAGAAGTTTCGAAAACTCAAAGTCAAAGACAAAAAAACATGAACGATTCACAAAAAGCTTTAAACCTCAATAACTCCTCGAAAAATACAAAATTAAAAAAAAAACCGTTTTAAATTCGAATTCTACGCTAGACAAGCTTTTCAGTGATACCAATCACATATGTCTACGATGAATATTTTTTCGGTCGGCCGAAATTCTCTGAACAAAAAAAACCCATTTGTGTATATAGTTCCTCCCCCCACAAGTGGGGTTGGAACAAATATTAAAAAATGTCGAACGCTTTTTGTGTGTCATAATCATCTAACTTGTTTTGTCATCGCACAGCACCAAATGAAAACTCAAATCAATCACTTAATATATTTACAAGTTATGCGTTGCATCAGGACAATGATTCAACATTGAAGCGATATTAACATTTTTTTAAATTCCAGAATAATTTGCGCTAAAAAGTTTTATAAACCATTTTTTCAAACAACATCTTTGAAAAATCTCTGCTAAACTGAAAGTCTTAGCCTTTATCGCATTTTACAAATTTCAAGTGTTCAAATTATTCACAAATTCGTAACTTCTGTCATTTTGTGCAGCCGTTTCTTAGGGTGTCTCGTGTTTGATATTTTCCAATTTCTGCAGTCATTTTGAAGCGGTATAAATTTTCGTCCCAAATTTTCCGTTTTTACTGGCTATACTCTAATCATTATTTTCAAGTCTGGGCCGGTTAGCTTAGATAGCAACTAGAGATCGTTAATTTTTTGTTCAATGAGGTATACAACTTAAATTTGTCCAAATTAAGATGCCTTTTTGTCCCAATTTGACATATTTCCTTGGCTGGTGGTCAATTGGACGTTTTGTGCCTGGACATCAAAAAGATCAGTAAACGTTCTTGTCTCTCGTGGGCTCCACTGAAATGAATCCAAAGTAATTTTAAATGGAATATTATGAGTTCTGGATTTTTATGTTTTTTTTCATCTTGAGCTCCAAGATTTTTTTTGTGTGTGTCGTTTTAACGTCATCATCATCCGTTTCATTGGAAACACTAAAATGAAACCTTTTTCTGGAATACAATGTTTATCACATAAAGCCATTTCAATCAACAACTGCTGTCGGTTAATGTCTCAGTCAAGTTAATTTTTCTCTCAGAGTCAGCAATTCAATGAAATTTAGATCAACAGCAATTATTTAGTAGCGAATGCTTTTAAGGATACCCAAGAGTTAAAATAATGCTTGAAACACAAAGACCTGAGTTTGGGGGAAACCATTTTTTGGTCTTGCAGCCGAATGATTGCGTATCAAATCTCTTATAACTTTTAACAACCTCCTCGTGATCTGAACTCAGAAAATGATTTAACTTTTGCTTGTCTAGCAAAAAGATCAGTGTTTTTGTATAGGGGTCAGACAAAGCTTCTCTAAAAGCTTGAAACCTTTTCTTTTCTTAGTTGCATTCTAGTTGTTTCTTTTTACCTCTTCTATTATTGACACCCAGTTTAAAACTTTCTTCAGAGAAATGATAAAATTTTGAGCAAATAGTAACTCGACTGAGCGTCCTGGAACTAAAAATTGAAACAACTACAACATAGAAACAATTTTGGGTTTTGAAGAAAACTTTTGCATAATTTTTGAATATTAAAGTTGCATTTTTTTCAAACTGTAATTTTTCGAGACCTGTATCTGGCTACTCTTTGAGTGTCTTGAAAGTTTAAAGGTTGTTCCTATTTGTGGCTTTCTGTTGCTTCTATAACTCAGTAAACGGAAAAGTCTACGACAGATGAAAAATTGTTGCTCCTCTGCCAAGTCACATTGGGTTAATGAGAGTCTCTTTTTTGTGTATTTCATTTTTTTTAAAAAAAAAAGAAAATACAGAGTGACACGATAAGAAGATTATCGATTTTCCCTTGTTTTCTTTTCTTTCACAATATTTTGGTGTTAACTTATGCTTTCACGAAATTTAGTAGATTATGTTTGGGATGCAAGAACAGGCAATTTTTGCTGTCTCGTTTCTTAACGGCAAATTCTTTTTGGAACAAGTGAGCATTTGCTTCAACAACTGAGAAATTCTTAAAACACTCACGTGCTCATTTTAAAATGCCGAAAGTCTGCAGTGCCAGAAGTTAAAATGCCAGAAGTTGCTACTTAGCCAGAAGTTGAATTTCGTTGACTTTCGTCATTTTAAAACATGAGCGTTTCGTGTTTTAAGCATGGTTAAGTGACTCTGCAGAAATTCTGACCTAGTATTCTGACCTAGCTTCGCGGTTCTCGATAAACGCCAGAAGTTTTCAGTGACTTCAAGCAGAGTCATTTAATCATTACATGTTCGTCTCTTGTACACTTCATTTCACTTGTTGTTTGAAAGAATAATGGATAAATTTTTTGGCATTTCTGTTTATGTGGTTGTTTTCTCCAGGTTTTTCACGTTTCGAAATTTTACCCTCTGTCGTCTAGTTAACAAAAAAGCTTGTGAAGAATGTGAATGAAAGGGACATGGATATTACCGAATTTCTTTATTCCCTAGCTTTTTTTTTGACTTTTTGAGTACCATTAGTGAAACTATAAGGTAACAGATTTTTCGATCTGCATGAGAACTACAAAAAACGAACAAGTGAATTAACAAAAGTTCTATGATTTTTTTTTGCAGTTTCGTGACCTTTGGAAATCAATTAAGTCGAGCAATCATAAAAAATAAATAAATTTTGTAAAGATGGTGTTTCTGCTGGGAACATCAAGTTTTCTTCGTACAGTAATCAGCCAGACAAACCTAATTTTTAGAAAACTAGTATGAGAGAGAAGTACGGTTGTTTGATATACAAACTTTAGTTGGCTTGGTGATAAAGAGTTGTCCTTCGGGTGGTCCAGGGGGCACTTTGATCACATTCCGGTACTCATTCTCCTCCTCACTAAGAAGTAATCATTGTAAATACATGTACAACAAATAGCTCCGCTGCTAAATATAATCGACAACATTGTCATTCCGACTTTGGGAAAAAATTTTCCCAAAGTCGGAATGACAACCCCCCCCCCCCCCCCCCCCCCCGTACTTCAAGCTCCCCCAGTTAAAGCACGTGTCATTACATGTAAATCATGTGTCATTATGTTGAAATAAGTCACGTGCGTCCGGGGGTGCAAATAATATGCATTCACCGAGCTGGGGGGGGGGGGGGCATAAACGGAAAAGATCCGAAAAATTTGTAACTATTTCATTCCGCCGTTAGAATGCGAACTGACTATATCTATATCAGGAATATTTGACGGCCTTTTAATTATTATTTTAAATGCAATCATATAGTCCCACGGAGAAACAGAATTGATCTCAAAGTTAGTTTACATTGATGAATTACAAAGGTTTTGTTCAAAGGGGGCAGAATCAAACCGAATAAAAATAGTTCTCAAATCCAATTGTTGATGTTTTTGTGTCCTTTCTATTGTAGCCCCCCTATTATGGTATATTTACTATAATGGAGGGTAGAGGCTATGCGTTATATGACCACTAATCTGAGGGGGAGGGGGGGGGGGGGAAATGGGGGGCTGTAATGGGAAAGACCCACTTCAGAATTTTGCTTTAACGAATTTTAACACACGTGCTTTTTTGAAGATTATTTCAATTACTTGGAAAACTTGCGACATAAACCTGTTTGAAGACAATCTAGGATTCATCCTGAGCTAAAGAATAGCAATTATTTTTGATATTCCAAAGATTAATTATATTTAAATTAAATTTTATTGAGTATTCATTTGCCTGCAATTATTCAACTTACGCGTCATTCAGGGGTCTCACTCTAACACACACTTGGACTTGCGACATTTCTCCTCCTCCTCTCTCTCCCGTCTTATAACCTGGGTAAGTTATAACTATTAAATAAATTTATGGGATACACAATTTATGAACGCACTCGCAGTCTCCAAAACTATTTTTTGGAGACTTCATATTTGAAATAAAGTTAAACACATTCAATTTTTCTCTAATTTTTCAGTTTTCTGCAAAACGAACGAAACACGAATATAAAAAGCTGACTGCTCTGACTTAAAATAATGCAAATTTAGTTATTTGTTCATGTATAGTAATGCCACATTAGCGTTAACAGGTGAGCTAACTAAAGTTATAACTTATATTTGTTATAACCACGGCGTGTAATACACAAGGAATGGTACGTGTACAGAAATGAACGGTGATTTTTGATTAATTGGTTTTCACAGAGATTAAATATAAAACGTTTCAGTTTGCGAGAGAGCTGAACGAATATGGTTGGTACTTTCTGTTTATAAACATTCGTATCATTGCTGGAGTAAGACAGAAAACTAAAAGCTGAAAAACTGAAAAAGCGTTTGAGTACAAACTAAACTACAGGTAAAGATTTATTATGTAACGCAAACCAATTTTGGAAAAATTTAGAGCCAAAATAAACACTGATATCGTGTGTGTATGAGCAAGATATCGTTTTTGATTGTAAAAATGCGCCGATATCATTTGATTTTCGATGAATAATTGTTTGTACAGAACAACACATCGTTAAACAAGAATGAGAAGGTTCAGAAAATGAAGCAATCATGCAACACGTGAATAAGATGTTGCCTTTTTTGGCTCGTTGTTGTAATAGCACATAGCCCGGACAGTTTAATGTTTTTGGGTCTTTCCCATTATAACCCCCATGAAAATATAGCCCCCCATTATGGTATATTTAACGGGTCTTTCCCCATTATAGCAACCCCCCAGCTTAGTGGTCAGATAACCTAAAGCCCCCCCCCCCCCCCCCAAAAAAAACATGGTAATTATACCATAATGGGAAGGCTATAATTTCATTAATTTCATGGGGGGCTATAATGGGAAAGACCCTGTTTAACATGATTGGGGGGGGGGGGGGTATAGGTTATCTGATCACTAAGATTGGGGGGCTATAATGGGAAAGACCCGTGTTTTTATACACATTGGTAGCGTGTCTGACTCTGATGGCTCCTCTTGTTATGAGTCTTTCCATTATAGCCACCCACCTTATAGTTCATATAACCTATAACCCCCCCCCCCTCAATCATGGTAAAAATGCCATAAGGGGGCTATGATTTCATGGGCGGGCTATAAGGAGAAAGACCAGTGTTTATCACCCAAACCACAATGTTAAATAATTTATACAGATTATTCATTTGCATTTTACGCAAACAATATGCGGGTCTTTCCCATTATAGCCCCCCCCCCAGCTTAGAGGTCAGATAACCTATAGCCCCCCCCCCCCCAAACATGGTCATTATACCATAATGGGGGGGGACTATAATTTCATGGGGGGGCCATAATGGGAAAGACCCCAATATGCAACCACTAAGCTGGGAGGGGGGCACAGACAGATAAGATCGCTCCCCCCCCCAAGTTTAGTGGGTGCATATTGTGGAACTTGTATTTTCACCGTTAGAAAGCTTTTAGCTGGGGACTGACTAGCACCCAAAACTCTCTAAAATTTGGAAGGTTCAAAAAAATGAGTTCGTCTGATAAATAAGTAAAGACTGTTGTTCCCGTTGCGCTATCAAAGTTGTACACAAAAGATAGTTGATGCAAGTACAATCTAATTTCTGTTGAGGGTATGAAAGAAACGGATCTTTTCCGTTTGTGCCCCCCCAGTACGTTATGCTCCCCCCAGTGACAGAGCACGTGTCATTACATAGTAAATCATTATGTAAAAATATTGCACGTGCGTCTGGGGGTTGCAAATAATATGCACCCACTAAGCGGGGGGGGGGGGCACAAACGGAAAAGATCCAAAGAGACTATGGATCTTTTCCGTTTGTGTCCCCCAGCTTAGTGGGTGCATATTATTTGCAACCCCCAGACGCACGTGCAATATTTTTACATAATGATTTACTATGTAATCACACGTGATTTACTATGTAATGGCACGTGCTCTGTAACTGGGGCTACATAACTTACTGGGGGGCACAAACGGAAAAGATCCATAGTTTCTCTCATTACACTCAACAGAATTTAGATTGCACTTGTATCAACTATCTTTTGTGTGTCCGAAACTATTCACGGAAGTATAACTATCCAAACAAACAAGTATATAAAGGTTAATTAGACCAAAGAATTGTAATTAGGGGTACTCTCAGAAAATCGAATTAAGATGGAGAAAAAAATGAAATCATTCAAAATTAATTCTGTTATTCAAACTAAGAGATCGTTTCCGTTTGTGCCCTTCAGTAAGTTATGTAGCCCCAGTTACAGAGCACGTGCCATTACATAGTAAATCATTATGTAAGATCCAAACTAGGAATTAGATATAACATACAATAGTTGGAGGAATACCGATACCACTAATGTGGAGTATTTCAATTCAATTACAAAGACAAAAAAGTTCTTGAACATTACTTACATCATCTTTCTATCTAGGCAAGTTGAATTCACGCGTCAACTTTTTTTCTCAATTGTAATCAAGTTATTTAAGAAACGCTATTCGTCTGAATCCCACAGTTCTATCTGAAGGTTTCTTTTGTGCATAATTGTACTCAAACTTATCAGTTTTTTTATCAGTGTTAAATAACGTGTCGTTCTTTTTAGAACTTTGTGACCTAACGTATAAGTGCAGTATTGAGCATAGACGGCCAGTTTCAAGATTCAATTTATCTCATGTAAGTGTTTACTTGAGATGACCGCAATTACCTGTTTAACTCATTTTGACGCTTTCAGAACGTAGAAAAACGCATGTTTAATGCTCAACAATCCCTATGCTAGTGCATAAATGGTTCTCTTTCCCTCTCGGTAATGAACACTCGTCCTATTGATTGTATGTGTAGTTCTATCTCCACTAGGGTTTAGCACAATTTGTTCTCTAAACAATTTTTAATAACCTTCCTTATGATCACGATAATATTATAAGTCGGGGACACTAAGGTCTTTTGGTAATCTTTCTTGTAAGATAGTTGTCACAGTTGATTTCAAAATCAGGTACCCAAATTGATTTGTTAACGTTTCAGTGAAGTCTCGCATGAGTACGTTAAGCCAGGTAAAAATTCTGTTTCTTTCGTGAAAGAACAGAAGAATCTTTCAAATTTTGCTTCTTTTCGATTGTTTTAAAAAGGGAGTTTTGCAGCCTTGCGATACCAAAAAAGCTCGGATAATTTCACATTGCACACAATTGAACCGTTGTTTGGTGCACAATCTGTTAAAATGTCATGCAAATCGCACTTTGGGAAACAAACTTTTGGCGGGGGTGGGCAGGGGTATCTATGTTTAAAAGATTTGATTTAGTTGATTATAGGGAGTCCGAAGCTGCATCAGAGAGTTTCAAATTGATATTTCTTGCTCGAATAATTCAATGACGGGGTTAGTGCACACGCCATTTCTTAGTTTCTTCAAGGATTTTGTGCAAATTGCAGTGAACCACCGAAATTTTTATCCTTGTTTGAAATATTTGCTATTAGCTTTGATTCATCTACTAACTTAAAACATCAGTGGCGTGCGATCTTTGCAAACCTTTCCTCCGGTTTTGTCGTCATGGAAGAATTCCATACAATATTTGTCTTAGAAGGATTGAAAATCAAATTTTAAAAGATCCTGCAATCGTTACAACAAACAGACTTTCATTTTTGTTAAAAGAAGGACGGTATGTAAAGTCATGCATTCGGGGAACGTTTTTTGAATTATTCATACTATTCATTGTAAATAGGACCATATTAAAACCCTGGCATTGAGATAACCTCTTACTATTTTAAGGGGGCTTAATGTGCTATCAAGCAGGTTCTGGACAGTTGCGATTTTTGCAATGAGCAAGTAAAATATCACCGTTTCACTGAAGCCCTCATTCACGCTTCTGTTGATACGCTCGATATAATTTGCATTCATTTGTATCTTACCATTAACCAAAGACCCTTAGCCGATAATCACTGTTACAAAAGTGCCCTTCGTTAGATCCAATTTCTTTTGTACGTAGGACATTTATGTTTTTGATTCCGATTATAATTGTTTATGCGCTGCCTTAAGCACTATCTATACTGCGCTTCCTAACCAAGGTCGAACGAAAGAAAATTTATCCCATTCCTTACGCGCGAAAATTCCTGATCGCCATTTATTAAAATTCAATGGCGCAGCTCCTCTTTATTATGGCACTCAGAACCTCACATTTGTTACAGCTACGGATTTAAAAAACGCTAGCCTGAGAAAAGCGTAAAAATCTTTATGTAATTTATGATGCTGAAAAAATAGAGCCAACTCATTGGGATTGTTATGCAGAAATCAAAAAGTGTCATAATAGAAGCGGCAAGGACCTATAGAGTGGTGCAACAATGCATTGTTTTTTGTTGCTTGTGTCAAGCAAAGAAAAAGAGATGTAAGTTGCTTACTTTTGATAATTATTTACGAAACCGAACTAGCACACATATGACAATGGTTTAAAAGGAATTAGTGTTAAGTTTTAGTCAGTTTGAGCTAGCTCATTTTGCACATATTAATCTTCATTGGCGCTTCTTGTTTGACTCCTTCATCTTCGGACAAATTGCTATTGTCATTCAGCGGTAGCTCCTATTGTTGTCCGTTTCCTTGCTGTTGGCGTTGGTCGTGTTGTTGCTGTTATTGCCGATCGTATTGTTGCTAATTGTGGGTTTAAGTAAAAGACTTCCTTTCACTTAGTAGAAATGTTTCCATTGGATTTCACCAGTTTCGTCTTAGATAACCGAAAATGTTCGGCTAGTGGCCTCTTTCCGGCCATTGGAGTGAACTTTACTGTTGTCTTACCAGTTTGCTGTTTTACGATTTTATGGCCCAAGACGCGAGCGAGCAAATAAGCTCCTGAAGATTGATGCAACAATTCAGATAAGGCAAATTGGAACAACGCCGACAAAGTCAACTGACTAGTTTCAATTTTAAAGTAGAAAAAATTAAGGAAGTGAGTTAATTTTTTGTAGTTTCAGTGAGCTAGGTTTTCAACGCAAATTATCTTGGTCTATTTTGCCTTGCCTGGTTTTGCGCTATTTTTTTATGTGCCTCTTAATAGGTCTTACTTTGCCTTGCAAAAGACAATTTTAATTTCAGTGGGCATTTGTGTGCTAATTTGGTCTTATATTTGTTTAAACAATTTATTTGAATCCTAAATGTTTGCTTTTTACGCCTGTTGTTAGTGTTATGTTTGTATCTGAGACCTGTCAAAAATCGGGCCTGTCTGTTTTACCCGCAAATTTTTCGGGCGAAACAAAATAGCGATTAGCAAAAGTGTGAATCAACTAACGAAACCATGATTGAAATAAATCCCACGCATATTATTTGCATACCACACACGATCGTGTCATGATTTTACGTAATGATTCGGATCTTTTCCTTTCCTGCCCCTCCCCCAGTACGTTTTGCATCCCCCAGTTACAAAGCACATGGCATGTTACAAACGATCGTGTCATGTTTTTACGTAATGATTCGGATCTTTTCCTTTTCTGTCCCTCCCACAGTACGTTTTGCATCCCCCAGTTACAAAGCACGTGGCATTATATTGTAAATCATTATGCTAAAAAATGACATGTTTGTTTGGGGGTGCAAATAATATGCCCCCACATCCAATGACAATAGAGTTACTATGTAATTGCATCTGCTGTGGAACTCGCGGGTGCATAAAGGTAAAGGTCAAAGTACTCT
This sequence comes from Convolutriloba macropyga, assembly GCF_964194025.1. Lineage (NCBI taxonomy): Eukaryota > Metazoa > Xenacoelomorpha > Acoela > Convolutidae > Convolutriloba > Convolutriloba macropyga. The sequence goes on from NC_134468.1 coordinate 63,728,385, forward strand.
CTATGCACCTCCAGTCATTATGCCATCTTTTGTTCGATAAAAAATAGCTGTTGTTAAATCTTTTCGGTTCGAGTCCAGCATATTGGGTGCATGTTATTTGTAACCCTCAAGCGCACTTGCCAATAATTTTTACTTTGGAGTTATCATATGCACTAACCTGTGCTTTGTAAATGGGGTGTGTGTAGAGTACTGGGAGTGACGAGACTAAAAGAAAAGAATCCCAAATGTGAAGTTTCCGTCCACTTTTCCCGTCTTTTGAAGTGTCCGCCAAAAATTATTGACAATTAGTTCCGAACAAATGTCTCAAAATCGAGGGACTAAATGTTCTCTCTCCTCTGGAGCATATTTTTCTATTTGGGGCACCAAAATTTTAGTTGGATCGACTTCTGAAAAGAGCAACCAGCTGATTACTGTAGCAACTAGATGGAATTGATCAGAGCTCTAATTTTTTGGATTTTATTGTTTGCCAAATGCTCAGGAAAAATTTTCAATAGAGGAACATTTATCGGTCAAAATTTCCCTTCAAATAATTCAAAAATCAATGTGGAACTTGTCTCTTCTCACGGGCCTTCAATTTGAATTAGAGCGCTTATGATTCAAATGATCCCGACAAAATGCATGGTTTGGACCGTGTACGCAATGTAATGTCTCCTACCCTTGAAACTAAGCTTTGCGTCATATTTAAAATAGTCAGTTTAATGAATATTTTAAGTCTTGGAGCGGGGGTCACGTTTTATAGGGAGATCTCCAAGATTCGAGACTTCCAAGTTTTGGCCATTGAGTCCTGTGGAGTCTCAGAAGAAGTCATTTAGTCCAGTCAACATAACAAAAAAGACACGTAAGAACTCCATTAGTAAGAACTCATGACAAAAAAGACAAGTAAGCTTCTATTCGTAAAATGAATCACCGATGTGCTTGCACTGTTGTGACTTGAGTAAGAAATCAATAATACTATATAAGGGAGGAGGAGCAGGGACGTTTTTGATTAGGCGCGAAAATATTTAGAACAGGATAGAAACAGTTGTACAGACAATGACATGCAAACAATGATGTTTAGATTAATCTGGTTTTTAAAAACTAACAAAAAGATGTAAGATGTACTGAGGGTACATACGTATGCATCTTTTGTTTATCTTTTTTAAAAATCACTCCATAATTATGTTTTCCTACCGTGATCCTAGCACGTCAATGTTTTGTCAATTGATGGAAAATATTTTGACTCCTGCTTTAAATGATAGCCTTCACATTTCCACATAGTTATCGAACTTGGAAAAAACCACCTGATAAGAAGTGATAACCTTTGAGCGTTGCGTTGGGCTGGGGGGGGGGGGGGGGGTGCGGTTTCGGACAAATTTAAAAAATATTTTGGCACTGTTCAAAAATTCTGCGTACTTTTATTCAGTTTGTCTCCTGTGGATCACTCCTGAGAGAAAATAAAAATTTCATTTGAACTGCTGTTTAATTTGTTGATTCATTGTTCAACATTTTTTGACAAAAAGTCAGAACGTAGTATTATTGCTAGCTATTTTTGTTCACACTATTTTGGTTTTTTGAAATAACTTCCCAGAAAATTAAATGTCCGCTGAGCCAAAGATTGCATAAAACTTTTATAGTATTCAAGTTTTTGAAAACAGCTCTGTGAAAAATTTGTCAATTTTCTCAATTTTGAAAAGGTAGATAAGGCCAGTTCTATTCCAATTCTACCTTGAACAACTGTCTTCACCTAATATAGAATATCGCTTGATATTGCCAATCATAATATTGAAAAAACACAAAAATTTTGCCTTTTGGAAAAAAGATTATGATACGCAAACTTTCCGATTATAGCTTTTTAGGGCCATTTTAGCAAAAACATCATCCACATCTTTAATTTCGTTTTTTCTCTATCTTTTATCATATTGCAGCTTTGCTCATGAGTTGAGAATAAAAAATTAAATGTTATGAACAATTTCCGTCGATAGTTAATTAGTTTTCACTTTTTCACGTTAAGCTTTCAATCATTGTAGTTCAAATATTTTGAATACAAAACAATTTTTGATGAAGTGAGTTCTTATAAAGAGTTTTTCAAATTAAGCAAAACTGAATAAATAACACAAAAATGTCTAGTTATTATGAAACAACTATCTTCTCTTTTTAATGATTTTGATACTCGTTGAACACGAATTTTTTGAATACTAATTTTGCACAAAATTTTTTTAATCTACCCGACTTTTTATATATTTTAATTTTTGGTTAAATGGTATTATTACAGTTTGGCAGCGTCAAATTTGCCACTTCAGGTTCCCATTTTGTGTCTCGATTAAAAATTTGATATGCCGCTAAACTTCGTAATTCACCATTCTGATTTAAGTCGTTAAGCGAAATTGAAATAGCAAAATAAAAGAATTGAATTATTTTGCGTGGAATGTCAAATAGAGGAACTTTTTTTAAAAAAAAGGCAATTTTTCCTTAGTTTTACTCTTTTAGAATCAGTTTCATGCAAATTTTGAGATTATTTTTGTGTTAATTTTTAGTGCTTTTTCTGTTTTGTATGCCAGTTTTTGGTATTCTCAAACAAAAAAGTTCCAGTACTTTATTCAAGCCATTTTTAAACAAAACTAAGAAAGTGTTTTCTTGAAAACAAAAGACCATGATCTAACTATAGTTGTAAACTGCCGTGATTAAGACAAATTTTAGTTTAAACAGCTTTGAGGAGTAATTGTTGTACAAACCAATTATCAAGTTATCTTTGTTTGAATGGCCCGAAGACAAAGGTTTACGGTGTTGTAGTTAGAAATGGGATCACAATTTTGAACGTTTTTTTGCATTTTTAATCTTTTTTTGTTTCCAGTCAGATCCTTGAACAACTGTTTCTCAACTATCATTTTAAATCTAACTGAGATTTATTTAATTTTTAGACAGCAACGATAATTTTCATACTTTAAAGCAAGGAGTTTTCAATTTAAAAAGTAACTTTATTTGTTCTGCCGCGAATTGAACAATAAATAAGCAGAGATGATTTACTGGAAAAAAATTGAGCGAGAAAAAATCATTAATAGTTCAAAAAGATCAATATGATAAACTTTTTCAAGGAAGAAGCAACTTCTGCAAAAAACGCAATCTGCTTTTTTGTGAAAAAATCCACATTTCTAATGTAAATTTTAATTAGTTTTTCTCATGGTTCTAAAAGGTCTTTTCGATTTTGTCCAAAAAAGCCGTTTCGCTGACCAGTTTTGAATTATAATACAGTTGCAAGCAGTTTTTAAATGAAAATATATCTAGTCAAAACCTCTAAACTTCTCTCGGTTTTTTTTAGTCAAATATTCTGATTGGCCTCGCAGAGTCATTTAAAGCTATCAACTGGAGCACTCGTGACCGTGTGTTAGTTCTTAAGTTTTATGTTGTCGAATAAAGCTCAGTTTCTAAGAGATACTTCTCCAAAAACAAATGGGAAGCCTTTGCCCAATTTTTGTCTGTTTGTTATCGTTTCTGGCAACAGTACTAAAAGTTATAGAAAGATGACGCAGGCAAGGCTTCAACCTGCAATGCAGTGGCGTCAGAAATGCCACTTACGCCAGAAATGATGTGGTGTATAATCGTAATAAAACGCGCAAATTTCGAAACTTTCTGTGAGCAAAAATTTTTCTATTCAGCTATTGCGTTACTTCTTTTTCATAATGTCAAAAAGAAAGGCTAGATAATTTGTAAAAATTAAAGTTAATTTCTAGAAATATTTGTGGGGCGTTTTGCAAAAGATTGTTCTGCTCTTAGGGAAACCACTGAGACTAAAATCAGCTGCAATGTCCATCAAAAAGCCGTGATTTCATGCAATATATGTAAAGCAGACTGCGGGAACATTCACTGCATTTGGGAGTGTCATGCCACCCTTCCTGTTTTTTTACATCTTTCTCATGGAAAAACTTTGCGGCGGTTCTTTTAGAAAAATTTTGGGAATTATTTTGTATTTTTAACACTAAAAAATCAAATACTTTCAAATAATGTTTTTTTTCCAAAAGGCGTGAATTTTTCATGAATGATCTTCAAATTCTTTGGTTTTGTTTGTTTTCCTGAATACTTGCTTAAGTTATTTCAGAGGCTAATGCTTGTTTTAAATTTCACATACAAGTCGAAAAACTTTGAACATTTTTTAATCAAACAATTTTTTGAACTCTTTAGACCATTATTTGTTTGGAAATTTCAGCTAAACTCACATTTTTGTGAAACTATTCTAAAAAGATAATTAAACATGTATTGGTCTTATAATTTTGATATTTCTGAAAACATTTGCTTTAAAAATTGAATTATTTGGTCTCTTATCGCAAATTGTCTTTGCGAAACATTTGTTCATGAGCATCAGAAAAGAATAGAATATCTAGAGTCTTGAAAATCACTTCACACAAAAACTTTCAGAAGTCCTACCCAGACTGTTGATTGCCGTGACCAATTTTTAAAGGAAAAGGTTCCATTTGAAGTGACTAGCAAATTGATCTCCGGATCAAAAATGTGCGAACGGTTTCTAAATTTTAAATGAAGTGTCATTGAAGTATTTGAGTGACAGTTTTTTTATATAGTATTTGCACGTTATTGTTGACAAAACGAAACTCATTTTCTGTAATATATTATTTGTCTGGTGGAAGTCGCGTAACTATTTTCATATGACACTATGTAAGTGTTTGTGTATCATCGGAAAACCTCTAATTCTGCGGGTGAGTTCAACAAGTTTTAAGAAAATTTTAAGAGTTTAGTTGTCTTCAAATTGAAACACTGTCTAGCCGCAGTCATTGTTCCAACGCATGCTTTAGAAGAACTGGACTGTATGCTTGAGTCTTTTTCTGTGCAACTGACTCTGCCCGGTCAAAGAATGATAAGTGTAGACTGATACATTAGACTCAGAAAGATATGAATGATGAATGTTGCCACTGAAAATATAGTAAATTGATTTGATTGAGATTGAGTTCCATTCGGCCGGAATTTTAGCTAAATTAAATCAATTTTGATACATTGCATTTATTTGCAGCTTTTTTCTCCGAAGATTGTCTCTTGTTTTTTTTTATACATTTCAAAAATTCAATTCAAGTGACTCGGAAATATTACAATAAATATTACAATAGTTCCAACTATCTGTCAAAATTAATATTTTTCAAATTAGAAACAACCTAAAAATCAAACGGAAAAATTGTTTTCTCCAGAATGTTAATTAACTATAAAAGCTGTATAAAAAATAGGAAAAGCTAAGGATCTATAACAAACAAATCAATGATTTCTCACAATAATATCTTAACAAAGAGAAAGATGTAATTTTTAATCATAGAAAAAGAAAAAAAAGACTTCAACAAAAGAATTTTTCTCTGAATAATGAAATTTTGCATTTGCACGCAAAAAAATCGTTTCTTTAAATCTAACAGTTTCAAAGCACTCTATCTCTATATAGAAAAAAATATACGTTTTTTGGTAAACATCACAAATTATACCTTTTTGGTATTTCCATTGTGTCCAATGGTCCGATTTTGATTGAATTCATAGAAAAGAATTGTGAAAAACACAAAGAAGCCAACTACTTACCTTGTAGGATTTTGGTTCCGGCGAAACAAAAATTAGACAATTATTGAAAATGAAATTGCGACATCAAAATATACATTTGATAAAATCTACCGATTTCTCGGCTAAACATAGAAACTTAGATAACAAAAACGTTGTCAAATTGATTTAGCAACGGTTTTGGACAACGCTGATTACATCTGACTGTTTGTTGGAAAAAGATATAATTCAAAGAACCAACAACTAAAACAATCTTTCAGAAAAATCTGTTCTTCATAGGCCTACTTCGATTTGATTACATGAGAAAAAATGTGGCGGCTCAGCTTACTAACTCAACAACCAAATTTAATAGCGCTTCAAGACAATTTCAAGCGGTAAAACTAGAATAGCATGAAAAGCAAAATTTTATACTACATTCTATCGAAGCCATATGGATTTATTCACTTTGTTCAACCTTTACATTCAGTAACTGTACGCAACTGTCATTATGAAGTGAACCCAAACTCGAGCTGTCTCAACACCAACAAAACAATTCTACGACTTCACAATATTGCATCAGATTCTTTGTGACTGGTTTGCGAATCAACCTCTTATAGACACATATTGTTCGACAAAACTTCTACATGGTAAATAAGCTTCCCATAACATCAAAATTACGTTGATATGAAAAAAGATTGTTTTGAAAAGATTTTGACGTCTTTTTGAGTGTCAAAATCTCAATCTATAACCAACCAGAGATTCAATTTTGTTTGACATGTAAAACACGTGAGTGTCAGCATAAAAAGAGCTTGAAGAACTACCAATAAATAGTTGAAACTTGCAATTTTGTTTATATTAAACTGACATAGAGTGCGCATTGAAGCACACTTTCTTGAGCTTGAGCTGTAAATTACTTGTCATCGTGGTTTGTTTCTGTAGATCTTATTACTGATTGTACCGTTTTAGTTTTAACTTTGATACATTCAAAACTTTCTTTCTGAGGAACAAAGCTCCTAAGTAAGAGAAACTTTTTGGAAAGAATAAAGTAAGTTTCTCTTTCTGGCTTCAACGAAGCCTTGTTTATTAATGAATTGCGTTATGGAGTGAACTGGAAAGCAGAAATTGCGAATATTGTTATTTTTGTTAGCTTTGATTATCGGGAAGAACTCACCGAAGATTTTATTACATCGGAGATAGAATTTATTGCCCTAACCAGTAACTAGGACAGTTATCTAGAGCTCAACGTAGGGGATTTCGCAATTTCAATTTAGAAGTTGAGTTATTTAACAAAACTTAAGCAAAATTTGTTTGGTTCAATTTGGTTATTTTGTTATTCTGAGGAGAACAAGTTTGTTATACAGCGAAAACGAGCAATTAATTATTGAGAATAATTGAGCAATAATTAATGCAACGGTAATCTACATTATAGCGGATAATACAGTTCACAGATAATAATGCAGTTAACCGCAAAAAGGTAATATCCGGATAGATTTGAAACCGCTGAAATGAACTGGGCGGTGTAATGGTTTCCTTGCCTTTGATAGGAGAGCAGCCGTTGCATTTGGTCTGTCGACCAGGATAAGGGAAAGCAAACTGCTATTGAGTCTGATGAGTGGATTACCGAAGGTACTTACCAAAAAAATCAAACGAATCAGCAGCAAAACGCCATTGAGGCGAATTGAAGAATGCAATTCAATAAAGACATTGAAGCGGGAACCCTGCTTAAGGGAAAGAAGCAAAGCGAAACCGAACAGCAACCAGGCAGTTTAGGCACAACCAGCAGAGAAGTGCTTCAATCAACAGGTCACAGATACGACCAGAAATTGCTAGAGTTAGTGGAAGAAGTCAACCCTGAAAGAACGCTTGGCTACAAAATAATTGAAGATTCAGATCGACCCAACAAACAAACTAAAAGTTCTGTACCAACAGACTGTTCATCTTCTAGCGGAAGAAATACTCAAAAAAACTGCAGTGTCAAAACAAGATTGTGTCCTACAAGCACGTTCTTTGAGGAACATCTGAAAGAAGCAAGGAAGTGCAAAGCAAGTTTGGACTATCATTGGCTTGCATATATAAGCAAAGGCACGCAACCAACAAATTATGCAGAGCAAATCAACGCAATACAAGCACTAAACAACAGAGAGTAAAAGAAACTACCCAACGGACAACCCAGTTGCTCAAACAGTGCAAAATGGAGCAACAACAAGCGGCCAATATACGGAGAATGTTTCGGTAGCATCTTCATTAAAGCAAAGGCGTGAAGAACGGATGGAGAAACTCGATGTTGAAATGGAAACCAATATGCGACTGGAACAGGCACGGTTTTATCGGAGGAAGCTAGAGCTGGAAAAGAAAATGAAGGTACTGGAAACCAAGCATCATCTACTGAAGGAGGAGCCTGAACTAGAGCGCTAAGGGAAGGGAACAGCATTAACGAAAGTTGATGTTCTTTCTCATTTAACTAGTGCTCGAGACAAGTTACCTTCCAACTGGAACTCAAAGAAGAGAGATTTGTCAGACTGAGTCAATTGAATCGACCACCTTGTAACACCAGATCGATCAACAGCTCGCTTCGAAGCAATCCCTGAAGTGAACAGACATAGCCACTTCTCACGAGACCGTTCCTCAAGTGTTGAATACCGAGAAGTTTCACCCAGAGCTGGTCTACAATACAACAGTGGTTACTTTGGTACCAGTAACCTACCAAAGCTGAAGTTGAACAACTTCGACCGGAACCCTCTCTATTGGCCGGAGTGGTCTAGTATATTAATTGCTACAGTGGATCTACGCTCAATACCAGACTCAGAGAAGATGACTCATCTGAAGACTCTACTGACAGGCAAATCAAGGTCAGCAATATCTGGAATGGGCCATTCTGGACAGTTCCGGGTGCTGCCTTGAGCATTCGGAAGAGGCAACTCTGAAGGCCGCATGTGATTATTGATGCACAGCTGGAGAGTCTTCGCAAAGCAAGTCAGATGAAACCTATTCGGGAATATGAGTGTGAATGATCGGTACGCAGCCGTGAGGAAGCAACGCTTATGTTACGGATGTCTAGGCAAAGGACATGCAATCAAAGATTGTAGGGTCAATGCGTGCGGCATGAATGGATGCATCAAGAAGCACAACCGATTGCTACCTTCAGAAAACCAAATGGACGAGGGCTTTCACGCAGTCAGCGTAATCGCAGGAACAATCAATCAGAGTAACAAAGATACGAGCTTCCTTCAGATATTTCCTGTCTCAACATAGAGCAGTGTCAACAAACTGAACACATATGTTTTTCTCGATAGTGGATAAACGGTTTCATTCATCGATCAAAGTGTGCACAAAAAGTTAGGAGCCCGTCAATCTCCTGGGGAAAAACAAAAAAACGACTACAAGCTGAAGCAAAGCTTCAATCATTTGAGCGTTTTACCCCACAAAAGCTTCAACTTGATAGAAGTTGAATCATACTTGCTCAAGATGCTTATGAGCTACAACGCATATTGGACTACAAGATAGGAACACGAAGTGAACCTCTCGCCGTTCTAACAGAGCTTGGATGGGTAGTCGGTGGACCCATGACGAGCAAAAGAATACAAATTGTTTGTCATTTCGCCTTCACAGAAGATGTGAATGTGGCTGAGAATATCCAAACCTGGTGGGACATAGAAACCTATGCTTCCAAAATCAAAGTCGTCAGTCAGCCAAAGAAGGAACCTCTAGGCACAAAAGATGCTAGAGAGTACGACGTAATTTACAGGCGAGCAGTACGAAGTAGGAATGCTGTGGGGAGAACCAGAGCCTAACCAAGCGAACAACCACAGCTCAGCCTTGGGTCAACTTTACTCACTGGAGCAGAAATTCCAAAGGGACCCAAAACCTTAAGAGTTTGTATCAACGTTCAACAGATACAGGTGCTAAATCCGAAAAAACCTGGCAAAGTAAGACGTGTTTGCAATAATGCATCAAAGTAAAAAGAGGTATGCCTAAATCACAAGCTACTGGCAAGGCCTGATCTGCTACACGAGTTGGTTGGAACGATATTCAGATTTCACGAAGGACCAACAGCCCTGACAGCTGACATCGAGTCGGTGTTTCTACAATTGCAAGTTCCCAAACAGGATAAAAGTCGCTTGAGGTTTCTACGGCGTCCAAGAACTAACTAACCTGTTAAAAATACGAATATCAGCGTCATGTATTCAAGCTACGGTTTCTCCAAATTTTGCGAACCATGCTTACAAGAGAGTGGGACTAGACAACGAAGATGGGTATCAAATTGCAGCAAAGGCAAGACAAAACAATTTCTGCTTGGACGAATTCATCAAATTAGACGAAACTCCTAAGGAAGCAATTGAAGTCCTCAATCAACTGCAATTTCTTCTCGCCCAGCATGGATTTGAATTGAAGAAGTGGATAAGCAACAACAATGTGGTTACCGAAGCAATAACCCGAACACTTGAACTCAATCAGGACACTAAGCAGGTCGAAGTGGAACTTAATACAGAGGGACCTTCAGTGCTTGGACTATAATGGACTGTCACTGATGATAGTCTTCAAGTGAGCAGAGGTACGAACAAGGGAGTTGAAGCAGCTATTACTCAAAGGAAGAGTTCTCCTTAGTATCGTCAGTATTCTACCAATCGTATTGTTCGCTCAATTAAGTGTTCATATGATACGACTTCTGAAAGGCATCTATACTAAGAAAGGACAACATTGGGACAACGAAGTGGAACCTTGTGAGGCAGCAGAATTCGTGAGATGGAAAGAACAACTTCCAATTTTACCAGAAACAAGCATCGATAGAAGATAGTTCGATACAGCGAGGGGTAAAACCAAAATTTATGTGTTTGCTGACGGATCTGAAGACACGATGTATGCAGTGGCCTATCTACGTTTACAAGCAAAAGAATACTCAGCTGACTTAGCATTTGTCATTGGAAAATGCAGAGTTGCCCCGATGAAACATCTTTAATACCACAATTGGAATCGCAAGCGGCAGTTATGGCAGTGATGTTTTAGGAACAGTTAGTCAGGGAACAGGAAATAAAAATAAATAGTAGCAGTTTTCGGTTAGAATTAACAACAGTATTGAAATCGATTCACATTTCCCATCGTAAGCAACAAGTGTTTGTGGCCAATCGGGAAGCTGAAATACTGGATACAACTGATGTTTCACAGTGGAAACATGTGAGCGGTATCAGCAATCCAGCGTACATTAGCACCAGAGCAATAAACATCAATGAACTCAAGAAAAGTGAGTGGCTCACTGGGCCGGCCTGGTTGAAGCGACCAGAAAGTGAGCGGCTAGATCAAGTGAACCCAATCTTTGCCTCAGAAGAAGAGAATATACCTGCATCGGTCCACATGACACAAGCCAACGAAAAGAAAGCGGCTGTTCAGTGGGAACGCTTCAGTAGCTTTAACAGACTATTGAATACAGTGGCATACGTACAGCGAACTTCGAACAAATACAAAACAGTAAAACTCGTAGTCAGCATTGAAGGAAGAGAAAAAGCAAAAGCAATCATTTTCAAGTTAATACAGCAGGAACAATTTGGCGAGGAGATGAAATCACTGACAGCCGAAAACGAAATCCCAAAAGAATGCAAAACCCTACAATTCGCACCCTTCCTAGACGAGAAGGATTTGTTTGAGGCAAAGGCAGAATAGGCAAAAGTCAATTGTACTTCAATGCAAAGCGTTCAAAATTACTACATTGGACACATCACGCAGTTGATTATTCTTGCGAAGCGAGCACAAAGACAATCAACGCGAAGGCACTGAGCTTGTAAGAATTTTTTTCCAGCAGAAGATGTGGATCCCAGGCATAAGAAATGCCTTAAGATTAATCAATAACCAGTATGTTGCCTGCAGAAAAGGCAGAGCACAAACGATAACACCAGTAATGACCGATCTACCCGAAGAGCAGTTAGATGCTTCAACAGCTTTCACAAATTTTGAAGATGACTGCTTTGGCCATCTCGCTGTGAAGATTGGGCGAAGAAACGAAAAGCCATTGTGCTGTCTGTTCACATGTCTAACTATGAGATCAGTGCATATAAAATTTGTACACAGGTTGGATCCAGATAGTCGTCTCAACGCAGTTATGAGATTTATTGCGCGAAGAGGCAAACCGAACACAATCATCAGCGACAACGGGACACTTTTTTGGAGCTGAAGAAGAGTTCGCAGAGTAAATTGCAGCATAGAACAAAGCAGGGATCGAAGAACATCTAATTTAGCAGGGAATTAGATGAAGTTCAACATACCTGCAGCACTTCACTTTGGAGGAGTATGTGAACGATTGGACAGAAGTTGCAAGAAAGCAATGTATGAAGTGTTGGGGAACAGATCAGTCACGGAGGATGTTCTCTCAAATACGATGTGTATTGTAGAGCAGGCTTTGAACGCAAGACCGTTGACTCCAGTCCGTTCAGATGTTAATGACTTAGAAGCATCGACTCCCAATCACTTCCTGCTTGTCAACAAGAACGATAGCTTTCCCTTTCTAGCATGCGCAGAAGAATTTGTTGATCATCGAAAACTTTTTTGTGACAAACTCAAGCTTATTCAGATCTCATTTGAAGCAGATTCCGTAAAGAGTATTTGCCAACGTTGAATAACCGGCAGAAATGGCGAACTGCGGCAACCAAAACCCTTAAAGAAGGCGATATTGTTTGGTTGATCGAAGACAGCGATAAGCGAGGATATTACTATTTGTTTAGAGTTACGGAGACCATCGATGTGTCTGCTACATTTTATCGAAGCCATATAGATTTATTCAATTGGTTCAACTTTTATACTCATTAACTATCATTGGTACGCAATTGTCATATAAGAAGTGAAGCTCAAACTCGAGCTGTCTCAACACCAGCAACACAATACTACGACTTCACATTATTGCATCAGATTCTTTGCGATTGTTTTCACGAATGAAACTGTTAATGACACAGCTTATTCAAGAAATTTGTTACACGATTAACAATCTTCCCATGACATCAAATTTACATTGAAAAGGTGACGTTATAGAAAAGTGTTAACAGACTGTCAAAATCTTAATCTACAACCAATAGGAGATTCATTTTTGACATGTAAACCACGTGCCCATCAACATAAAAGGAGCCTGAAAAACTACCAAAAATCAGTTGAAGTTTGCAATTTTGTTTATATTAAACTGGCATACAGTGCGTATTGAAACTCACTTTCTTGAGTTATAAATTACTTGTTATCTTTGTTTGTTTCTGTAGATCTTATTACTGATTGTACAGTTTTAACTTTAACTTTGATACACTCGAAACTTTCTTTCTGAGGAACAAATCTCCTAAGTAAGAGAAACTTTGTGGAAACAATAAAGTCAGTTTCTCTTCCTGACATTAACGAAGCGTCGTTCATTAATGAATTGCGTTATCGGAGTGTATTGTTATTTTTGTTAGCTTTGATTATCGGGGAAAAACTCTCCGAAGATTTCATTACATCGGAGATAGAATTTATTGCCCTAACCAGTAACTAGGACAGTTATCTAGAGCTCAACGTAGGGGATTTCACAATTTCAATTTAGAAGTTGAGTTATTTAACAAAACTTAAGCAAAATTTGTTTGTTTCAATTTGAATTATTTTGTTATTCTGAGGTAAACAAGTTTGTTATACAGCAAAAATGAGCAATTAGTCATTGAGACTAATTGCGCAATAATTAAAGCAACAATAATCAACAGCGTAGTGGATAATACGGTTCACAAACGTTAACTGCAAATACGTAATATCCGGACAGATTTGAAACCACTGAAACGAACTGGGCGGTGTAAATTTTTCTTGCCATTGATAAGAAAGCAGCCATTACAAAACATTAAAATTAATTAAGCTGGTTGGAAGTGTCAAAAAGTTGAGATCTAACTAAATAAAAATGTTGATAAGCTCTTGACTTTAGTTTTTCTCATACCAGTATGTTCTTAAAACTTGAGCGTTGCCCACTGGAATAGACAAACATAGATTATCTAGTCTGAGTTTTGACTCGTATTGCAGAAAATGTTTGAGAGACCAGTTATTAAGAAGGAATCGTTTGAAGTGTTTTAAACATAGTTTCTATAGAGTCTAGCCTCAAATTTGAAGCTCGTTTTAATTTTTGTTATTGTTTTATAAGGAATCGTTGCCTTGCTGTCCTGAAAATTAGTAGAATTTCAGTAGTGTTACGTATTGTAGTCTCACGTCAAAACCTAAAGCATGTGCTTCTAAATTATTACCTGGCGAGTAGGAATTCATCGAAATTTTTGAACCAAAATGAATCAGCGTTTTTTGTAATTGTATCCCTGGAACCCATAATCCATTCTTTCTGACTGTCACAGTGAATCTCAATAAAAATATCCGTAGAAACAAAATAAATGAGTTGAAAAGTATTCATATTTTTCCTTTTGATAAAACCTGCTTAATTTCTTGTGCAGACAAAGGAACTGTTAACTGAAAAAGTACTTATTAACAGAAATGAGTGAAGTATTTTAGGCACTCTTTTAATCTTCAAAAACTTTATACCAATTTCAATCTTTTAATTTCTGAACCGTTCAAAAGTAATCGCATATTAAACTTTGGTACAGGTAAATAAGTTTTGAAAACTCCAATTTACAACTATGGATGATCACTGAACCAGTCATTTGTTCCAACATTGCCTATATATGCCAATTTTTTCACCAGAAAAACTAATGTTTCTCTATATGAACACTGACTTTTTATGCTTAACTTCAAGGTTTCAGTGTCAATTTCTCTTGTCATAGTGCTGAGCATTCAATCTAAGTCCTTGAAAGAAAGATGAATTATTTCAACAAGACTAGGGATGTGAAAAAGCTGCACCTGCAGAAAAATTTATTCAATTACAATTTTTTGGTTTTTTCCTTTCGTCAACTTTTCGTTCACTATCTTTAGTTTTCCTGTTTGATCTGGATTACTTAGTGATGATCGCCGGAACCAACAAAAAATTAAAACAAGATGGAATTTTGAGCAGGTTTCCTCCTAGGGAAACTTTCACTCCGGGGGAAATGTTTAGTTATCTCCAAAACATTTTTATTCTCCTGCTTCCTGAAATTTTGCGTCGCATTTGGCTGTTTACAATTGTTAAGAAAACCATCCATTAGCAGAAACCGGGTCGCCCCTTCCTAGTAGTCATACAAACATCATATAATTTCCTAGCAGTCATACAAGGATCGCACTAGGAAATAGGTTATTTGTATGACATCAAACATGATCCTTGTATGACTACTAGGAAGTGGCGACCTGGGTTCTGCTAATGGATGGTTGTCGTAAAAAGTTTCCGGATAGAAAACAAATTATTCAAAAGTTTGCAGTGTCATTTTCTTAGATTCGTTTTTTTTAATTTGACGTCATCACGTGATGAATGATACTAAAACTTAAATAATTCCCTTAACAGACTTTTCTACAGATTTTTTACGTTGAATGTCCAATTTTTTCTAGTATTCAAGTTAAAAAACATGGAGCACTGTCAGAAAACAAAGTTTGAAATTGCTCTAACTTCGTTTTTATGGTTCGGATTTTTTTTGCCAACATGGAAGTGTAGAAGGTTCGAGTCACGGAGTTTCGAAAACAATAGAAAAATTAGTAAGTAAAAAGTCATCTTTTCACTAAAAAGTTTCTCTATCGCAACATCAGATGATGAAGTAGTAGACATTGACAGCCTTTCGATTGACAGTCCCGTAGAGTTGAGTTGCGAAGTAGGAAATTATCTGGCTATTGATAATTTCAATCATAAAGCAACATCGTGACTTCGCGTTTTCTACATATAAATTCTTTGGACAAGCAGTGAAATATGTCAATGAACAATATAGTGAGAATTTCTTCGAGACAATATCTTGAAGTTGATTTCTGAAAATTATTTCAGTCCGAAAAGCCTATCATTTTTTCTATTTCAGCGTTAAATGTTTTTCGTTAGTTCGTAAATGAGGGTAGAAAATCTTCTCAAGAGGCAAAAAAATCTTTGTCCTCAACTGTTTTAAAAATAGTACTTCCCTTGATACTTCTGAAGTATATGTCCCCCATAGCTGAAAATGTGTCCCCCATAGCTTGGTATAGGTAAATAAGTTTCGAAAACTCCAATTTACAACTATAGATGATCACTGAACCAGTCATTTGTTCCAACATTGCCTATATATGCCAATTTTTTCACCAGAAAAACTAATGTTTCTCTATATGAACACTGACTTTTTATGCTTAACTTCAAGGTTTCAGTGTCAATTTCTCTTGTCATAGTGCTGAGCATTCAATCTAAGTCCTTGAAAGAAAGATGAATTATTTCAACAAGACTAGGGATTTGAAAAAGCTGCACCTGCAGAAAAATTTATTCAATTACAATTTTTTGGTTTTTTCCTTTCGTCTTGTTTTCGTTCACTATCTTTAGTTTTCCTGTTTGATCTGGATTACTTAGTGATGATCGCCGGAACCAACAAAAAATTAAAACAAGCTGGAATTTTGAGCAGGTTTCCTCCTAGAGAAACGTTCACTCCGGGGGAAATGTTTTGTTATCTCCAAAACGTTTTTATTCTCCTGCTTCCTCAAATTTTTGCGTCGCATTTGGCTGTTTTCTATTGTTGCGAAAACCATCCATTAGCAGAACCCGGGTCGCCACTTCCTAGTAGTCATACAAGGATCATATATAATTTCCTAGTAGTCATACAAGGATCATACTAGGAAATAGGTTATGATTTGTATGACATCATATATGATCCTTGTATGACTACTAGGAAGTGGCGACCTGGGTTCTGCTAATGGATGGTTGTCGTAAAAAGTTTCCGGATAGAAAACAAATTATTCAAAATTTGCAGTGTCATTTTCTTAGATTCGTTTTTTTTTAATTTGACGTCATCACGTGATGAATGCAACTAATACTTAAATAATTCCTTTAACAGACTTTTCTACAGATTTTTTACGTTGAATGTCCAATTTTTTCTAGTATTCAAGTTAAAAAATATGGAGCACTGTCAGAAAACAAAGTTTGAAATTGCTCTAACTTCCTTTTTATGGTTCGGATTTTTTTTGCCACCATGGAAGTGTAGAGGGTTCGAGTCACGGAGTTTCGAAAACAATAGAAAAATTAGTAAGTAAAAAGTTATCTTTTCACTAAAAAGTTTCTCTATCGCAACATCAGATGATGAAGTAGTAGACATTGACAGTCTTTCGATTGACAGTCCCGTAGAGTTGAGTTGCAAAGTAGAAAATTATCTGGCTATTGATAATTTCAATCATAAAGCAACATCGTGACTTCGCGTTTTCTACATATAAATTCCTCGGACAAGCAGTGAAATATGCCAATGAACAATATAGTGAGAATTTCTTCGAGACAATATCTTGAAGTTGATTTCCGAAAATTATTTCAGTCCGAAAAGCCTATCATTTTTTCTATTTCAGCGTTAAATTTTTTTCGTTAGTTCGTAAATGAGGGTAGAAAATCTTCTCAAGAGGCAAAAAAATCTTTGTCCTCAACTGTTTTAAAAATAGTACTTCCCTTGATACTTCTGAAGTATATGTCCCCCATAGCTGAAAATGTGTCCCCCATAGCTTGGTATAGGTAAATAAGTTTTGAAAACTCCAATTTACAACTATAGATGATCACTGAACCAGTCATTTGTTCCAACATTGCCTATATATGCCAATTTTTTCACCAGAAAAACTAATGTTTCTCTATATGAACACTGACTTTTTATGCTTAACTTCAAGGTTTCAGTGTCAATTTCTCTTGTCATAGTGCTGAGCATTCAATCTAAGTCCTTGAAAGAAAGATGAATTATTTCAACAAGACTAGGGATGTGAAAAAGCTGCACCTGCAGAAAAATTTATTCAATTACAATTTTTTGGTTTTTTCCTTTCGTCTTGTTTTCGTTCACTATCTTTAGTTTTCCTGTTTGATCTGGATTACTTAGTGATGATCGCCGGAACCAACAAAAAATTAAAACAAGCTGGAATTTTGAGCAGGTTTCCTCCTAGAGAAACGTTCACTCCGGGGGAAATGTTTTGTTATCTCCAAAACGTTTTTATTCTCCTGCTTCCTCAAATTTTTGCGTCGCATTTGGCTGTTTTCTATTGTTGCGAAAACCATCCATTAGCAGAACCCGGGTCGCCACTTCCTAGTAGTCATACAAGGATCATATATAATTTCCTAGTAGTCATACAAGGATCGTACTAGGAAATAGGTTATGATTTGTATGACATCATATATGATCCTTGTATGACTACTAGGAAGTGGCGACCTGGGTTCTGCTAATGGATGGTTGTCGTAAAAAGTTTCCGGATAGAAAACAAATTATTCAAAATTTGCAGTGTCATTTTCTTAGATTCGTTTTTTTTAATTTGACGTCATCACGTGATGAATGCAACTAATACTTAAATAATTCCTTTAACAGACTTTTCTACAGATTTTTTACGTTGAATGTCCAATTTTTTCTAGTATTCAAGTTAAAAAATATGGAGCACTGTCAGAAAACAAAGTTTGAAATTGCTCTAACTTCCTTTTTATGGTTCGGATTTTTTTTTGCCACCATGGAAGTGTAGAGGGTTCGAGTCACGGAGTTTCGAAAACAATAGAAAAATTAGCAAGTAAAAAGTTATCTTTTTACTAAAAAGTTTCTCTATCGCAACATCAGATGATGAAGTAGTAGACATTGACAGTCTTTCGATTGACAGTCCCGTAGAGTTGAGTTGCAAAGTAGAAAATTATCTGGCTATTGATAATTTCAATCATAAAGCAACATCGTGACTTCGCGTTTTCTACATATAAATTCCTCGGAGAAGCAGTGAAATATGTCAATGAACAATATAGTGAGAATTTCTTCGAGACAATATCTTGAAGTTGATTTCCGAAAATTATTTCAGTCCGAAAAGTCTATCATTTTTTCTATTTCAGCGTTAAATGTTTTTCGTTAGTTCGTAAATGAGGGTAGAAAATCTTCTCAAGAGGCAAAAAAATCTTTGTCCTCAACTGTTTTAAAAATAGTACTTCCCTTGATACTTCTGAAGTATATGTCCCCCATAGCTGAAAATGTGGTCTAATATCATTACATGGTCTACGTGGTCTAATTATATCACCCATTTTTTTTAAAAAAAAATACGTCGCGTTGCCCACATTGTCTCCAATTTGGTGCGGTTTCAACCAATACTCTAACAACTAAGCGTTGAGAACACAAAATTGTTGCAACACATAAAAACGAGAAAATTTTTCAGCTGGTTGTAACTACACAATTTACAGTGATATAACACCGCTAATGGCATTCTTATCAAGTTGCTTTAATGTTTTAATGAACTGCTAATTGAACGCTACACAGGTGCATTTGACCATGATTTCATCAGTATGAAAATCATAGACGTGATATTCGGCGGCAGGAACATAATTAAAATTGACGTTTTGAGATATTACAAGTAAACAAACAAATTAAAGAGTAAAAACAGTTGATATGGTTATAACAGATAGTGTAATGAGATTGGAATCGGGCCATATCAAGAAATTCCTTGCAACTTTAAAGTTTTCTTGAGTTTGCTCAAATTTCGCTTGGTTTGTAAATCGTTAGGATCCAACTCCAAAGCTCTGTTGTAACTGATCAACGCATTGTCGTAATCCTTCAACTTTTGACACACTACACCTATAATAGAAATGCTTTCATTGGTAATATGACAGAATAATTTATTCAAGCTGCAGCTACAGCAGCTAGTACGAGTTGCCAAATTGATGAAGAACAAACGGGTCTAGGAAATAAAACCCCGCGAAAAAAAACACCTCATTTTAGATGGGAAATAAACACCCACCATAAAATTGGTTTTCGGTCGTGATAATTTGGTCAGTTGTGATAGTTTCAAATCAAGACCCACGGGCCGCGAAGGCATGGCCATGGTTCACGAGGCATGGCAAAATGCGTAAATCTCAGTTCAACTCGCAAAAAAACACTTAATTCGAACCAATAAGAATAGATTTGTTTTTGATCTATTGTTCCAATTTTGTGGTTTTCAATTTTTTGTCCTTATTTCGATCTGCTGTCCGGCCATCGGTTTGAGATGCGTGTTTGGGGGTTTGATTCTTATCTAGAATTAAGCGGTTTTTTTTCCGTGGATTTCATCCCAAACCGGAACACAAAGTTAAGCAGCCACATAACATAACTGGAGCAAAATGAATCTTTGGGCTGTAATCTCATTTCAGAAATTTCGACATAAAACCAGCCAGATTTATCAGCCTTTTTTGCTCTTCAACAAGCACAAAGACACCCTATTTTAGCTACAGAACGAAGAACATTTTGCCATTCACTTTTTGACTTTCCGGCTGTTGTATGGTGCCTATTGGTTAATTCACCAAATGCGGTGAAAAACAAAACTACGAAAAATTATTTAAAATTCGAGCCCTATTATCTAGAACAAAATATTAAATATAAATATTAAAAAAGAACATAAATATTACCTAAAACCAAAAAAGCCAGCAAAATAGTTCTTTAAACGCACAGCACCATGCAAAATTTATTTTGCATCAATAAATTTACAGTCAGCGTTTCCGAAGAAATTCATTCTGACTTCCTCAGACCATTTTCTGAATCAAAACCCTTCATTACCCCTTAACTTCATCAAAAAAATAACCTCATCACGCTGCCAATAATATTAGAGATCATTATTATCAAAAATCGCAAATAATTATCACGCACGAGAATCTTATTCAATTGTCAGAATTTTCGCGAACGTTTCCCTATACTTTAAAATACGCGAAATAACGGAGAGAATTGTCAATTTTTTTAAAATAAATATTGCATATTATAAAAATCTTGTCACATTCACCAATTTCAAACCAATTGATACTACTGCCTGAGACAAATTTTTGCATAACAGAAAAATGCCAACATAGATATAAAGAGGATTGGAAAAGATTACAAATATCGTCGTATAGAAATGACTTGGGTGTGAACTGAAAGTAATGAACAATTTATATTGAACGGCAAAAGTAAGTTAGTACCCCCTATTTTCACGAAGTAAAAATTCATTTTTGAGGCAATATTACACCAACTTAAATCAAGTTTCAAAAACAATTTGTTACACCATTGATCTCCTACACCATGCCTATGAAATTCATATAAAACAATACGTTCCCTTACCAGAAACCACAAAGTAAAGTTGATAAATTTCGTCCCAGTTTCTCAGTTAAAAAAAGTTTTCACAAGATGTGATATGTTTTCAGGTTTGTTCAACTATGGCTAAGTTTGCACTTGTCATTAGAGAGAAAAATGTGATTAAATTGTGATCGTGTGACATTCTTTTTACTATGAAACTTGGATGGAGCTAATCAAATTCTCATTATGGTAAGTGAACGTTGTGTTTTATCTAAATTTCATAGGTATGCGAGGGACTAGTGTAGCGGATCAATGGCGTAAAAATTGCTCTTGAAACTTGATTTTAAGTTGGAATAATACTGCCTCAAACACTGAATTTTTACTTCGTGAAAATAGGGGTGCTAATTTACTTTTGCTGTTAGTATAGCTATTGATTAGTAATCCCTGACAAGGCAAATCGTTTACTTCTTGGAGCGTGATCAACAAATAAGAAGACGTCGAAAAAAACAGAGCGGGACAAAACCTGAACAACAAATTTTCAAAAACTTACCTCGAAATAAATAGGATTGGACTTAGAAAACAACCCAGAACAAAAACAATCAAGAAACTTTTACAAATAGCAAAAATCTAAGTCAAATTATTGGACGTGAACAATAAAAATTAACTCGAGAAAAAAAATTGTTCAAACACCCTTTGCCAAACTTGAAGAGAAAGTTTGCTCTCATTGCGAAAAATTTAGCAGCATTTCAAAAAGCGACGTCAACAAAACCACTATTTTCTCCTATCTCCACTCAATTCTGTTCATTAACAAAAGAAATCTTGTTTTAATACAACTCGACAGATAAAAAACCATAAACACCCTTTGAGTCGTAAAACGATAGCGCACTCGATACAATTCAAATTCTTTGAATTGTAGGAAAAACAATGCGACCAATACTAACCTCGCTATTGCTTCTCGGCTAGCCTATTAAAGAAACTGCAACAAAGAAAATAGTTATGAAAATGTTTTACTGATAGGATAGTCTTTTTTCTTACCCAAATTAGCGTAGTAGACTTGTACACGTGGGTTAATGGCGATAGCTTCCATGTATAACTGTTTACTCTCCTCCAGTGAGTAACTGTAGTTCTTAAACATGTACGCTTTGAGAGCCAGCAGCTCATGAGATTTGGGTACTGCCAGGAGAGCCCGGTTGATGCGTGCTACAACTTCCTTCTCTGTGCGTGAATATAAAAACAGCATTGTTATCATAAGTACCCGTAATCGAAAAAATATTAACTAATATTTGCAAAAAAATATTGAATTACTAATTAATTTTTGTGCCTTCTTGATTTATGTTGGGTACCCAACGTGAATCAAGAAAGCACAAAAATTAATTAGCAATTCAATATTCTGATCATGTGGAGATATTTTTTTGCGAATATTAGGTAATATTTTTTCGATTACGTGTACAAGTTCCCTTATCAAAAAGATCCGCAGTGCAATTTTTTAAAAAAATTATTTCATTGAATTGTCTTAAAGTATCAAATACTGCTGTTGCTGTCACAAAACTGGAGTGACGTATTCCTTGCCTGAACTATTTCGGACATGTTGTGTAGACTCTGCCATGTGAATATACTGTATCCAACATTGTACATGGGTGGGGTCCTGTTTGAGACACACTTCGACCGCTTTCTCGCTCTCCTTCTTCCGGCCCATTCTCTTCAGCTGCAAAAAAACAGTTCCGAATCTCAGAGTAGCATAAAAGCATAATTTAATACTTTTTGTGTTCTTAGCAGCGAGTTGAGACAAAATTTTTGCAATTCAGATAAGGCTAATTTTTGAATTCGATTGTGCGGTGCACAAATTAAACATTCTCAAGAAGGCCGAGATAATAAATGGATAGTCTAAATTTCACCTGTTCTCTATTTTCCTTTTCAGTCAATCAAAAGCTGAATTTTTACCAACTACTACTAAGTTTTTTTACACCAGAATAAAATTTCTGAGAACATTTCTTTCATTGCCGAATTAATTTGTCAATCTTCGAGGAGTCACTGTTGTTTAAACGCGAATTTAAAAAATTACTTCAATAAACAACTAGAAATCATCTCGCTTTCACTTTTATCCCATGCACTGATTGATCAGGGTATATTTCAGCTTAATACAGGTTGTTGGGAGTATTACAAGCAATGAATACACGAATTGAGAACAAAAAGTCGCGCTCTTGATTAAGTGTTCAAACATAATTTGGCTATTTTCTGTTTTTGCCTCCCCCCGTCCTATATAACCAGTCTGTTTGCACCCCCAAATATGTATTTTTTCATCCTTAGAGTTTTTAAATCCATCAGTTTAGTCAATAAATTGCAGGTATCGGTAGACGATTGGATGGTTTTTGTTTCCAGTTGTCAAAAAAATTAGTGCCATAAAGCCAATCCTATTAAAGATAAGCGCGAAAATAGTTTTAAAAAGACGCATTATTCGTTATATGCCTAGATTATAAGAAAAATCGAATTACTTTAAATGTTAATTTAAAATTTTCGCAGCATCATTAAATTTTAAGTGCCATTTGTGCATAATTGCATACTTAAATGTATGAAATGAAAACAATACGCTATAACACATATAAGTGGAGGTGCAAATTGATGTGTGTGGGACGGGGGCAAACAGAAAATATTCCAGAACTTTGGGAGCTCAATTTTTGGAGAAACGTTATGAAAAGGCCTAAGTAGTATTCTTCTTTTGCTATTTCTTTGCACTTTGAAAAGTTCTACACACTTCCACTGTCCAAAATTATGCAGATAAAAGAAGGAAACTTAGCGCCCATAATCCATATAAACAAGGAGGATAGGTAATGTACGTTTGCAAATAATCTTCCAACCCACCGAAACAGTAGAATTTGAAAAGATAAATTTGTTTATCTAAGAAACTTATCCTGATTATGCATTCAACATAGCTATGCATTCATCTGTACAAGAAAGCGCTGATCATAAAAGATCAGAATTTTTTTGAAACAAAATTAGATAACTAGAATTTCATCTTAAGAAAGTTCAAATTTATTGCACGTCAATTTTATTGCAGAAAGTTCAATTTTATTGCACGTCTTTCCTCAGCCATGTTCCATCATCCAATTCAATTATGCAAAACATTAATAATTTTTGGAGGGCTTGACGAGAAGTCATAAATAAAACCAATTTTATTCTGAATAAAAGCAGGTGACTGTCGAAAAAAAACAATTTACAAAGAAAAAAACGTGGAATATCTTGCCTAGCTCTCTTAAACTGTGTGTGGTATTTTAAAAAAAAACGTGTATACCTACCCACTACATACATCCAAGTTCAATAAAAAGAAGACCGAAAACGTCGTTAAAAATGTATCTCTAGCTGAGAAAACCCACCATAAGGTCAAAGATCTAAAAAAATTTCTGCTTGCACTTAAAACAAAGGGCAGCTCAGATTTTATTTTTTACATTTGCATTCGTCAAAACTCGATGGCTGCGAAAAAATGTGAAAAACAGAAGTGATAGCAGACTTTTGAGGAAACTCAATTTTAACTTAAGATTAAATTTTCAACTAATTGTACACGTTTGCCCTAACACTAACCAAAAATTTCCAATTTCTGATCAATTACTAGCAAATAGTCAAGAAATTTTTCAATAGGTTGCAATAAGAAGACCTATAAAGTTCTTGGCTCTCAAAAACTAAAAAATGGTACGAATAAAATGTGTAGGTAAAAACATTTTAGAGCGCATTATGCTATTCTATACTGAATACTCTAAACCATTTGAAACATGATATAAATCCAAGGGGCAGATTTTGTTGTTTGCTTGATACAACTTCGTGGTGTCGACTGGATGAAAGTAACCAAGAACGCCGATACAAACTCACTATTTGAAATCATCATTTTTTGTAAAGATGCTTAGTAGTGCTACTTTTCAAAAATTTTAAAAATTTCAATATTTTGAACTTTGAATCTTTTTCTTCTGAATATTTTTTCATTTAATTTTTGAAAAATTTGAGAATCTTTTGCAAAACATTAATATTTTGAACTTTGAATCTTTGTCATCTGAATATTTATTCTTTTAATTTTAGTCATCAGAAGTTGCTTTAATTATTTCAGAAACAATGCGTAACGCTAAGACAAAATAAAGAAAAGGTGAAAAGGAAAAAAGATTGGCCAGAGGTTTTAGTTGCGTTGAGGGGGTCTTACGACCTGGAAAAGCAGAAAAAAATCAAAACTTTGGCTCTCAGCTTTCTCGAGACATCAAAAAATGATCATGATTAATTGAAGATTGATTTTCTGGCCTAACAACTGTCAGCCGAACAGAACTCCAACAGGTTATCCCTCATCAGTCGAGCATAAGCAATCAAACAATCTTCGAATATATATTAGAAATTTTATTTCGAATTCTCTTCCCGCGCAATTTTTCATGTCTTCGCAGCATAATTAATACGATACCGAATCTGTTACATTCAATCTGAGCAGTTTTTGTGTAGTCTTGAGCTAATTGACTGAATATACCATAAATCTTTTAAATTACGTCTCTTTGCTTAAAAGTAACATTTAATTTTTTTCTAAAAAAATTAAAAAGAGTTCTTTTAAAATCTCTCAAAAACTGAACAATATGTAAATCAAATTTTATCAAAATCCAAACAAGGAATTTTTGCAAGAACATATATATCTCATGTTGCCTGCAAACATTTTGCCAAAAAAAGAGAATTTTTGGACAAAGAGGTGAAATTTTTTTCCACACCTTTTTAACCTCATCTCGATATTTAAAATATTCTATTTGATGTTATTGAATAGCTAGCTATATTTGAATAACTGAAAAACCATTTGGTTGTAATAGAATGCTCAAAGCAAATAGTATTTTACATATTTTAAGTAACAATTTAGGTTCTTACAGTATTTGAAAGGTGAAAAGGCGAGAAAGGCGAAGAAAACTTCAAACAATTATCTCCTCGAAAAAATAAAATAATTATTATTTGTGGTGGTTGGGTTCACACCTGATGCAAAAAATTGCCATAATGACTGGCTACCCTAAAGATGAAAAGAACTCAAATTGTTTGCAAATCAATACACGAAGTAAACTCTATTTTGAATTTTCTATTTAATTTTCTAATTAAAAAAGCAAAAAACACGATGCACAAAAACGTTAAAATAATGGGCTTTCGGCATTCAGATCCAATAAGACCCAAAGCGATTTTAGGTTTCTATTCTATTTTTCTATCCTCTTTCTTTCACAAAATATAAGAAGCTACTGAAACCAAAAAATCAGTATTGAAATTCCCTTATTTCAAAATAAGCAGTTTTCGGAAGCATTAGATGAGAGCGTAATGCATCACATGATACTGACCAGTCGTGCCATATTGAAGTAGCAGTCAGGGTAAGTGGGTCGCAGACTCACAGCTGTGTTGTAGGCCAATTGAGCTTCCTGGGAATATCAAAAGGAGATTTATTATGTCGATATTAAATAGGCTACTAATGTAAATAAAGACGGGTCCTAATTACATCTCTCCAATATTGTTGCAACTTTAATACTTATTACGTAGATATGTAGATTTTATCGGCCAAATTGAATTTAATTGTTCGACCTTTATTCAAGAGACATCCGACACTAACTTTGTCAGATCCAATATCTGCCAACGCAACACCGTAGTTCATCCACGCAGTTGCAAATTTGGGTCTAAACAGTTAACAACATATCATTCTTGAAAAGTTTGTACAACTAACCAAATAATTATGTAAATTTTTATCTGCGCGACTGTCGCAGTAACTCCAGTAAAAATGTGTGATTAAAATATGATTTCGCACGCAGAGAATTTAGGGCGGACTTTTCAAGTCACCACAAAGACATTTGATAAGAGGATGGCACAAATTTGTCACATAGAGTGACCAATGTCAAAAATTATTAGTTGAAAAATCAAGTTTACTCGCTAGCCACTGCGTGTGATAATTTCTCAACTGCCTCCTCAAGGTATCCCTGTTTGTAGAGGAGGTTTCCCAAGTTGTTCAGCAGCTCAGGGTAATCAGGGTGCAACTGCTCTCCTTTGAGGTATAGAGCCAGAGATAAATTAGCATTGGTTTCTTGGTTCATCACGGCCAGGTTGTACCACGGCTACATATAAAAATGAAAAAGTACGAATAACTCATCAATAATACCTTAAACGGATATTAGTTCGGCGCAATCGTAGTTGATTATAAATTTTTAGAAACTAACCGGTTAGTCAACGATCAGATGCCCAAAGTAACAACGCTTTATAACTCTTCTCTTCTATTGGTACTTAAAACAAATCAGACCTTTTATCAACCTTCCCTTGAATGGGTGAGATTTTTTTTAAAAAAAGGCAAGAATAATCCCGCTTTTGTAAAATGAAGATGAAATAACTTGGTACACGTTCTATTTATGCTCTTTGTACTTTCTACCTTTTAAGTTACTTAAACAAAAAATGTCAACAAAAAATTAGCCGTTTTTAAAATTCTACAACAATTGTGTTGTATATTATACCAATTGTTCTAAAGATTATTATTATGAAAAAAAACTGCTCAGTAACTTAGTGCCACTTTTGATCGGTCTGATCTGCAATTAGTAACGCTGAGCTATATCGGCAGTTATCGCCAACAAGTCGCCAAACTATTTTTTGAGATTTTCGATAACCTAAATTAATATACAGGATTTTATTTTCAAATGCTGCGGTTGCGTAAGTAGCAAAAAACGTGGTCCGGGCTATCAGTGGACTTCTGCATCAGATCACAAAAAATTCGTTTTTTTGTCATACCCCTTATGCAACTTGCCTTAGCATTAGAAGGGCAGACCTTGAGCGCACTTTGGTACAGAAGATGTTCATTGTTCCACTCTTTGCATCTCTAAAATCATAAACAAGAGACTTGTTAAGATCATATAAAAGTTGGTGCTTAAAAAATGTAGGTCAACAGCATGGGGGGCTTTAAAATCAATGTAACGGAGATACGATCAAATTAAATGCATCGCAATTAAATGCATGCCTCTTTCAGAGGCTCATAAAAACGGAACGATAAAAAATGATTGAGTACTTACCATGGAAGATTTCACAGCGTACACAGCCACAATAAACGTATACAAAGTTGGCAGTACCTGAAACAGAACTTCGTTTGTCAATTAAATAAATAGTTTTCTAAGAAACTGCATCTTGCTCACTTCATTCCTAAATGAATTGAAATCATGTTAACTGTAAATAACGCAACTTAAAGTTGAAAATTTTAACTTGTCGATGCTAGTCATAGCGAATGTTAGTAAATTGAATATTGATGGCTTATGTTTTAAACAACACCTGAAACAGACTAAAATGGCGCCGAAAGTGGAGCATTTTCATACTAAAAAAACAAACGAACACAACAAGAAGGGCTCAAAAATCATAGGCGGTCCCAAAAACAATTTACTCCTGTTGAAAAGAAAACTTTTAAAATTCAGTTCCAAAAAATATTCATGTTACCCTATCACGTGTAGATTATGACAATCTATAATTGATATTGTTAAAACCCTTAATGTGGCATATATTATAATGGACAGTTTCAACCCTCTCAACCCTTTTCAATGCAATGCTGAGCATAAGGTCGTTCGCATATGCTAATGAAAACAAAATTTTTGTTCATGAGGGTAAAAGGAAGCAGATGCAGATGAGTTATTGAACAAGTGAAAGAGTAGGGGATTCATTGGTACCTACCTGATTCGGCATTTTATATTGTGACAGTATGTGATGCATGTAGTCCATAGCTAAGACTGTGAGTAGGCAGAATGGGATAGAGGGAATGTAGAGTTGTCTCTCTGCTAGAGTGAAGCCCACTGTGAATAACAGGTTGGAGGCAGGTATGAAAGAGATGGATCCAAACAGGAGACAAAATAGAACTAGGAACCATCTAAACAAAAACGGCAATGCCCAGGACCAAAATCACTCAATAAATGTTCCACACTCACCTAGAATTTCATTTCACAATACGTTTGATTTGTCCATGAAAAGTGAATCGCTTCAGTTTAAGCTACATTTGATTACGGTTTCTTAAAACTATTTCAATGCGACGTGAAAATGGTCATCTGAAATGTCCTGTCACTGAGGCAAAATACTTGAAAAAGAAAAGGTAAGCAACAAACGCATATAAAAGAAACCGGCACAAAAAATCTGTTATTTGGTTCAATGATAAGAGAGGAACCAACTGAGAGGAAACAACTTTTTGAAAAAAAATAATGTCAGAATCATTTTTGTCTGCTCTAAAGACTACCAAAGTAGCAGAACTCAGAACGGTCCTAGCATAAGGAGGGTGACGATAACTAAAACGCTTCCACCACAACAACTCGAGCTACACAACATTTGAACAAGTTAAACATGACGGCTCTTATGATTCAGTGCATGAGACAGAAAGTTCCCACGTTTATATATGTCAAGATACAAGGCATATTACATTTGGTAGTAGATTAATCAAACGTTAGCATTTGCTCTACTTTTGTTTTGACATGCTGCAAGAAAGAAAAATTTAGCTGAAAAAACGCAGCAGTGGTTTAAATATAACTACATAATTAGTATCTTAAATGGTTTTGACTGTGCTTCTTCAATCCATCTTGTCTCTTGTTCACTTTATTAGTTTTCACAATGACTTCAGTTGCTTTTCAAGAGGGAGATGTAAGTTAGAAAATACAAAACAAAGAGCCCAAAAGATTCCGTTTTAGTACAAAAGCACTTGTATCTTGATCGCGTACGTTTTTCATATTCTATTCTCAACCAAATATCAGAAGGTACAAGTTAAGATTTCTGAGATCACAAAAATAGCCTATATAAAATTGGATTTTTTTCTGATGACTTTCGAAAGCCATACCTACTCATTGGTCAAAAACACCAACTGAAAACGAACGCCTCGAAGTAACAAATTTCCCAAGCTATCAAATGTACTCAAGTATGTGGTTGAATGTGATGAAACCAAGAAAAATGAACAAACAGCGAGCTGCACTATTTCAAATTGGCCTGGAATCATTGAAGAATTTTCCACACTCATTATTGGATAACTGATGCGATGTTTGTTGTTTATATAAAATTTTTTTGCCAAAAAGTTTAGTCGGACGACTAGATCCTCAAAGATATGTCTCAACTTAGAAAAAGCTGAGTAGTTTTTTTAAAAATTTGATTGCAAATGTAATTTAGAATTTTGAAGAACACATTAAAACTTCACGAAATTCAGGTGAATAGACAATTTATTGAATGTGGCAATGTAAAACAATTATTAAAGGGTAGAACAACTTTTGTGAAACGAGTTTTGGAAATTTAAGAAAAACTTTTTAGAAAACATAAAAAGTGGCAAAAAGGTCTCCCGAAACTGTTAGTGATTAAAGAACTCACAAATAGTTTATGAAGTGTTTTCTGTACAGATAACTTCTGAAAATCTAACTGCAGTTTGAAAACAGCTGCTACCAATAACAGTAGAAAAAACGATAAAAAATTTAAAACGATAAAAATTTTAAATTACGTGAAAAAAGTAACGTTAATAAAAGTTTATAGAGCGTACGCAGTTTCAATGATTTTTACTCTGCCAGGAAGAGCCGCTGAGACCTTTACTATGCCAGAAAGAGTGGCCTTTTTAGAGCTCAAAAACTGAAGAAATTCTGCTTCAGAAAAACTTTTCAGAAATTGCTTTGGTTAAAATGAATGCTTAGATGTTATTCAAAATCCTTTGTCGTAATTTTTTAAAATCAGGAAATTATGTCTTACATTAATTTTGTTACCCGCTTCAAATTACAAAAATCAGGTCTAATTCTTTTGATAAGAACAATTGCTGGTTTTCATTATACGAAAAACTCAATCGAAAAAAAAGCAAGACGAAACCCCAAAAAGTGGAACAACTACCTAACAGACTATCAATTGCGCACCAATTGAGACTGCTGCGAATTAATTGTTCCCAACAAAAACCATCGAAGAACTTTACGTGGTCATAAATGAAAACGTTCATCCGAATATCCAGTTTTCTTGTCTATAATCTCTCTGAACTGTACATTTTTTCAATCAAAGACTTCTGATAAAAACTATTCAAAACAACTTATTTTGAGAGAAAAAAAAGAAATTTTGGTAATCAAAATCAAACTTGGGCTAATTTCACCAAAAAATTGAAGAGCTGCGCGACGTTGAGATATATATGCCGTGAATTGATCACAGTAACAGCTGGCAGATAATTATTGGTAACAGCTCCTTTTCGAAATCTCACGTCATCTCGATTGCTAGCCATTTGAGGTTCAACAAGCAGGTTTTACCAATCACGAGTGGTTTGCTTAGATCTCATGGGAACAAAGACCAAAAAGTAGAAAAATTGTACTCCAGCTTAGAGTTTTCAAAATCAATCAGAGTTGAGTAGTTTCAACAAAATATAAAATTAATGGACTCTTAGGCCAATCTCTCAAAGTATACAAGAGACACAAAATAGATACAAATTTTTGAAAAAACATCTTATCTTTTTTTAGTTAAAAACTTGAACTAAAAGAGCAAAAATAAATGTTTCTGTGCTCGAACAGTTTTTTTTTCGGTGGACTGAACACTGCCTGATACGGAATTATTTTATGAAACTTGATTATTTTAACCAGATTTGTTCTTTTTTCTTATTTTTTCATTTGCGTTTTCCAATTTTGATCGAAAAGCATCAGCGTATAAACAACAGACTTTGGAGAAGGCGCAAGGTAATACAGTGTGGTGACTTGGTAAAAACATTAATTTTTTTCAAGGAACTCCCATAACTTTGCTGTGGAGCGCTATAAGGCTGTATGCTGATCTGACATGCCTTCAAAGAAGACAAAAATTTACTGAAAAAATTGGTCGGGCATTTAGATTCATCTTTTCTATTTCAGATTTATATTTTTTTTTCAAAAGAGTTGGAACAAAATGGATTTTGGAAAAAAATCTCTTTTTCTCAGTTGGAAGAATTAATATTTTTCGGAAGCCAGAATTATCACGACTTGATGAAAAAGCAAATTGTCCGGAACAATTATTGACATGCAACGAAAATGTGAGATAAGGGCTCAATTTCTATGTCAATAACGTTTTTTTTTTTAAATCTTGACATTACTCTTTATTGTAAACTTCCAAAGGCAAAAAGCTACAAAACGATACCACGTAAGTTCTGAGATCCGCTAAAAATAACAAAAAAATTTTCTTGACAAAAAAGTGGGGTTAGCATAAATTTCTCTTCTTCAAAAATAAGGGACCACAAGAACGTGCTCATTCATGAAGAATGGTACAAAGACATTTAATTTATGATTTACCAGCCACAGTAAAATCAAGATGACGACAGTTTACATTTCTAGTTTGTTACACGCGATTATCCTAGTGCGGTATAAATGAATTCTGGAAACGTTAATGGTATTCATGGAAAAATTTGAAAAATCTGTTACAGAGAACAATCGCCGCATGAGTGGTTACGACAAGTTTAGTTCGTGAACACAGTTTGACAGCCTAGACGAAAAGTAATTTCTATGGACGTCAGTAGCCAGACTAGCAGTATCAGCGGAGTCTTTCTCAAATACAGCCCACCCAAGCAAGTCAAGGAGTCTCATCGACATCATACAGCGAGTGTTAAAAGAGCAGCTAGTGGTCATTTGCATCACCACGGCCCAGGACCCTCTGAGAAGTAAGCGCATTAAAAATATTGTTCAGACCAGGAAAAAGTTTACATATATCTCTTCATCATAACAACACGTTACCTTTAATTGCTCCCAGTTATCAACCAAATAAACCAGAAATATAGCAGTTAGCATTTATTGTTCAAAAAAGTAGGATAAAAATGAGTTAATTATGTAAGCAGCTTCGCACACGGTTGGGTTGGTCAGCAGGAATAGATTTCGACAAAAATATAAGTACCTATAATGTTTTGATATAATATTTAATAGCATATAAAAACCAAATTGTTAATTTTGATTTCATTGGAATTTTGAATAAAGTGTCTTGAAATGAGCCATTGAAGATATAAATGAGCACCACATGAAACTCATTAAAAAAATTATTAATTTTCCTTCAAATTTTTTCGGTGTGCTCAACCCTCTCAATGAGAAATCTCATGGTCATGTGCAGCTCCTCTAAACTTCGTCAATACAATACATCCCTAGGTACGGTTTTCTTGGAAACCCGTCATAATCTTCCTAGATACCATGCAGAAACCATTGCAGTGGCCTAACTTATCTACGAGTAATTTCAATTTCATCTTTCATCTTAGAGGTCAGATGCTTATATTATTTCGAGAATTCTTAAAGACAAACAATTCTCCACGAATGTCTACCAAATAAGCCAGAAATTTGTCAGATAGCTTTATAATACAATAAATTAAACAATTATTGAACAAATAAAATATAATAAATTAAAAATTCCAATTCACATTAATTCTAAGAGCAAAGATAACAACAATACATAAGCAATAACATGCAACCTAGGACTAGTAACAGATGTTTACCCTTCTAGACTGGCCCTTCTGAAATAAGATTAACTTCAAGAGCTAAAAAAATTTTTTTCATTCGACTTATAAGAAAAGTAGTTAGGTCGTAAGATTAAATTCAAGGCAATCAACTACTAGAAGTAAAAACAAAACAGCGCACAACATATGTTCATTTAAGTCGTTAGGTTTTTTAACCAATTGGCTATTCGTCCAATTTAAGCTTGTGAAAATTGCACCTTCATTACAAAAAATTTCTTATCATACCCGCCCAAATGGTTTTCTCAGGAACAGATTAATGCGAGTATCAAATTTAGCGCTTTCCGCTTCTCAAGTCAAACGGTGCGCAACTATAATTTCTGATTCCTATACTCTTAGGTCCTCTGTGAACTTGAAATCCATTTTCAAAAGTGCTCTAAATCACCATGAATTTCTGCGCATACTATTTAACTATGTTAACAAAAGCAAATTTTGAAAAATTCTGAAGTTAAAGTTTTTAAAGCAAATAAATATTCTTTATGTAGATTCAAAATGTTAGCGCAAGTTCAGTGTACATTTCGGCAAAGTGATGGAAGATACCACGTTCCTGTTCTATTGTAAGCGCCAGGATTTACTGTTCAGTTCACATCAGACCCATTTCCCAAATTAACTAAAAGCTCCAAAGTCAGTTCAAGCTCTCAATTCCGATCGATCCCCTTCTCAGTGGAGCGTTAGTCCCAATAATTACTCGGTCATCCTTGCCTTCCAGTAGTCCCCACCAGTCAGTGGGATCCGGGATGTCCAGATGTCTCCTGAGGAAGGCCAAGGAGGCACGGTTGCTTAATTGCATGGCTGCAAGTGCAACAGACACTAACTGTTTCCATTCGAATAAATCAGAAGTATTACGAATGAGCTGGACATCCCTTCAATTAATTTTACTTTGAAAAAAAAATCTACAAAAAATCAAAATCTGTACAGACGTGCAATCACGGCTGGTTGTATACCGCCAAAAAACAAAGTTATAAAAATAAATAGCTGTGCCTAACACTGTACCAATGCCTTTTCAAGCACACAGACTGAACTGCAGCAGGGACTGCATTCATTGAAAGAACATAGCTGCAAAAAATATGAAAATTAATTCACGTTATTTCAATATTTGCCATGATGGAAAATTTGTCCGGGATATGAATTGTCTCTTCAAGTTCTCCTAAAATAACCTTCATTTAGTTTCTCAATAACGCAATCGGAGTGAGATTCTGTTCATCTTTTAGTCACTGATAACTTCAAAAAAAGTATCCAAAAGTCATCTTGAGAGCAAATTATCACAGACAAAACATAGCAGGACAAGTCCTGACCACCAATTCAAAGAATTTTCATTGAGTAAACAAAAAACTAGACCTCGAATGGACTATGAATGGATTGGAAAATCCCTTTGAAAAAAATCCAATAAAAAAATCGAAAAAACAGCAAAAATCATAGTCAAAACGCCCCAACTGAACAAAGAAGCAATAGCGAGCAGGCGAATTTTTGTTCAAACGCCGTTTTCTCACTCTACTTCAAAATTGGAGCAAAAAACACGCCGCAAAACCAATCGCTTTTTCGCTACAATTCTTGTTTCAGCGTGACCAAAATTATGACTTAGAAAACTGACTATTCACACCAATCTGAAGCATCGCCTACCTTATTAAACAAAAGATTTCGAACCAACAACAGAAAAATTTCCATTAAAAAAACAAAATGACGAAAACAAAAAGCATCTAAAATAATTTACATCAAATTGGGACTCCGAGAGTGCAGGTAAGACCTAGTAATACAAAATACAGAAAGTTCGAAATAATTTTGTATCAATTGAAAGACAAGGTAACATGCTCGAAAACACAACCAAACAAACGGCTAGTTTATGGCGGAGAAAAAAATTAAAAAAATCTCTATAACATTTGAACAAAATTCTCTAAAAAAGCGATAAAATGCGACTTCTAAACTGTATTTGCAGAAAATTGTTAAATGAATCTTTTGCTAGATCAGTCAACCAACCAATACTTTGCATAGAAATAAACAAAAAAGGCAAAGTTAAAAAGCAAATGAGAAAAACCTGCAAATTTGTGTAACTTATTTCAGTGAAAGGTTCCCTGCCTAGCTTTCAAGTGCCTGTTCACCATAACCATGCCTTTAAAATTATTTTTAATTAAGAACTGAAAACCTACAGCGAGAACCATTTATTTGGAAGAAATAGGCAAAACACAGTTAAAAATTTGCACTTATTTAATCAATTTTCTTTAGCAAAACGACTCAAAGTCAAAACTAAACAAATTCAGAGACAATCAAGAAAGTGCCAGAACGACTGATTTTAACAACAAAACTCCCCAAACGCAATAAAAATTGTAGAATGCAAAAAAAGTTTGAAAAAGCTTAAAACAAGGTAAAATTGCAAAGGTATCTAAAAGTTGACACCAAAAGTAGAAACCTCTCTTCAGATGCTCAAAAAAGCTGCTTGCAAACGAACTATTACCAGTTTAGAACTCCTTTGATTTGGAGTTAACACTAAAAAAACTGCTTTCAAAAAAAGCCGCACGTGATCAAAACTTTCCGTTCGCTCAGTGAAAAATTTTTTTTAGATCTACTTTTCTCGCTCACACAAATAAACGCCAAGAACAGAACACCAATCTATCTTCTCTTAGCTCTTGAGCAATTTGACCTAAACAATTTCCTTTCAAGCATTTCACTTGCTGTTTCAAATACACTCCAACTAAATTACCGATCAAAAAAGACGCTCCACCAATACTCCTCTTCAAGTTAAAAAAACAGCGCCCCAATGAAATTCAAATTCTTTGAATTGTAAGAAATCGTTCACGCGAGAAAACACAACCAGACTCCAATATAATTGAAACAGCCCGAAAATTCATATATTGTACAAAAACAATTGGTGTATCAATTTACCAAGCACTTTAAACTCAAAACATACCCGGCAGATTGCCGGAAAACAGCCGCCGTTGATTCCAATAAGCATGATTGGGATTGAAAGAATAGAAGATATTGAAAAAAAAAATTTTGTACAAAAATATTTTTTAAGTCCGAATTATTTTGATGGCATTTCGTAGCTGAACATAACGTACTTCTGTTTCCTAGAGAGAGGCTACAGGGGCTACTATCAAAACCAATAAGCATTAGAAAGCATTAGAGATGGTAACTAAGACTTTTAGGAACGACGTTCAAATAGCGGGCATCTAAATTTGGGCTTTATAGGGTTTATCCCGTTTCTACAATTTGGATTTATCCCATTTCTGACTTCAATTTTTCATACTGACTCTGTTCATTTTGAATTGCTTTGCTAAACATAAGCATGATTGGGATTGAAAGAATAGATATTGAAAGAAAAATATTTTGTACAAAAACATTTTTTAAGTCCGATTTATTTTGATGGCATTTCGTAGTTGAAGATACTTCTGTTTCTTAGAGAGAGGCTACAAGGTGTTACGTAGTAAATGAAAGAACTAATTTTAGCTAATCAGAATTGAGTATTTATATTCGAATTTAAACGCGTATAAAACGTTCTAATATACATAGAAAGTTCCGAAAAAGTTCATTTAACCTAATTTTAAGTAAATATAACCACTATATGTACCGATTAAGCTGGTTTTCGGCTTAATATTTTTAGTTTTTCTAGACAATTGCCGATTGAATAGGAACTGATTTGACGTCAATGACATCAGACGAAAAAACCTGTTAAATGAACAACAAGAAATCCTGCCGTCTAAGTTCCACTTGTTGCTTTGTACGTTTTACACCTAATACGTTGTCTCGATCATTGCTTACACGTTGCTTTATATGCTATGATTTGTACGTTTTGGAGCTTATAGACTGACTATAGCGAATTGAATCCTCGAACTACTGTTTTACCAGAGTTTATATGGTACCGCTCCGGGTTTACGAACACCCATTTCCTTTGTTTTAGATTCATTGATGTAGAACCGATTTCTTTGAATATCAAAGTGGCCAAATTAGTTTCTATTTTGAAGCACTGGTCATTGATCTGTAATTATAGACTATCAAAGACCGAAGGTTATGTACATGAATTCGACTCAGTTGCCTTTTGCTTAACGTGTTGTTTGAAAGTGAACTATTCATATTTGGAGTCAAAACCCAATCGGACAAAAGCAAACCAACAGTTGATCAATCTGAACTTCTGACAAAATCGAACGAAGGTGAGCAAAGGCTTATTGGTAATTTTCCTCGATATCGGAATTGAATAAATGTTGGTTATGCATATTATGGGCGCCGGTTGTTAGTTCCAAAATCTTCAATGGGCTTTTGGCAATTATGCCTTTGGTTGTGGAACCTGAAATAATGAACCAGTGTTTTCTGGACTGTCTTGCAGACCCCAACCTCGAACGAAGGAAGTTGCTTGAGCTTTATTTCGAAAGCTGAATCACAACAAAAACTTCAAAAACTAAGATTCAAAAAAAACTTTTGAAGTCTTGAATTAATATTTTGCATTTAGACGGCAAGAATCCCAAACCGTGAACAATTTTTCGATATCGCATGGGGTAGTAAAATTTAACTATTCCTTTAAAAAAAGAGGCAAGGAGTCCCCGCAACCCGCAAAGATAATTTTGGGACGAAAAAACATCGGTTTTGAAAATTTTTGGTAGATTTACCGACAATTCGAAAAAATTGATATAGTCGGTTTGTATATCCAAAAATAACCTCTAATATAGAGTAAATTGATAGAAAATAATGCTAAATTGTTTAATTTTGAAAGTTTTTGGTCAATTATGAGGCAATTCAAAAAACTTGTGGAAATCAATACCGAATATTGATAAACCGTATTTTGAAGCTTAAAACCGTCCAGTTTGCTGGATTAACGTTCGGTAATCAAGAATTTGCAAAAATTGACCAAAATTTGAAAAAAATTGGACAAATAAATAAAATTTTGACAAATTTGTCAAAAAATCAAATTTCCAGCAAGAAGGTTCGTAAATTGAGTGAAACTCAATAAGCAAGAAAAGTTGTGAAAATTTTCACAACCTCCGGCCTCCAAAAAAAAAGATCGAATCCCTATAATTTTTTCTCGTCGCTCATTTATGTACCGTTTCGTCTGCATTCTTTTCGTCCGTTAAAATTTCAATTCTCCGTGTTCCGTTTTTTCAAAAACGTTGCTCTCCCAAAACTCCGCTTTTCGTTTCCTTCCGCCTTTTGTCCGAATTTCGATGTGATATGTCATATGTGATGAAGTATGTTGTTGTTTTTGCTGTAGTATGTTGAGTATGCTGGTTTGTTGTTTAGGTCTTATAGCTTTCTAGGGTGTGACTTAAGTTTATTCTCGAGTTACGGCTGGAGTGTCCTTCGACTTTTCAACTTTACTAATTTACTAGCCCTTCTGTTGTAGTATATTGATTTTGCTGCTGTATGTTTGTGTGTACCTGTACGATTGCTAGTTGGTTTGGTCCTGTTGCCTTCTAGGGTGTGACTTAAGTTTATTCTCGAGTTACGGCTGGATTGTTTCTCGACTGTTCCAACTATCTTAGTCTAAAAACACACTATTGTAGTTTGTTCAATTTTGCTGTAGTTTGTTTAATAACGTTAGTATGATGATTGTTTGTTACGGTTTGGGTTTTGCTAGGATGTGACTTAAGTTTATTATGGAGTTACGGCTAGTAATTTTTTCGACCTTTTCATCCTTTTAGTGTACTACTTAATAGTCGTAAATTAGTTTGCCATTAAATTTGTCGTTATAGCCCCATAATGAACTATATTAGATTGTCTTGCAGTAGCTTCTCTCCTTCTTCCTAGGGTGTGACTTAAGTTTGTTCTGGAGTTACGGCTAGGTTGGTCGGTTGAGTTTTTGCTGTGGTCTGCTAACATAGTTCTTTCCGACCTCATTTCCCGCCCGTTCTTTCCCACCGTCCCGTTTCGTTGCGTTGCGCGTTTTATTCGCTCGCTTTCCCGTACGTCCCGTTTCCGTTGCATCGCGCGTTGCTCACTCAACTTCCCGTCCGTAACGTCTCCGTTATGTCGCGCGTTGCTCGCTCGACTTCCCGTCCGTAACGTCTCCGTTTTGTCGCGCGTTGCCCGCTCGACTTCCCTTGTGTCCTTTGCCTCCCTCCGCGTTGAGCGCATAGCGTCCAGCGCTCCACTTCTGTTTTTGTCGGACACCGTGGGCTCGACGACCCTTTCTGTTCTTTGGGCGGTTTGTTTTACAGACTGTCTACAGTGTGCTGTGTTTGGTGTCTTTTGCGTTGGGTTTGTTTTGCTTGGGTTTGATTTGTTTGGAGTGTGCAATAGATAACCGTGTGCAGTGGTAGTTTCGCTGATATTTGGAAATAAGAACATCGTGATGTCTAATAGTCTTGATCAAAAAGTCAAAAAGTTGTACGCTGCCAGGTCAAAGCGTGAGGCTGAGTTGCATGCTATACATGAAGATATTCTTCATTGTATAAATAGTCAAAGTAGGCGAGTGAAAGTTGAACGCCTAGTAACAAAGTGCAACGAAGCATTTATGACTGTTGTAGACAAAAACGAGGACCTGATTGCATTTGCTGGAAAACAGAGGATCCAAGTGCACTTGTTCCTTCATTAGAGTCTTTTATTTGGAAGCAATGAGAACTACGAACGACAAGATCCTCACTTCAGCACGGAACTACATCAACTCTGCTGATGATAAAGTACGTGAGTTTCACGAACCGAGGGCTTCCATTTGTTCTAGACTTCCCTCATTGATGGCCTCGTCAAAAACATCTAGTCAGCGTAAACATGATTACGTAATTGCTAAGATGAAGCGCGAGGAAACTGAAAAACAAAATCAGGCAGCCATTCGCCTCGCTAAACAGAAAAAGCAAATGGAATTAGATGAATTGGAGGAAAACAACAGGAAACGGTTGGCAGAGGCAACTCTGCAAGAATTTGAATTGCTGGACGCCGTTTCTAAAGGTAGCCAATCTGAAACAACTCCAAGTGCTAGGAGCTCAATGAGAAGTGAAAAGGCTGTTCAGGACTGGATCAACACCTCACTTGCTTTAAGTTTTAATAACGAGGAGAAAACTGGTGAACCAGAGGTTACGAAAGACCCTCCAGAATGCCCTAGCCACAATAACGGGGGAGCAGTGGCAGATCATAACACTGACATTTCAAGGCATTCAATTCAAAAAAATTGTCGAGGCAATTACATTTTAAGCAATGAGACCTTGCAGCAATTCGACCCCTATTATACACCACCTGGAAATTTTTTGGCTCCTGCTAACACACAGGCGTTGTACCAGGCGAATCTACGGGCGCAAATGAACCAAACAGGCCAACAAGGCATGGCGCTTCCGAGCATAATTAACCATGGAACCGCAGATAACCACCCGCATCTGTACACGGCCCAGGGGCTTCTTCACTGCCCATTCAACAGCCTATTCCACCACAGCAGTCCGCAACGCAAGAAAATCAAAATAATGAAACCGAGTTATTTCCAAACGCGCAACTTCAAACTTCTTAATCCAGGAGACCTGAAACATCAAGTCTACCCAAGAATAATTCGGCCCAGCGGATATGCTCCCGACAACAAATTAATTTTGTCCCCCGAGCACCAAACACCACTCTTCCTCTTTTTCCGACAACAAATCATCCAGTCCCCGCAATAAACGTTCCCTTGCACCCAAGCGTCCCACCAAGTCAAAACACTCAACAGCACAACTCCGAACCCGCCCATCCCAATGACCTTCCCATTCCGAACCCAGTCTTCGCACCTAACCTCACTGCCCCCATCCAACACGCCACTTTGATTAATCAGCCTCCCGTCAACAACACTTTTCAGAATAATAATAACCGAGTACACAAAGTTGTACGTTCCGTTGCTCCTCCTATCCCAAAAATGCCGAATATCCCTCTTGGCCAAAACTTTGTGGCCAATATGAGTCATTGGCGATTTCCACAGCACAGACCGTCAATAGTCATTCAAGACACAACCACCGTGAATAGTCTGCTTCCAAATGTACACGCCCATATCGCACCCTCAAGCACTAATGTTCCACTACAAATATATCAGAATTCGCCCCCTTTGATTGATATGCAATCACCATCAGGTGGACAGCAGGAAAACCTGATCGCGACTACTAGTAATGTAGTACCTGATCTAGCCACTCCGGTTTTTCAGCCAACATACCCCTATGTTGGGCCCACTCCGTTGAATTGGAGTGGTCCGCAGGTGTCTACACCTGCCCCTCCGATACCGGACAATGCGTCATTGATTAGGGAATTAGCTGATGCAATAACAAGTAAGAAAAACGACCCTTTGCCCGAGCGGAAACTTGCAGAGTTTAGTGGCGACCCAAACAGGCATGAATGGTATGGTCAATTCAAAAGCGTGATTGACTCGCAGTCGCTCACTGATGACGTTAAATTGACGTACCTTAAAACACTCGTCACCGGTAAAGCAAAGATTGCGATCGCCGAGTTTGCTTACTGTGGTTTAATGTACAAGGATGTACTAAGGACTTTGGAACGTAAATTTGGCTAGCCACAGGCAGTCGTAAGTGCACATTTGGATAAATTAAGCAATTTTCCGCCTCTTAAAATGCACAATAGTGATAACATCATTAACTATTCTGCAGCCATATCCAGCCTCGTTGGGGTTTTCAAGTCACTATCATATGATGCTGACTTGAAGAGCGCTTCCCTACTTAACCAAGCGGTACAGAAGTTACCACCAAACATGAAAGAGTCGTGGTCGCTCTTTACGGTTAAGAAGCACTGGGTTAAGCCTACCCTCCTTGACTTTAACGATTGGCTTAAGGAAAAAGCTGAGGCCCATGATCTTATGAAACAAAGCGCAACCAAGGCCAGGCCTGAAGATAACAGCACTTCAGTAACCAAGACCAAAACAGCCTCAAAAGTGTTTGCATCAAATTCACAACAAAGGGAAACAAAGAAGCAAATGCCATCTTCTTCCACAAACACTTACTCTCACTGCATTGTATGCAAAAGTAACCACCGGCTATGGGATTGTCGATTTTTCAAGGAAAAGACTCCAACCCAGAGAGCTAAGTTGGTGGCGGATAACAAACTTTGCTTTTCGTGCTTACGGGAAAAGCAGACATTCCGCCAGTGCCCTCAACCGAGAAAGTACCGAGCAGAGGGGTGCAATAGTTCGCATAACACACTATTGCATGGAGCAGATAGGGTTTTCCCAGCAAAACAGTCAACAAATTTCAATACCGTTCAGCCTTCTGGCAACACAGGTCAAGGTAATGCAACCACTAGTCAACAGCCGTCTAATAAGACCACAACAATGTCATCCGTTACTGATGTTAAGGGACTCCTCCAGGTAACGGAATTGCAGTTGGTCAATTCGTCCGGTGTAGATACCAAGGCTTTAGTTTTGTGTGATACCGCCTGCAGTAACTCTTGGGTGGCCGGTAGTCTCGCAGATAGACTCGGTTTGCACGGTAAAGCACTAAAGCTAACTGTCAAGGGTATTAATACCGAGGAAGTAGTTGATACTAGGGTTGTTTAAGTTACCGTGAAACCAAGAGAACATCAGGATTTCGAACCATTTACCATCAACCCTTTGGTTAAAGAGAGTCTGAACGTCGGCTCTGATATAATTGATGTACAGTCCCTGCAAGAGACTTATCCACACTTAGCAGTCCTTGATATCGTGACATATTCCTATAAAGACATTGAGATGATACTCGGACAAGATGTCTATCATGCCATCCCCCCGTTAGAATACTTCTCTGCCGATGAGAAGCGTTCACACGTTGCCGTACTCTTACCCATAGGTTGGGTCTTAAGCGGTCAGTTACCATTAAGTTCGTGTTTAACCTCAACGTGCTTTAAAGTGAATATCGAACATGACAATGAGTTAGCAAGTCAAGTAAAGTCATGGTAGGACATTGAATCGTTCGGAGCAAACAAGCAGGTAGACTCACGATCTGCTGCAGACAGAAGGGCTCACAAAATCCTTGAGAACACCACCGTACACAATGGCCTGAGAGACGATGTCGGAATG
The DNA here is from genome assembly GCF_964194025.1 of Convolutriloba macropyga. Taxonomy (NCBI): domain Eukaryota; kingdom Metazoa; phylum Xenacoelomorpha; order Acoela; family Convolutidae; genus Convolutriloba; species Convolutriloba macropyga. Next base: position 63,771,313 of record NC_134468.1, read on the forward strand.
CTGTGGGCAGCAGACAACACCAAGCTCCCAAACAATTACTTCACCTCCCTTGTGCAGCTAAAATCTCTCGAAAAACGATTGGCCAAGGATGAAGACCTTAGGGAGAAGTATACTAGTACCATCAAAGAAGATCTGAATAGGGGGTATGTAATTGAGGTTCCGGACGCTCACAACGTTGAGAACCGGTCCGATAAAGAGTGGTACCTACCTCACCATCCGGTTTTAAACCCGAACAAACCGGGTAAGGTGCGTAGGGTGCTCAATGGAGCAGCAAAATTTCATGGTGCCTCACTGAATAAATCTTTGCTGACTGGCCCTGATCTGCTCCAAAACCTAATTTACGTACTTCTTCGCTTCTGACAACATACATATGCCGTCTCCGCCGACATCGAGGGAATGTTTCTACAGGTTGGCGTATTACCATCAGATCAACCATCACTTCGCTTTCTGTGGCGGGAGGACCCCACAACTAACGTTGTAGTGTATCAATATACGGGCCCAATATTTGGGGCTAAAGACTCGCCCACATGCGCCAACTATGCATTACAACGCACTGCGAGAGACAACGCTAAGTTTTACCCCGAAGCTGCAAAAGCACTCCTTGAAAATTTCTACATGGACGATTACCTTTACTCAGTGGAGTCTCCTGAGAAAGCCATCAATAGATCGAAGGAATTGGTACATCTTCTCCATCTCGGTGGGTTCAAGCTTACAAAGTTTGTAAGCAATGTGCCAGGTCTAGCTGATAGAATTGATGGTTCTCCTCAATCTACTGAGCCCAAGGTTATTGTTTCATGTCAAGAGGATTCATCGCACCTGCTTGGGCTAAAATGGGACCACACTAATGACACTTTAGTTGTGAGTCGGGGTACAAGCTGCGCTATCACCAAGTCCCTCACGCAACGCTTGGTCCTAAGTCTTGTCTCGAAAGTCTTTGACCCCATTGGTCTTGTCGCACCGTTTACCGTCGGTGCGCGACTGCTCTTAAAATACATCTGGCGTGTCACAGGACAATAATGGGATGACGAGCTCCCGCAGGACACGGTTCAAAGATTTTTGGTTTGGAGTTCGGACTTACCAAAGCTTGAAAACATCAAAATTCCTCGAAGTTACTTTAGTGGACCCTTTGATAATATAGAGTTGCATATGTTCGGTGACAGTTCCCATGATATTTTCAGTGCGGTCGCATATCTGCGAACCCGAGTAAAAAACTCCTACGGGCAAAGAAAAAACAGAGCTTGCGTTTGTTTTGGGGAAAGCGCGGGTGGCGCCAATGAAAGTAATGACTGTCCCAAAACTCGAGTTACAAGCAGCTCTACTTCCCGCTCGACTGAAAAGGGAAATTACACAAGCACTTACTGTAACTGTTAACCAAGTATTCATGTGGACAGACAGCACGACCGTTCTCCAATGGATTAACTCTAATGAAAAGCAACCAATCTTTGTTGCAAACCGTGTTTGCGAAATTTTGGAGTATACCAGCGTTGACCAATGGAACCACGTCGCAACTAAGGATAATCCAGCTGACGTGGAATGTCCGCTGAGATTTTGCAACTAAGCAGTTGGGTCAAAGGTCCACATTTCCTAACTAATTCACGTTTCCCGTTTGAACCGAACAAAGACGTCATTAAAAACATCAAACTTGGCGTCAACCAAGCAGTCACTATAGAGGACACTGTATCTCTCGCTACATCTGTTAAAAAACAGACAACTCCCGTTCCGTCTTTATTCCCATTTGGTAAGTTTAGTTCTTATCAAAAGTATTTGCGCATTGCCGCATACGTTCTCCGGCTTTTGCCGAAACATGCCGGCTACCGTAACCTCGATGGTAGCATCACTGACCCTACTGAGCTTGACGAAGCCGAGCATCATCTACAGTACTTGGTACAAGGAGAGTCTTTTGAAACCGAAAGAAAAGCTCTTCTTGACAATAAATCTGTTAAACGGAGCAGCCGAATTGCTCCACATTCACCGTTTATTAGTCCAAATGGGCTAATCCGTCCCTCGGTCCGCATCAAGCGGTTAATGGAAGTCGGGTTTAACGTAAAGTACCCAATCATCTTAGATACACGTCATCCGTTTGTAAAACTGTCCCTTGAACACACGCACGTAAAGAATTACCATCAAGGCGTTGAATACCTAAGATCAATTGTGCAGGAACACTATACAGTACTGAAACTAAGATCATCTTTGCGTTCCATCAAAGCACACTGCCTGAGATGCCGAGAATTCCAAACTGTAATTATGCAACCAATCATGTCTGACTTACCCAAGGAGAGACTTGCTTACTAGTATCCTCCCTTCACGAACACCGGCGTTGACTACTTTGGGCCGTTCTATGTTACTGTCCGCCGTACTACTGCGAAAAGGTGGGGCTTCCTCTTCACCTGTCTCAATACTCGCGCTGTCCATGTCGAGATAGTTACATCCATGCACACCAGCTCTTGTGTCATGGGAGTTGAGCGGTTTGTGTCACGTAGGGGTACACCTGCCATGATTTGGTCAGACAATGACACTAACTTTATTGGAGCGGAGAAAGAACTCCGAGAAAGTATTGAAAAGCGGAATGTTGTCAACATTGCAGCTGAGCTCGCTCACGAAGGTATAAAGTGGAGGTTCAATCCACCCAGCGCACCACATCAAGGTGGTATCTGGGAGAGGCGGGTACGCTGCTTCAAACGCGTGTTATATACTGTTCTTGGCACGCGTCGCCTCACGGATGAGGTACTGCATACTATCTTTTGTCTCGTAGAGAATGCTCTGAATTCGCGTCCTTTAACACCCGTGAGCGCTGATCCGTGCGATTTGAACGCTTTAACGCCCGACCACTTTCTTTTAGGAGAACACTCTGCCGGTATTCCGTCTGTTGTCGGCAACAATGAGTTCGACCATCGTAAACGTTACGCCCGTGCGCAGTCGTACGCTAATGCGATCTGGTCCCGTTGGATCAGAGAGTACGTACCGACGCTGAACCGACGCTCTAAGTGGAAGACGCCTGCCGAGCAACAACTTAAGACCGGTGACCTGGTTTGGATAGTTGAGGAAACCAAACCTAGGGTTTACAACCCAACCGCTCGGATTGTGGAACTCCGTTACGGCTCCGATAGCGTCGCCCACTCCACCGTTTTACGTACGTCAACCGGTTCACTCGTCCGCCCGCTTGTAAAACTTGTACCAGTTTTCCCAACATCTTCCGGGCCGGAGGATGTTACGTAGTAAATGAAAGAACGAATTTTAGCTAATCAGAATTGAGTATTTATATTCGAAATTAAATGCGTATAAAACGTTCTAATATACGTAGAAAGTTCCGAAAAAGTTCATTTAACCTAATTTAAAGTAAATATAACCACTATATGTACCGATTAAAATGGTTTTCGGCTTAATATTTTTTAGGTTTTCTAGACAATTGCCGATTGAATAGGAACTGATTTGACGTCAATGACATCAGACGAAAAAACCTGTTAAATGAACAACAAGAAATCCTGCCGTCTAAGTTCCACTTGTTGCTTTGTACGTTTTACACCTAATACGTTGTCTCGATCATTGCTTACACGTTGCTTTATATGCTATGATTTGTACGTTTTGGAGCTTATAGACTGACTATAGCGAATTGAATCCTCGAACTACTGTTTTACCAGAGTTTATACAGGGGCTACTATCAATACCAATAAGCACTAGAGATGGTAACTAAAATTTATAGGAACGACGTTCAAATAGCAGGCATCTAAAATTGGGCTTTATGGGTTCATCCCGTTTCTATTTCTGACTTAAATTTTCATACAGACTCTGTTCATTTTGAATTGCTTTGCTGTGCAACTGATGTTCACAATCTATTTTAGCAGAATGAGAGAAGAGAGAAACTAGCCTGGAGAAGTCAAAAAGATATCACGCAAAATATTGAAAAAGCGGCAAAATGAGGTAAAACGAAACACTTTTTATTCGACGAAGTAAAAAAAATAGGAGCGCTATAATAGCCGGCTGAGAAGATGAGGGCGGCTATTAAACATTAAAAAGTATATAATGCCGCATTAGAGGGCCGATGATACCTGCTATTAAAGACACTACGAGACAAGACAGACAACAAAACGGAATAAAACAACAAGCCTTAATTACATTTAAAACTCAATATCTATCTATTTATTAAAAGCTTAACAACAAAGTCAAAAAAAATTGGACCTGGCTTTATTGAGAGTAATTAAAATTTAAACAAAAACAAAAAAATGCAAAAGTAAACATAGGTTTATGCGTTTGGAAAACAATTAATTTTAAAGACATGAAAACGCATTAGCTATCAACTGAAATGATAAATGAGCTCATTTACAACTCCATAAGAAACCATTGAGACCATTGATTAACCAGAATGTCTTAAGAAAACAAAAAAAAACAAAAAGTAAGAAATCAAAAAGTCAATTATTCAGAGCAAATGGCGTCGAATGGTTTAACATACCCGGCAGATTGCCGGAAAATAGCCGCTGTTGATTCCAATAAGCATGATTGGGATTGAAAGAATAGAAGATATTGAAAAAAATATTTTTGTACAAAAACATCTTTTAAGTCCGATTTATTTTGACGGCATTTCGTAGTTGAACATATTTCTGTTTCTTAGAGAGAGGCTACTATCAATACCAATAAGAATTACAGATGGTAACTAAGACTTATAGGAACGACGTTCAATTAGCGGGCATCTAAAATTGGGCTCTATGGGTTTATCCCGTTTCTATTTCTGACTTCAATTTTTTATACTGACTCTGTTCATTTTGAATTGCTTTGCTGAGCAACTGATGTTCAAATTCACTTTTAGCAGAATGAGAGAAGATAGAAACTAGCCTAGAGAAGTCAAAAAGATTTCACGCAAAATGTCGAAAAAGCGGCAAAATGGTAAAGCGAAAAAAAGTTCGACGAAGTAAAAAAAATAGGAGCGCTATAATAGCCGGCTGAGAAGATGAGGGCGGCTATTAAAAATCATAATCTATTCACTACAATTAATCAATTGCACCTTTTTTTCAACGCCAATAATGTGATATGAGAAATTTGATTAATGTGTGGTACTGAAAACACATAATTTTAAAGAGTTTTATGCAGTCTTCAATTTTCTGACGCAAGTGACAGAAAAAAAGCTAAATTGTTTCCTATTCTATTTATTTTCTAGGAGATTTCGGATTTGAATAATAATGATAAACTTTATAATAGGGAACTCTGTCAAACTATTACCGTGTAATTAACATTTAATTTGCGATTTGATCATATTTCATTTGTTTAACCTTTTCAGTTTGGCGATCTTTGATATATGTGTTTCAAATCTTCTCATAATGGAAAATTCATGGCTCGATTTAAGCCAATACATAATTAATTTTCACCTTGTGCTTGCGGAAAAAAACTGTCACACAAGATCCGGTAAATGTCATGTTAAATTTATTGATTTGAAACATGATTGCTCTCATACAGAACAGTGAAAAAAATTGTGGAGACTGTCTGAAGAGATTTATCAACTGATAAAGACGTTTAATTCTTTGTTAACAACAAACAAGGCAGCGTAATGATGTAATTCATTTCACTAAGTCTTAACATGAGGAGCAGTAACACACTTCGCGGCTCAAAACCAAACATTGCACTTCAGAACTATTTCCTAGGATACCAAACCTGCCGTCTTAATGAATAGACCAAAAATAACAGGAAGAAATCCGTTCGAAATTTGGGCAAGGAAACAGTTAGCGCATGCCTATTTTGGGGTCTGTTTTTCCTCTGACTTCTAAGATCCTGGAGAAAAGAGGAGGCAGGAGGAATGGAAAGTCCCCTTGGCTCTGATGGACTGTTCCGCGCAAGAACACCATAATCCTGTTTCCCATAACACAATAATCCACCCTTTATCTCTTTGCTCTCACTTCCGTTTCATTACTATTTCATTAATGCCAAATAAATTTATTTTCTGTGACCCAAATTGCTTAACAGTTCAAAAATTATGCGTTGACGGGCACAATAAAAACTTTTCAGCATATCGACCACCAAATTATAACCACATAACAATAATAATCGAACTAATTTCTCTCGCTGTCACTGTTGACCACACATAACGCTTACATCTCTGATCAACATGGTCGTGAAAAACAGTGATATTTTTTAGAGCATTTAATCAAAATATGTACTGTTGGAAAAGTAATTATGCTGTTGGCGAAGTAATTGTGATGTTGGCGAGGTAATTGTGATGTAATTAAGATTTCACGAGTGACATTTATCTGGAAATGAGAGTCCATTACGGGCCAGCGCTCCTATAATTTGGTCCATTTTAGCTCTTTAAAGCCACAAATCGAATCTTCATACATGTAAAAAGGTCCTTATAGTGTAGGATAAGGTGATAAAGGAACGATTATACTTTTTGGTAATTATACAATGTCTTCGTCCTTTATCCCCAAATTCCACAAATTAGCGCAATAATAATAGTTAATGCTAAGGGCGCCGACTTGTAATTTTCACAGGGAGTGTAGTGGAATAGAGAAGTGAAGTATTAGCCTGTCAATGAATCTGCTCTCCATCTTCTTCATTTTGACCAGATTCATTGGCCACTGGAATTTGTCACTGTTCACAAACAGCACTGGCTGCTGCACTTTAGTGATCAACTCCCTCTCCAAAGGATGCATCCACGCATCCAGTGCCACCGCACACTTCATCATAGGGCACGGAGGAGGAAGTGACTTAATTAACTATTTAAAAAAATCTCTTTCAATTAAAATTATTGGATCTATTTTACCAAACAGACGTATTATACTTGATTTCGCCCATTTGCCCACACATTCAGAAGTCCAGTTCTGAAAGTTTTTTTCATCTTCTCGATGAAAGCCTCCAACCCAAAACTCGAGTTTCCAAGAGATGGTTGAAGAGTTCTTGCATGATTGATTAAACTCCACCTACACCGTCCAAACCCCAAATCTAGCATCTAATCCCTACTCTAAACACGATTTTAATCTATCACAAGTTCTCACAAGCCATGTAGTTTAGTACGATATCTTGTAAAAATCTGAGAGCATCATTCAAGATAGCCATGAGAAATCAGTTAGAAACTGCTGTGAGCTTAAAACAAATACCGACATTTGACGTGTCCTCCTCCGCCCCACTATCCTTGAATCTGGGATCTTTTGCAAGTGCACATACGCTGGTGCCACCTCCGAAGGAGTGTCCCACAACTGCTACTCTTGTCATGTCCAAACGACCCTATAAAAGACTCTACAAACAGTCTAGACTAATCTGATCAACTTCTTTTACTGAGCTTGACAGGAATTTTGATATAATACAGGAATATGGACAAAGCTTGGGATAAAATCAGATTTAGCTTTCTAACTGAGATACTGAACACAACACCTCAAAAATTAACCACAATCTATTTCCTGTTGCTGTACTTAACAAAACTAATAGATCAACCCTAGAGATGAACCGATTAAAATCTTGTAAGATTCTTGCTTGATTGTTCAAAACTCTTAAAATTCTTGATGTATGATGAACAAATTTAGCTTTTTGAAAGATCATTAAGAGCAAGTAAACAGTAATGACAGTGTCACCTGGAACTGATGGAAGTTGATAGTGTTATGAAGATCAGAGGACGAGGCGGCATCGTACACTTTCTCACCAATATGAATTGAAAGTAGAAGATTCAACATGGCCACACACTGGTCACCTCTCTGTTCAAATCAAGAGACAGTACGCATCACAAATACAGTCTCTGATCTGCTCCGAAACGCATATTTCTCTATTTATTTAGTAGTGCCTTCTTAGTTTAATAAAAACTTTTTAATAAACCGATTTTAAAAACCTATTTTAATTAAAAAAAATACCTTAATTAATAAAAAATTTTGGATTTGAAGAATATGCATTTAGGTATCTTTTTTATTCCGAACAATAGTATAAATGGAAAAATTCCATGTATGAAGTAGCGAGGTAAGGAGCAGACCTGGTGTATTTGTTTATTCCTTAGAATAAATTCATCCTCTCCCTTTTTGGCTATTTTGAATGGAACCAACACTTCCTTTTTGTAAAAGTGGAAATCCTGCCAGCATTTTGACCAATATTGAGAAGGAGAGGGAATCGAATCTGATTTTCCATTTCGTTCTCGTAATTTTTGCTCTCCCAGTTGACTAGTTAACGTCACCTGGCCGTTTGCACCTATTTGTAACTCGGATGATCCGTGGAAACAGCCAATCAAAGTTTTCCCATAATCTACACAGGTGCCAATCTGCAAACAGCAAATGAAAACATAGTTTTTAGCATATTTCATAGTCCTGCAGTAGATCATGGTTGACATGTTGATATAATGACAATGTATTTAGTCAGTGAGTTATTTGTTGAGCTCAATTTATAAAACACATCCTACTATCGCCGGACGAATTACTTTCGAACGACAGGCGAGGAGGTTGGATTCGGTTGCATCTTTCTTTAGCTTAGGAGGATAGTCGCAATGTGTAGAATTGTGATGGGGTGGGGTAGAAACGTGAAGGGCGTATACCAAGCCCAATTGAATTCAACATTGCCCTATGCACCAACAAGTTCTGCTTCCTTAGAAGATTAGGTGAACCGTATACTTAGATACTTCTAGGGAGACTTATCCCTTTTTGGGGACAAAAGGTGATTTAACCAATCGAGCGAAAGAGCATTTACTTCGTTAACTTTTATTGAAAGAAATTTATCCCAAACATTAAGTCTCCCAAACTTGTAGGCCAATTTTTCTCGATTCCGGTTAATTCTACTATTGACGCAGGAATTGCAAATTGAAACTAGCAATAAAATGAAACAAGTTAATAGGTTCCCTCAATCATCCAAAGGACGCCGCTGAGACCTTCATATATCCAGAAATTGTTGTACGGCTACAGAAAGAACGACAAGGAAAGACACATATGAAAATTCCATTAAATTCTACTAGAAGACAGACGGTGTCAGAGTTGTTCAAACCGAAATCTATTCACTGAAAAATTGACATGTTCAATTGTGACTTCTTTTCAAACGTCAATACTGTGATATATGACATGTCATTAATGTGACAAGACCAAAAAAAAGAACCTCAAAGATTGGAAAATGTCCAAAAAATCATTTTTTTCTGTTAAAACTTGTAGTATCAAAGCCAAAAACCATTATTAAAACGTGAAACAGCAAAAAAGATGTTAGATTTTAATCCATTCGAAATACTATAAGACTTATCTTTGCTGACTTCAAGCTAAAAGGTGACAAAAAAGAGACCGTATACTTAGATACTTCTAGGGAGACTTATCCCTTTTTGGGGACAAAAGGTGATTTAACCAATCGAGCGAAAGAGCATTTACTTCGTTAACTTTTATTGAAAGCAATTTATCCCAAACATTAAGTCTCCCAAACTTGTAGGCCAATTTTTCTCGATTCCGGTTAATTCTACTATTGACGCAGGAATTGCAAATTGAAACTAGCAATAAAATGAAACAAGTTAATAGGTTCCCTCAATCATCCAAAGGACGCCGCTGAGACCTTCATATATCCAGAAATTGTTGTACGGCTACAGAAAGAACGACAAGGAAAGACACATATGAAACTTCCATTAAATTCTACTAGAAGACAGACGGTGTCAAAGTTGTTCAAACCGAAATCTATTCACTGAAAAATTGACATGTTCAATTGTGACTTCTTTTCAAACGTCAATACTGTGATATATGACATGTCATTAATGTGACAAGACCAAAAAAAAAGAACCTCAAAGATTGGAAAATGTCCAAAAAATCATTTTTTTCTGTTAAAACTTGTAGTATCAAAGCCAAAAACCATTATTAAAACGTGAAACAGCAAAAAAGATATTAGATTTTAATCCATTCGAAATACTATAAGACTTATTTTTGCTGACTTCAAGCTAAAAGGTGACAAAAAACCGTGGCAAAGCTCAATAATCCATTGTTATTTTTTATAAAATAAGAATTTAGAAGAAACAAAACGACCGCAAGCTTCCGAGTAAAAGCACACTAGATTGGCTTCCCTAAAACTCCATTGGAAGCCAATTAGAGCTGTCAATTGTAAGCCTTGGATTTGAACTGATCTGTTCTGTAATTAACATTAAAAAGCAAAATGCGAAAACGTTTTTAAAAGGGACAGCTACGGATTACATTCCGAAATATTTTTTGGACTGTAAAAAGTGACTATAAGAACAAAACTAGACTGGCTGTTGCTGCTCATTTATTAGGAGCACGTAATTGTTCCGAATATTACGGATATGGATAATTGGACAAAAACGTCAATATATCAAGAAAAGTGATGAGTTTTGGATTATTATTGAGTTAAATTAGCAAAAAAAACGGACAAAACTTTAATTCAAGAACTCTCAGAGGTAGTACACGTAAAACTAGCCCTGTTTGTAGTTAACCGAGATTCTGTCAACAGTTTTTAAGTATGTGAATCCGGAAAATTGAAACAAAGTGGACCAACGAAGCTTTTTTCGTGTCGTTTTTCATGAAAAAAGGGTGAGTTTTGAAAAATTTAGCAGAAATTTGAGCCAAGAAATTGAATCAAACAGTTCAACAACACTCTTTTATCTGTAGAGGTTACACCAACAACACTATATGCAAAACACAGCAAATATGATTAAAAAAATTGCGTAAAAATACGGAAAATTTGAACAAAAACAACAAAAATCAGTCAAATATTCACAAAACTTTAAACCTCGATAACTCTTTGGAAACAAACAAAAACCAAAAATGTATTAAACAAAAATTATACACTTGACGTGCTTTCTAATTCCAACACTCACAACCCTCTATGATGAATATATCGATCGGCCATAATTGACTGAACCAAAAAATCTATTTGAGTAGATAGTTCCTCCCCCACTATAGTGGGTCGGAGCAATGATAATATACTCATAAATGGGCGTCATGGATTCTTATAATTGTGTTTTTTCTCTTCAGAACCAACGCAATAAGTGACATCTGTTTGCAGTGCAGTACTAGTAAATAACTATATAGAGAGCACAACAACGTTTGAAAATAAAAAATTACGCCCACTAATCGACAGAACAGACCACCTGCTCTGCGGGATAATTTTACTACGCTGCTTCAGATTATGTTTTTAAATCTTAATATTTAGCACTACAATGGTTTAAAGTGAAAAGTCATACCAAAGTCGGCACACTTCTGCCGTTCATTATACGCAATGAACCCCCGCCAATTGAGTGTAGCTTCAAATTGTGAATGAAAACAACTCACATCACATAAAACGCAAGAAGTTAAAGGCGAAAACGTCAATCGAAGTCATACCCGCAACGCAAAAATTTTGCTCAAAAACAGCCAGCAGAGCACCGGAAATAACTTGAAGACTCCTGCAAACTGAACTACAGAACCAACAATAGGAGCACAGTTAGGGGATGAGGTAGGCGCATCTATAGGGGTAGACGTTGAGATGAGAGGGTGCGGAGTAGAGACAGCGTAAAAAGTTGTGAGGATGACACAGAAGGTATTTGTAGGGTTAGTAGAGTAGTAGAGTGAGGTGAGAAAGGGACCAGCGGGGCTGTTATGGGATCCAATTTTCTTTAAATGACTTTTTAATTTTGACTAAAACCAGTGCGATTACTAGCTAAAGCACATTAGAAGCAAGCGAAGCATTCTGCAAGTGCTAATGCAGTGCGTGAAAAGCAGAAGACAATGTCAAAAAATCGTACTTCAAGCCATGCTTCATTTATAAAGAAGAGTATAAACAAATATTCCTGTTCAAGTTGACAAACGACTACAATAAGTGCTTCAAACTTGATGCAAGAGCAATTAATTAGTCTAAAGCAAAGTACCTCTCTGAAGTGAAGTGACACGTGATTGTCACCATCTAGCACACATTCATTGCAATGAGACTCGATCGGCGACGATAGTGAATTAAGGTCGCGTTCTCCGTCTCCACTGATATTAAATCTCGAATTCGTGACATTGAACACATATGTGAAGCCGTTATCGACATCAGACTCACAGAAACGACGTGTTGATCTGCGCTCATCACTGTAAAAACGTTATAACACGTACCCGACTCATGCAAGGTAACCACAACACACAATAAGATATTATAACACAGAAGGATACCACAAACAGAAGGATAGTCATCAATAAAAAATTAGGATACCACAAACAATGTATTAATGTGTCTGAAATTGAAATAGACGGAGCCAAGACCATTAACAAAAAGCAATCTGCAATGCATTTAATAAATCTTTTGCGGAAATGGGCAATATTCTGGTGATTTCGTTCCTCTCAATATCCATAAGTAGGAACACTGTTCTGAAAAATTCAATTTTAGAGTATTAACTTTAAAAGAAATCTACAAAACCAATGATAGTTTAGAAAACAGTAAATCACCGGGTCCAGGATTTGTCCATGCATGGGCTTTAAAGGCGGTAAAGTACGCAATTGGTACTCATCTGCAATTTATTTTTAATGAATGTATTCAAAACAGTGTCTTTCCAACTGTTCTAAAACATGCATATGTCACACCAATTCACAAAAAAGGATCAACAACACAAGTGTGCAATTATCGACCAATTTCGGTCACACCAACTTTTGCTAAGCTTTTTGAGAAGCTTCTCCTTTTACAAATGATGGATCACATTAATAAAAACAATCTACTGAATAAAGAGCAATTTGAATTCCACAACAAAAAATCTTCAACAGATGCAGTATTGTTTTTCAATGACACAGTAATAGAAAACCATGAAAATTGGCAAACCACTGCATTCAATTCAATTTCGCACAAAATATTTCTTAAAAAAGCAGAGTGCTTCAACTTCTCTGAGCCTGCAGTTAATTAATTGAGCAGAGTGCTTCAACTTCTCTTGAAGCAGAGTGCTTCAACTTCAAAAAGCAGAGTGCTTCAACTTCTCTGAGCCTGCAGTTAATTAATTTCTCGAAGAAAGATCACAATGCGTCAAAATAGGCACTGAGGTCTCAGAACACATTTTCGTTAATCACGGAGTACCGCAAGGCACAGGATTAGGACCCCTAATATTTCTTTTATACGTTATCGATTTTTCAGAAAAAATCAAAGATGACTTTGAGCTTGTTCAATTTGCAGGCGATACTAGTATTTTATGTCGATATGAACCAGGCGAAACAATTGCAACAAAAATTGAAAATATTTTACTGAAGACGGACAGTTACTTGAAGGAAAATCAACTCACTTTGAGTGCTGATAAAACAGAACTAATTTATTTTTCTACCAGTGACGAATTAGAACCAAAAGTTACTTTTAACGGAAATTTGATAAAAACTACTGAGAGTTGTCGTTATATAGGAATACACCTTGACTCAAAATTGACTTTTGAAGCATATCTAAATGTAGTTTTAAAAAAATGGCGGCCGCCATTCGCTCACTATATCTAGTAAGAAACCATATACCTTTGGAAGTAAGGTTGCAAGTTTTCAAATCTTTAGTCCTGTCTCAATTGTCATTCAGTGGAGTTTATTTACAAACATTGTCAGCAAAAAATATACAGCGTATAAATCGACAGATTATTTGGGGCATAAAAGTGTGTTATATGCGTCGTAAATTCGATCATTGTCGTGATATCCTTCTCAAATCGTGATATCCTTCTCTACCAGCTGAATTAATTATTTCAAAGTTTAGTATATTGAAACCCCACACAGACTTGAAACAGAGGATAGTATCAGAAACATTTTTAAAAAATGTGCAAACCGCCTACAGTTAAAACAGAACAAACGGACAAAACAGCTGATAATAAGAACGCAAAAGTATACCGAGCAGAGTAAAAGATCTTTGATTTTGAAGAGCATACAAAAGTGGAATAAGTTACCCTCTAACGTAAGAGCGACGGATAACAAAATTCTTATCAAAAAAATTTAACAGAGTTTTTGCAACGTTAGCATGAAAATTTTCCAATAGATAGACAGTTAGGATCATTCGTGTCTTATTTTTTTATATAGTAGAACGAACAGCTTAATGGGTAACATCAATTAATAACCAGAAGTTTGATGTATAATTTTGATTACTTCAATAAATATTCGTGATTATTCTGAAGGCATGTAAACTTTAACCTTTCGGTTATATTATTAATTTACATGTTTGGAAAAAAAAGATTATTGTGGAATTTTAAAAAGAGGCCAAAATCAGAAAAAATTGAGAACCCATTGCTTGCAAAATTTTTCCGTATATGTTGACATATTATTAGGATCCAACATTAAAGACCGATAAAACTTTACTCTAAGATCATAAAATTCATACAGTTTTTTAAAAATTATTAAGTAGCTAGTTTATTTTCCTTTCGACCTACTTTAGTGGGGAGAGGAACTATATAATCAAATGAGTTTTTTGTTCAGTCAATTTTCGCCGATCGATATAATCATCGTAGAGAGTTGTGAGTGGTATCAAAAGAAAGCCCGTCCAGCGAAGAATATGGATTTAAAACATTTTTTCAATTTTCGTTTTTTACGGGGAGTTGAGGCTTAAAATTTTGTGGATATTAGACGTAATTCAGTTGTTTTTTCACATTTTCGGTATTTTGTTAGATTTCAATTTTACGGAGAGTTATCGAGATTTAAAGTTTTGTGAACATTCGGCCAAATTACGATGCTTTCGTTCAATTTTGCCTCCAATTTTGGTCCCAATTTTCGTCCATTTTTTTGCTTAAAGTATGCTAAAATTGTTAAAGGCAGTATTATTGGTTTAATCCTTAAACATAGAGGAGGGTTGCTGAATTGTTCGATCCCAGCGTTTCGGATTTATTCGAGCTAGATCGATCACAGTGTTTCGAGCTAGAATTTATTCGAAATTTTTTGAAATTCAGATTTTTTTTCGTCAAAAATGGGACCAAATATGCTTTTTTAGGTACTTTTCTGTAAAATTGCTGGAAGTAGACAGCTAAAAACTGCAGATATTTCTTTCGCAAGCTCAAAAAAAGCTATTTAAACTCCTGCTGGCATTAAAAGCTTCTGGAATTAATTATGATTTGGCCATTTATTTTGTAAATATAAGCTCGATAATTTTACAAAAAGCATTATATATTTTTGATATAATGAGAAATAGTGTCCAAAAACTTAGTCTCCCCAATCAGCAATCCAATTGGCTTCTTTAAAAGTTAAAAAAAAACCTAGACAACGCTTTCAGTCGTAATCTAATGTCTGTTATGATTTTGATGACATTTGACTTAGAAGCTTTTGGTACATTTTTGAACTTCGCCGCTATATACGTATAAATGAACTTCTTAGACGATTAGTTTAGAGCTGGTTGTTTTCAATAACTTTCGAATGAACTTTTTGAAAGAAAAGATTTTTTCAACTGTCTCCTTTTTCTCTCATTTTCCGATTTTCTGAATAAAAAGTCTCCACTACTTTTGCTGGTTCAAACATTAATTATTGTGTTGCTTATACGTCTTGACAGGTGGCTTCGACCAGTTAATTTCATAAAAAATTTTCAAGATTTTAACTTATGACTTCCAATGCTTTTCAAATTTTAGGTTTCGTTTTGTCATTTTTACGCAGTCTTTGTGAAAGTAAGACCTGTTGATTTCAGATGAGAAGCAAGTGATGATTTACTTTTCTTGCAGATAACATCTTAGTACTATAGTACTTTCAACTATGTGATGTCGTAAAAACGTTCATGGCCAAAAATGTTTGTAAAAAGTAATGGCTTCTGCCTGTATTCGTTGTTAATTTTTCTTGTGACTTAGTGTCATTAAAAACAGGCGCAGTTGGTTTCCTGAGGTGTTGCAAGTTAATACGTCACTTTCAGTTGAACTTTTATATCTGTTATGGCTTTTGAAAAAATATGATCCCAAAAACATGTTTGGATTTTTCAGCATCGCCATTTTTCTAAATTATTTTTCGTTTGATTTAAAGTCACTGTAAAAACTGGTCACAACCCCTTTTCCAGTGAGCTATAATTCGAACTTTATAACGGTTAAAGTTTCGACTATTTGTTTCGCGGCTTTGTTACTACGAGATTGCATGATTACTGTGATTTTTATATATTTATACTTTTTGTAGGATTGTTTTTACTTTTTAAAATATAATATTAATGGTAGGTCCCATTGGCTTCGAGAAAATGCGCAATTAAACATTTTTTATGTTCTTATTGACAAACGTATCGTTTAAACGGCTTCACTGCTATTTTCATGCCACGACTGAATTTCTGAATTCTGCCGGTACTTGTCCTTTTTTTGTACTCGCATGACGTAAACTGGATAACGAAAGGTCTCAATTGCATCCCATGGAGATATAAATGAACATTTAAATTAGTATTTAAGGATTTTAATCACTTTGAATTTTTTTTCAAAAATAGAAATGTATTTTCGATTTTTGTACCTTTTGCTCTTTTTGTCGACCTGTTAGCCAGTTGCATCGAGGACAGGTCCCATATGTTTTCTAATAAAGTATAGGATGATTTGATTTATTTAGGTTTTATTTGATGTGAGTTGGATTTTATTGTTTAAAAATATAGACATCGAGTTTTGGTCGTATATAACGTTTGTTATTTGAGTATTATGATTGTCTTTTCTAGTAGTCCTATTAACAATAAGTTTCATCGGCCCTCTTATGTGGCAATATTTTACTCCATTATTGGTTTGTTGAACGATATGTATGTTTTTGAAAGTTTTCTATCTCTTCCTCATTTGGTAGCCTATTAAGTCAAGAATGTGAATGAGCAGGGTCGGAAAACTATGCACGAACGCATATTACCAAGCCTCCTTGTTTATCATTAAAGCCTTAAACTCTTCGAGATTGTTCGGGTATAACATATTAGCATTTCGAATAAAAACGAAAGTTAGAAAATCAAGATATCCCAGAAGAGGTGTTTCTTATATCACACGATAGCTTTTCGATAACACAGAGCGTGTTCTCTTACCTCATAAGGCAATCGATGGAGTAAGTGAAAGATGCAGATCCATCTCTGTGTTCCACTGCAGCCACTACAAAGCCCTGTGATGCCAACTCGCAACAAACTGATCAGAGAAGAAAGAATTGTTTCCATATATCACAACAACCTAATTCTCAGCTTACTGCCGACTCATCGCCGTCATCAGCTATCAACTTACGTAGTCATTTTTATTTGCATTCCAATAATTCTACCAAATATTTTGCTCTCGTCATTTTGTACCAAAGCAAAAATTTTTGTTCTGGCCAATTTCTCAAAGAGTACCACAATTATTTACCATTAATAATCAAACAAAAACAATAAAAAGTTGCACCATGCTTTCCTATTGGATGGAAACAGTCCGTCTATATACCTGTTGAGTAACATTGTTTGGTACCACCCAGTCCATGAGAAAACACCAACACTGGTAGCTTTTCCACAATATCGCCAGATATTAATGGTGCTCCGGGTGTAGCTGGTACCAAGTACTTCTATACTCCAGGGAATGAGCTTATTCGTAATAGCAGATTGGTAAAAATACAAAACTTTCAATTAAAATTTACATTTTTAATAGAGGCACATTGCGACAGTGAACAATTTTTTGTTTCAGATCATATTGAATCAAGCGAAACCATATTAAAAATGGTTTCAGCAAAAATATGCAAGAAAAATCTTTAAAAAACCAGAATGTAAAATATCTCGTCACTCATTTTCCAAACTACACCAAAAATATAACTTCAACACTAACACAACACATCGATCACGAACATTCATTTAACCACTTTGAACTATAGTCTGCTGTCGAAAGTTCTCGCTGTAGCATTAGAGGTGTTGTTACAAACTATTTAGCTCAAAGAGCAGCAACCAGTTTATTGTATAACACTGAGCTCATTCCTGGAAAATTCTATTGAGCAAAGGGCCGAATATCTTGGGACTGAGTCCACCGAATCCTGCAAAGCCATAAGCATATTCGAATCTGGAGAACCATTGAGTGTACAGATTAGGGTTATTATCCTCATCTGAGATCTGATTATGGTTGCCAGTATAATTAATTCACATAGAATCTTGAAGTGGGTAAAACAACAAGTACAGTTCTGATTATAACATTTCGTGAGTTTGATGTGATAAGATACTGACATGATCCTTAAACATGAAAGGAGAAATATTTTCCAAAACAATCTATCTGTAATCTTTCTGCAACTGAATCCAACTTGGGTTCCAATGAACCAGTCAAATTCACTCTATGCATAAATTATCAGAAAACAAAAAAGTATTCAAGAAAGTATTCACCGTCGTATTCATGAAGAGCAAAGCAAACACAAGCCGCTTTTAAACTTGCCAAAAAAATCCTCTTTGTCTGTAAAACTGAAGTTTCAGGAAATTCACTTTGCCTGGCAACGACCACGATTTTCAACCACGATTTAAATTTTAAAAATGAAATTTTCCATATTGCATTAATTCCTTTTGTAAACAAACATTGCAATAGCTGACAGCTGCCGCAATTGCTTTCAGCAGAGCAGTTGACCATAATTTTATATTCAATGAGTGGATTGAGAGGGAGAGAAAAAAACTCGAACAGCTGGCATCAAAATTATAGTTTTCTTGTCTTAGCAATGCACGCCACACAATAGCACACAACATATAGGTGAATTTGTAAACGAGAAAAATTTGAATTTTATGAAGTGTCATAGAGTACCTTTTTACCCCTGATATGTTCATTCTCTTTAAACTCTATAAAGTTAAGTAACTTTGCCTAATTTCACTCTATAATTGATTGTAATCTTGCTCTCACTGACCCAACTGTTGTACGTTGCCATGGTATTGATATATTTTCCCAAGAAGGTATTATTTTATATTTTTCGAACCTTTTTTCTCTATTAAGTATTTTCTCTATTCTGGCAACCAATAACTGGATAAAATATCCGCCCATTGACACCACAGTGTTGTTCAGTAATAACATCAACCATTCCCACTTTGAAGGGTCCAGATCCCACCGGGATGCCTCGAGGGGTCTCCGGGTTGCCATGACGACGCAGGAACTAATTGCGCCACATTTTGTTCACAAACGATCAAATCCCAATGATTATGGAATTTTTCTCTTGTAAGATCTGACGAACTTCTCTGGTCAGTAAATTAGATAAAGCATTGCCTCACTAAGACTGTAAGACTTTTTCTCAAGTCTTACGCAATAAAAATTCCGGAATCATTGGAAACAAATCAAAACACAATTGAATAACCTATATTATATACAATTCCGAAGTTGGACTTGTCGTTGATATAAGAGATGTCATCGTGTAAAATCTTACGAATTTCTTACATAAATTATTTTACAAGCTCTCATGAGATCATAAGTCACCTCATTGGGGCATTGAACACATCTCAATATCTTACACACTAAAAAGTTCTCGACATTTTTTAAAAATCAAATCTTTGACGATAAAAATTCTTGACTCCCAAATTTTGCAGCCAATTCTTTCAATTTTTTCTTTGATAAAACTCTCCGTAAATACATAATCCATTACAATAAAATTCACATGTTTTCATTCCGGTAGATCGATGATGAGCAAAAACTTAAAAAGGTCAATCCTGACAAACAAAGTTTGTCCATATTTGAAAAAAAAACCCCAAAACAAAACCGAGTTGTTTGGAGGTCAAAAGGATGTGAACAAATGTATCAATGCCTTTTTCCATTTGCGGTAGCAGGATTTGATCAAGTTGGAGATGAAACCCAGACCCAACATACATAGATAGATAGAACGGACCACGTAACAATATAAAAAAGGCAGTTGGTGTAATGATTGAAATGAAGCAAAGGAATAGTAAGCTAACCAATATTCAGAAGAGAATTCATTAAAAGATGTCGTATATCTCTTCTTTTTGTGGTTAACAAGTCAGTAAAGCACACAATATGAAATCGGTCAAATTGTGGTTATTAGGAAGACATGCAATAATAAGGTGATGAATTTTGAAAATACAAAACATGAAAATGACCTCATGTCTTGCCTTCAATTGCAGTATCCACTTTAGCTCATTAAAAAGTACGCCAGATACCGGATGAACCCTCGTCGCCTTATTTAGATACGGATACATGACCTAACTAAACTAAAACATTTTTACGGTAAATTGAGAAATTCTATGACAGTTTTTTTTAAAATCAATACTCTGCCTGAATGCGAGCGGATCATTTAAATACAGGCTTTTTAAAATCTTACTTGTTGAAAGTGACGGAATCCTCTGAAAATTATCATTGACAAGCCTGCACCGGAACATTGTAAAACTAAGATAAATTCTTTACCATTACAATAATAATAATAATCATAAATTGTTTATTTTTTTTTTGGATCAGATAAACAAAAAAACTATTTGTTTTTCTACACTTTTTGTCTGCACTTTTTTACTGAACCGAGAGAACATCAAAAGGCAGTGTTGCCTCGTCGTGTGGTGCCTCGTGAAGCACAAAATTCATAGTCCTTTTTACATTCAATAAATTCCATATATACCATTACAGTAGGTTTCAAAATAGCAAAAATTAATTTAAGGACTGTTGACGAAGAGTTCACAACATGCGTGAGATCTGGTGAGTCAGTTACCATATTTGGGGACAAAAGTATTGTAAATCGAACAGGAGGTCCAGACATATCACATGCCAATCCAACGAAACGCCAATCAGTCAAGCTAGACCAGTTGACGCGTGATCAAATAGCCAGACAGGTACTGAATGAAGTGTTCCCTCCTAAGGTCATTAGGGGTCAAGATGGCACGATGTACACACAGGAGGCAAGTCAACTTGGTTCCAATTAGTCAAATTGTGTTCCAAAAAATAATAAAAGAAACTTGATATACTAACCGAACGTACATACATGTCATTTAATTAATCAAGGTAGGAATAAAGCATTGATCCCCTTCATCATAAGGTTATCGAAAATAAATTTATCCTGTTTTGACCCCTCCCCTCCATTTTTTCTATAATAAGTCTGTTTACAATCCCCCAAAAATATTTTCTAGCTCATTAGAAATATTGAGAAAAAAATGGCAAGTAATGTAATTTTCCTAGCTCTGGCTCAAAAATTTGAGAGAATAAGAAAAACATTTTTTTAAAAAAATGGAAGTTAAGTAACCATTTTTGCTGTAGGTGTGCAACACAGTGGCCCCAACAGGACAAGACATAGAAGTCCTAGAGTGGGGTATAGAGGAGGAGTTACAGGCACAAGGGGTCAGGTTCAGGGGTGTGGACGACAAGAGATATCACATTTATCAACAGGTCACCATTCACTCATCACCAAGACTGTAATTAAGGAACTTACCCACGAATGTAAAAATTGGGTCTTTCCCATTGGTATCTGTGGACATAAAACTAACTTCTAACCATCCCTCACCCTAATTGCAGTAAATTTACCACAGTGGCACAGTGGAGGCCTTAAATTTGATTCCCTGATTAGAGTATATCAACAAAAACCATAACCGAGTTAAAGCGGACAAAATGCACCCAAAATACGATTAAGGCATTGCATTGTAGCCTAACAAAAGGAACAGTGGGGTGTAGTAAAATTTCATTAGGCCAAAATTCAAAATATAAAAACCAAAAAAAGATATTTACACTTTATTTTTAAAACAGGGTCTTTTAATTCATGACTGATTACGTAAAATTAAGCCGAAGTAACACCATTCCGTCTCATAAGAATGGCAAAATTGGAACTGATAATGATTGCGTCAGAATGATGAAAAGCGACTGACTATAAATTGCATGATAGCCAATATAAGTAGTATAAAAAGCTGACTAGAACCACACCGGGGGGGGGGGGGGGGACATTATGTATTAAGATAGGGAATGCAGAAATTGTCCCCCTAGGGGGGACACTTAGGGGGACATTTAACGCAAATTCGCAGTAAATGTCCCCCTAAGTGCCCCCCTAGGGGACAATTTCTGCATTCCCTATCTTAATACATAATGTCCCCCCCCCCCCCCCCCGTTGTGGTTCTGACAATAACTTATAAAATTTTTTGAAAAATGGCGCCTAAAAAATTTTTCTTGATTTTTTGGCTTTAATCAATGTGAAATATTGTGAAACATGTTTTGTGAGTGAAAAAAATGTCGGAAACACTTTTTTCGAAAAATGAAATTTTGGTCCCATAGGGGGACAATAACTTGTAAAATTTTTTGAAAAATGGGGCCCAAAAAAATTTTCCTTGATTTTTTGGCTTTAATCAATGTGAAATGTTGTGAAACATGTTTTGTGAGTGAAAAAAGTTGTCTGAAACACTTTTTTCGAAAATCGAAATTTTGGTCCCATAGGGGGACAATAACTTGTAAAAATTTTTGCAAAATGGGGTCTAAAAAATTTTTGTCAATTTTTTGGCTTTAATCAATGTGAAATGTTATGAAAATGGGGTCCAAAAATTTTCAACGCTATTTCACTTTTAATCAATATGAGAAGTTGTGAAACACGTTTGGTGTGATAAACAACAACATTCATCTTACCACCACACCCCAAACACTCCGCTAAACAGCCAATTACAATTACCACAAACATACACCACAATGCATGCATACTTACATGCATATATACATACATACATACATAAATACATACATTCATACATACATATATACGTACATACATACACATATACATATATACATACATACATACATTCATACACATACATACATAAATATACACATTGATAAAAAAAACCAGAGTTGTACAAGGAAATAATTTTTCACGTAATTATGTGTACAATTATGGTCATAATCACTTATGTCCATAAATGTACACATAAATGGGACAAAAACCAAAAAAATAATAACTAACCTGTTAGTACATGTATAAAATCATTAATGATAAATTGAGTAGAGAGTCATCGGATCATGCCCAAACATGTTCAGGGTCACAAAACTTTCCAAAGTAAATTGATCAATCGGAGTGCTTGATTTATTATTCAAGTTGACAACCAATCAGAATTGAAAGATTTATAAACAAAAACTCTAAACGCTCACGTTCAGTAAACAGTAAATAATGAACACAATAGGAACAAAAGACATCAAGCTCATTCATGAGAAAGTTTTATCACTGAGAGGTAACATAAATTTTACACACATATCTTATCGACAATTATATTTCGTAGCTGCTTGTTCTTTGTTAGATCCAGAAGTTGACGGAGAAATAGCACTTAAATTTAGACCCTATGGTGGTTTCATTGGAATTGATAATTCAAGACTAGATCCCTTATTGAAACGGAGCAAAGTGCTACGACTTCATGCTGCACTGCATGACGCCGCTGGATTTATAAAAGATTGCCGAAACAAAGGCCCTGGATATGTTTACGCTTTCCGTTACTCACCAGTAAACAGTTGTCTTTTTGGACACCTGACAGGAATATTATTCATTCTATCAGTGAAAATTTTTCATTCACAATTGTTTCGTGAATTGGAATGTTAGAAAATTTTGGCAGCAAAACCACAAAAATTATTGTCCTCGATCTCGAAGGTTTCAACCTCACGTCACTTGGATTTATTATTAAAGAACTCAGTTTGTGTTCCAGTTACAACGATACAATATTTTTTAAACCGCCGCTTAAATTTGCTGATTTACCCGCACACGATAGACAAACTGTTATTTGGCTGACCAATAACCTACACGGTCTTGATTGGGACGAAGGTGATATACCTTACTGTGATTTGAAAACAATCTGTCTGAGTTTCAGTTTCCGATTCACATGGAAAAACTTTTTTGCCAAAGGCATTGAAAAGTGTGAGCTCCTCAGTAAGCTTTTACAAAAAACTGTTTATAATCTGCAAGATCTAAATTGCCCCCGAATCTCAGAGATAATATCAGAAGAACAAGTTCCCTCCTGTTATCATCATTCAAATTTCGTTCAATAAACGATCAATTATCAAACCACTGCGCGGAACGTAAAGCAAAAATATTTTCACAGTGGACACAAAGTGATGCACAGAGAAGACACAGCAACTTTAACAACTTATCTGTCAGACAACTTGAAGATATTCACTTGCTTGACTCCACTTGAAGATCAACCGATTGTAATATTCAACAGAGTTCAGGATCCTTCTCCACCAATACAGAATAATTTTTCAAGTGATCAACAGAACCGAGCGAACTATCTCAACAACAAGCCAAACACAGCACAACAACCGCGTTACAACTCGCTTTATAGTGCAGCAGCAAAGCGTTATTTTGCAACCATTACTCTTTCTCCCGACGAGCTAGACAGCTTTAGGGCTTTCCTGCCCGTGATAGATAATTTCTATCACTTCCAACTGTACATAAAAAATAAACCTAGAGCTCGAGAACATCAGAATCAGTTCAATTATGGCTATGAACCAAACAAACCAGAAGCCTATGCAGTACCCCAAAGAGCAGCGAATCCCACGTTGGAAGCAATGGGCGGACAAAAAAGTTCCTCAATTTAGATTGAAAAAAAAACACCACCAGAACGTGAGATATCACTTAATGAGATGCCGAATGGGTTGCAATTATGTCTTGGAGCACCCCGAAGTTGAAAAAGTCTTCAATCAACCATCGTTCGAGGAAAATGACTCATCAACCGTTTGTTATAAACTAGAGATAAAAAGTCATAGTGTAGGTTTCAATTTGTTTGAGTTCTGGTACATGAAACAGTTGCCCAGTAAATAATTTAAAAATTTAACATTTTATTTGATCCTTGTTTCAATTCACTTTTCAATTAATTATTTTTCTCCAATGAATCAAAGAGACGAGGCTGACGCCGGTATCAGTAATTTAGTCTTTGATGTGAACAACAAGGAGAGGCCCCCATGGCGTTGTTGTTCAAATTCAACAGTGCCAAGGTCCGAAGTAATATTTTTTGTTCAAGTTAGTATCGTTGTCTTAATGATCATTCTTTGCTTCTCTATGCTCTTTCTATTATCAGAAAGCTGTGAAGAGAAATCAATTTGGATTGCTCTCTTATCGAGTTTAGTTGGTTACATTTTACCTAATCCCAAACTATGAACAAAGTTATTCTTACACATGACAGGGTACTCATGTCTATTGTAGGACCAAGTGGTTGTGGTTAAACAGAACTCTTGTTTCGGATGCTAAAAGGTTCGACCTTTTATCCACGTTTTGAGAAAATTTATTATTTTTACAAAGAGTTCCAACCCCTTTTCAAAGATATGCAACAAGTTATACCAGGTATTGAGTTTCTAAAATACTCAGGCTTTGGTATAACAAAAAATCTATCACATTGTCTGCTTATCTATGACGATTCATGTGAAGAAATCTTCAACGATAAAGAATTTGTAAAAATAGCTACCTCAGGACGTCATCGCAAATTACATGTTATATACGTCAAGCATAATTTGTTCCATCAAAGCAAATGGTCCAGAACCATTGATCTGAATACAACACACATAATATTATTCAAGTCGCTTCGTGACATTCAACAAATTGAATATCTTGGAAAACAGTTGAATTGTCTCCAACTGATAAAAGAAGCATACAAACTAGCAACTTTGGACATTTTATTATTGATCTCGATCCCAAAACCAGTCAGGGTTTACGATTTGCGTCACATATTATTGGACCTAATCCTTCAATTTTTTACATTCCTTCGGAGGAAGCCGTTGTTACACCAATTACGAATGAAAAGGAAACATTTGCTTATGCTCAAGCAATGGGCAAATAGCACAAACAAGAACTCCAACATTGAATCCGAGTTACTTAAAGACGGCGACTTCATTTGGTTTCTGAGTGACTGTGTGATGAACGTACTCTCTGGAGTTGTTCCAGTCAATAAAAAAGAACTAAAAAAATTTGAAAAAACTCTGCGTCAACTTTCGAACAGGAAAGTAGGGAAAACTGAACGGTTAAAAATAATTCGATCTCCCTCGGGCAACAATCTCATTCAACTCATAGCATTACCCTGCATTGAATATCTAGAACAAAATGCATACTGAAGAGTTTGTGTTAATACCTAAACAGATGTATACAAGAGAACAACCTCATGTCTCTCAATTACTCAGCAACAAAAATATTCACAATCCAGCCAAGCAGATATCACTTCTCCAGAGAAACAAGTCACCATCAGCTCCTTCTGCCTCGCAACAGGATGCAGAACAACAAACTGACGCTTCAGTGGATGATAGAAGTACAATAAACGAGTCTATGGCGAAATCATTTACGACAGACAACACATCGACTATCAAAAAAGGAGTGCTGAATGATATTAGAATCTTGAAGGGGATAAAGTTTGAAAGAGCGAATACAATACTGGACATAATAGAGGAATCAGATTCTGGTTCCTTGGACTCATCAAAGAGATTGCTTAATAATGGTACAAATACAGAAGTTCTTGCTGCTACGTTTCTTTACAATCTACAGCAAACCACTTGCAAACTATCTTTCGAACAATTCAGTGTATTAACGCATCTCGATATTGGTTCGCATT
This sequence comes from Convolutriloba macropyga, assembly GCF_964194025.1. NCBI lineage: Eukaryota > Metazoa > Xenacoelomorpha > Acoela > Convolutidae > Convolutriloba > Convolutriloba macropyga. Next base: position 63,797,581 of record NC_134468.1, read on the forward strand.
TGACTTGTAACACATACGCCAAAAAGTTTCTAAATTTATCATCTGAAGAGAGACTGCAATTTTTGGAATATGAGTCGGACAAAGAAGTTGCTTCAAAATCCCAGCGAAAGAAAAAAAAGCTTCTGACAACGACCAGAGAAACTTTGAAGAGGCAGAAAAAGAAATCAAACCAACCAGCCCCTGGGAGAATTACTTCCTATCAAGTTAAACAGTTAGACAAGTTGTACACTAAAGGCAGTGCTGCATTTGGTAGCATTGCTAACTTGAAGAAGGCTAGCGGTTTCACCAGAGACAAAATTGTTCGCTATTTTCAGTCGAAAGCCCCGTACACAAAATACAGACAATTCAGGAAAAGTTTTCCCCGACTGAAAGCTGTTGCATATAGAATAAATGAAATCTGGTCTGTCGATGTTGCGTATATGGATAAAGTTGCCCAACACAACAACGGTGTAAAATACTTGTTAGTGGCTGTGGATGTTTTATCACGTTACTTACGAGTTCAACCAATGAAAGCTTTATGTGCAAAAGATGCTGTTGAAGCGTTCAAAAAATGATCAAGAAGAAACAACCAGAAAAAGTATGGACAGACAAAGGATCAGAGTTCAAAGGAGATTTCAAAAAATTTTGTGAAAAGAAAGGAATTCATTTATATACAACAGAAAGCGAAACCAAGTCGGCATTTGCAGAAAGGAACATTCGATCGCTTAAAAACATCATTTACAAATATTTGGAAGAAAAGTGGACTTGGACATATATTGAAGATTTACCCAAGTTTGTAAATACTATAAACAGTCGTGTTAACCGGGTAACCCATTTAGCACCTAATAAAGTTTTCAAAAAACATGAACCAATTTTAATATCATTAGCAATCAACACAACAAAGTACAAACCAAAATACGAAAAAGGAGACCTTGTTAGGATTGCCAAGCACGACGAAAAATTCAGAAAAGGTTATAAACAAAATTATACAGACAAAGTTTTTACGATATTCAAAATTGCTACCGTGAGTCCACCAACGTACAATCATATAGATGCAAACAACGTTATAATTGAAGGTAAAATTTATGAACCGGAATTAGTCCAAGTAAACGTGTTAATTACTGCAGATGAATAAAATGAATCCCGCCAAAGAATTCACAATCGACCTAATATCCAACGCATCAATGGAAGTTTTTGGTGAAAACACAATGGCAAAATTCCGTAACCAGTTATCTCAACCACTTATTTTGGATGGAGAATGGCAAGTAGCTTTATCTTCAATATCCTTCCCATCAAACATCAACAACGTCAATTCAAACGGGTTAGTCGTTTATAAAAACTCGGGAGTGGAACTCGACGCCTCAAATAATCGCAGTGGACACCTCAGAAAAATTCGCAAAGGCATTTACAGTAGCTTGGATCAACTAATGGATGAACTCAGACGAATTGCTCAGTTTAAACAATTTGATTTTACTTTTGACAAAATTACTCATAAATTGGTTTTACAATTCGGAGCGAATGAGGGTTTTTCATTTGAAAACGAAGAAGTTCCAAGAATTCTAGGCTTCAAGGGTATAAAAGACAACTCGCATGATGGATACATTCATATTGGATACAAATCACACAAAACTCTCAATAGACACCAAAGTGATTTTCCAGTTGATATAACCTGTGGCTCACAATTAATCTTTGTCTACATAGACGTTATAGAATATCAAATTATTGGAGACGTGAGAGCTCCTGTAATTAAAATCATTGAGACCGAAAGGCGTTTAAGAAACGGCAGCATAAACACTGTTACACCTATTCATCACAAGACATTTACAATTCTGGATTACAAGCCCTTACTTTCTAACAATATTCAAAACATTAAAGTGGAGTTGAGGAACAAAGCCGGAAAACTCATTTCATTTACTGGAACAGGAAAAAAGATAGTAAGCTTAAAGTTTCAAAAAATCAAGTGAAATGGAAGCTTACTACAGCAACCAAGCATCACAGTCGATGCCACATTTCTCCGGTCATTATCGTCAAAGAGGAAGTGGCTTTGGAGCCCTCGCTGCAGGTATTGGAAGAGTTGCTCTACCATTGGCAAGAAGAATTATATGGCCCGCTGCCAAAAGAATTGGCCGAGAGCTTTTAGTGCAGGGTGCACCTGAGTTGGTAGAAGTAGCAACGAAACGAAAGTCGGCAAAGCAGGCGTTAAAAAGCACGGTTGCAAAAACAGCCCGCAAACAAATTGGTGGTTCTCTCCATTCACGCATAACACGAGGCCGGCAAGCTATTAGACGTCGAAGACAACACTTTGCTAAACCTCGACAGTACAAAAAACGTTCCACTAAAAAAATCATTTCTCGAAAACCAAAGCCAAGAAGGAGTCGACTGGATTTTTTCTCTCGGGTCAGAAATGCGAACTAATATTGTAATACCTTCCGAAGCCACTCACAGCTCATTAGACTTATTTGAAAAACCGCCTTTGCTTGTTACCTTTGATCAATCATTTGAACAAAAAACTGGGCCACTTTATTCTCCCTCCGGATCGTCACTTGAATTTGAAGTGGTAGGTGATCGCAACAATTTCATAGTCTTGCAAAAAAATTATTTGGAAATCAAATGCCGAATACAAAATGTCGATGGAACTAATTTACGATATGACGCAGGTGATCCCGCTAATACTGATGCCGCATTTTTTGTGAATAATGTTCTTCATTCCCTATTTGCTGACTGCACTGTTTCTGCAAATGGAATAAAAATCTCTTCTGCCAATGGACACTATGCTCACAAAAGTTTCATGGAAACAGAATTCTCGCACGGGACGGATGCAAAGAAGACTTGGTTAAAGTGTCAAGGTTATGAGTATGAAGCAAACCCTAGCGCAATTGTTAATGCATTAAAAGATGCAAGAAAGCAGGCTGCGAGAGAATCAGCTCAAATTACTCTTGATGGAAAACTAGCTGTTGACTTTTTCTCATGCGAAAAACAATTAGTAAGCGGAGTTACCCTGAGAATTTCTTTCCGAAGGTCACAAGATGATTTTGCCACTATAAGTGAAGCAGCTGGCAAAAACTACAAAGTAAAAATTGACGAAGCCAATCTTTTTGTTAGAAAGATGACTGTATCAGACAACGTAGTCGGAGCCACTGAGAAAACACTTTTGAGAACACCTGCAATATATCGATACAATGAAGTGATAACAAAAACTTTTCTTGCAACAACGGGGCAGCAAAGTTGGAAGCACGAAGATATTTTTACAAAAGAACCCATAAGACGACTTATAATTGCATTGTGTGCTGGTGATGCTTTCATTGGAACTAACACAGTAAATCCCTTCAACTATCGAAAATTTGGGCTGCGTGAGATTACAGTGTTCCAAAACGGTTTCGCTACAGCCGGTACACCAATGTCAACAATTGACAACAAGCGTTTGTACTACATTTCAATGAGCGCATTAGCCTATGTAGAAAACGGTCATGGAATACCATTGAGTGAATTTTCAAACCATTTTATAATGGTTTTCGACCTGACTAGTACGCAAGAAGCCACACATGATTTTATTCATCCTGAACTAACAAATTCGTCTATATCGGTCGAGCTAAAATTTGATACAGCTTTAACAAACAACGTTGAAGTTTTCCTCCTCGGTGAAAAATCATCTACGGTGTATATTGACTCTGCAAGAAACGTATCCAAAAATATTCTGCCTATGAACGCATACTAATGGATGAAGATCAAATTTATATTCAAGTTCAAAAGTGCAAGCATCTCAAATACAAATTTCGAGGTGTTTATGCCGCTGACAATTATCCATTAAATTTACCTGTTAACAGTTTTATAATTGTAAACGCATCACGAGCTGATTCTTTTGGAACGCATTGGGTGATGCTTGCCAAACGCTACGCATACCCCGTACTATACTTTGCAGATCCGTTAGCACTACCTCTGACTGCCTACAAAGATATTTTCTCCCGTTTACAGCAATGTACTAATTTGCATATGATGATGGATGTTATGGAGCACAGAAGAGATATTCAATCCCCCCTGCAATCAGCAGACTCACAACTGTGTGGTTTATTTTGCATCTATATTGCGCACTATTTCTATAGCAGTAAATTTCCTTTTGTACCAGATGTAAATGAATAGCAATTGCTAGCATTTGTAAAACATATGGAGTAAAATTGAATTAAATTTTTCTATGACAGCTTAAGTTTAGACACTAGAATCTTTACAGAACTGGAAGTTCATTAAATAGTCTGAAGTCTCACGTACAAAACTCCCTTGTCCACTAAAAAGAATATCCATAATCTGATAGAGAGAAGATGAATGTTCACCATGCATTAGTTGACAAAATCGTTTTATAGTTACATCGGGGATAGTAGAAGCATGTTTGTTAGAAGTTGTAGTAATGGTTGAGAGTTTTTTCACAGGATTGGGCAAAGGAAGTTGTTTTTTAGTTTTGTTGGTTGAAACACGATTAAACTTTGATAAATACTCCACAGCGACATGTAAGCGAGAAACAAAAGCACCACGAGTAACAAAGTTTTTCTCAGTAGGCAAAATAAGAAATTTGAAACAGGTCACGAGACAAGGTATCGGCACAGAAGCATACGGAGAAAAAACATTTTTATCTTCTAAACTTGTATCCTCAAAAATAAGATGCCAATGGCTGGAACCAAAGGAACAACCATCAATAACGGTCGAAGATGAATGATAACCGTACGCATAATTTTCTATTCCAGAATCTTGTAGTTTTGGTTCTGTGTCGCAAATAGTGTATTTGAATCGTTTTTGAAACTTTTTGAAGTATTCGGGACTGTTTTCGTACATAGCTTCAACCATAGTAAGAGAGTAAACTGAGTGAACAAATGATGATTTACCTCTATGAATTAGTGGGTTTTAGTTGAGAACACTGTGTAAACAAATTTTCAAGGTCGTTCTAAGATGAAAATTCATTAAATTTTTCGTTATTTTAATTGCTTGTAAACAAATTCTGTCTAGACATTAAGTAAACAAATCAAGCCTGTCTGGTTTGTACAACGCTCCCCAATTAAAACAAAGCTGTCGCATTTTCCCGAAGTTCCACAATCTTTGACCTGAGGAAAGTTTGGGTTGTTTTCATTGCTTTTTAAATAAATTTTGTTTAGACATTAAGTAAACAAATCAGGTTTGTTGATGTTATGTTTGCAAATAATGGCTGTCGCAATTTCCCGAAGTTTTTAAAACTTTGCTGTGATTGGGTGACGACTTGAATTAAAATCCGTTTTTGTAACATAACTAATGGTTCCAACTTTATGGCTTGTAAACAAAGTTTCCGAAGACATTAGTAAAATAAATCGAGTCTGATGGAACTTTCCGAAGTTATGAAGTCTTTGTTCTGATTAGTTGACGACTTGAGATATAATCTATTTTTAGTAACATAACTAATCGTTCCAACCTTATGGCTTGTAAACAAACTTTCTGAAGACATTAGGTAAACAAATAAAGGTTGACGGAACTTTCCAATGTTATGCAATTTTTGTTATGATTGGTTGGTGACATGATAAATCCATTTTTAGTAAATAGACTAATTGTTTCAACTATTGTGTTTGTTTATCGTCATGAGAAAACATTAAATTTTTGGGGAACAGGAGAAGCACTTGTTTACCGAATTTCTATAGAAACGTTGACTTTTAAATCTTTTTTAAATAATTTATCTTTCCTAATCCGATATTTAGTCACGTACTAATTTTTGGGATATGCCTGCAAAAGAACGACATTTACAGATCAGCTGTGGAAAATGTGGAAAATCTATAGTAAAATATCACATTGCTCGCCATAGAAAGACCTGTTCTAGCGGTACCTTATACTGCAAGAAACGAAACTGTAATTTTGCAACAAAAAATTCGGCAGAACTATCGTACCATATTGCCAAATCGCATGGATCGAAAAAGCGTAACACTTTAAACAAGTGCGTTGTTTGTCAGAGAGATTTTCCAAGTTTCTACTCGCTGCAGCTTCATCGCAGGAAGATACACCAAGTTAACACGAAAGTTGGGAGCTTAAACACAACCCGTGTCCGTGAAATAATTGATGAGTTGAATGAAGATAGTGAAAAATTGAAAGAGGAATTAGCAGCATGTCAGCATTTACTGGCAGATGTGCACGCTGAGCATGGAAGACAAGAAGTTTTCAACTTTAGCTTATCGAAATTGGACACCAACGAAATCAACAAAAAACTTGATGAAGTTTTTGAAAATCTCAAATGTGCTGCAAAAGTTAACCTAGCTTTGGGGTTCCTGTTGCAGAATGTAGAGAACAACGACTACCGTTATTATTATCCGCACGATAATAATTTACTTCTGGATAGGGCGCATTTGTTGAGCAATAAAAACGATTTAATCAACCTTCAAATTGAAATTGGAAAGTTTGACTTGATTGAAACCTGTACACAGGAACGCCAGAACTCAAAGTGGCGATTCGCTTTAATTACGAACGTTACCATCTCTGCAGCTCTCTTAAAAAATATTCCTTTGGGTTGCCTGGATTCTGTTCTTCCGGAACCTTTGATAAGAAACCCAGAAGTTAATTGTCTGCTTTCAAATGGACATGATGTACCTTATAACGATAACTTATGTCTATTCCGCGCAATTTCCATTCATTTATTTGGATCCGTAGATGTTGAACCACATGCGATGCAACTGTTTGACAAATTTGTTTCGTCCACTGACTGTGATCCTGAAAACTTCATGGGAGTTCCTCTGGATCAAATCCCAATAATTGAAAATTTAGTCGAAAAAAATATCTTCATCTATGATTTTACCATAGAAGATGGTGAAATAGTTGGCGAACTCATTCGACGAAGCATTGAACGATATGAAGAAAACATTAAATTACTTCGCTATAACAACCATATCTGTTATGTAAATGATATCAACAAATTCTTCAAGAAGTTCCGCTGTCCCAGCTGTGACGTCTTCTTCAATCACTCTGGACATTTTAATCGCCACTTACGAACTTGCAAAGAACGAGTGAAAAATATCTATCCGAGAGGTGTTTATTCGTTAAAGGAAACATTGTTTCAGAAACTTTAAAACTTCTCAATCGCTTATCCAGAAGATTGTACCCTCTTCAAAAATTTTGCGGTCTTCGACTTTGAAGCAATATGTGACAACTCATCGGAAATTAGTAGCACTGCTACAACATCATGGATTGGAACTCATGTACCAGTATCTGTTTCAATTTTCTCCAATCTGTTGGAGGAACCAATTTTCTTGTGCGAAGATGATCCTACTCGTCTCATCATATCATTTGTAGCTCAACTTGAAACACTAGCAGCAAAAAACAAAGCGGATATGAGACCTAAGTTGTTGGCGGTGGAAGCAGAGATAAAAACTAGGTTGAGTGATATTTCCTCTAGATTGCAAGTTATTTCCGACAATCAACCAAATATCAGTAACAAAACAGAAGATAGCAATGCATCTGAAAATTTTTTACGATTCCAGCAAACGCAGCTCTTTGATCTGCAGCGTCATTTTGATAGTTATGTTGACACTTTACCAGTTTTTGGATTCAACAGTGGAAAACTTGACCATAACCTAATCAAAACTTCTCATTCCTCATCTAATAACTGATAGATCTATTCAACCTACGGTAATAAAGAAGGCAAACCAATTTATATCTTTTAGTTTTGGTGACATTCAGTTTCTCGATATTCTGAACTTTCTCGGTGGAACTACATTTCTGGATTTATTTCTGAAAGCATATCAGTCCGAGGAGACAAAAGGATTTTTTCCGTATGAATGGTTTGATTCGTTGACGAAACTTGACTGTGACAAACTTCCTTCCTATGACTCATTTTTCAGCAAACGGAAAAACTTTAATCCTTTGGAGAAGGAGTTGTCTGAGTTCGAGAAGTTAATACAGTGTGGGAAAGACGAAAAGATAATCCTAAAGGAGATGGGACTGAAAAAGAAGCAGCTGTCAGGAAAACAAAATTATACTCTTTTAGCAGATTTGTGGAAGAAGGAGGGTATGAAAACTTTTCGTGATTTCCTTCGATGGTATAATAACAAAGACGTTGTACCAACGTTGACTGCAATGAGTAAAATGATTGAGTTTTATCATAATCGGAACATTGATATATTGAAGCGCGGTTGTACACTTCCAAATTTGGCTAATATTTGTCTTCACGAGTCAACAAGTTCAAAATTTTATCCGTTCGTCGATAGCGATAAAGATTTACATGGAAAAGTGCGAAGTGAAATGACTGGTGGGCCTTCTATTGTCTTCACAAGGAAAGCTGTTGTAGACAAGACATTCATCCGAACATCAAACAACATTTGTAAGGCGATAGTTGGAATAGACGCCAGCCAATTGTATCCCTTCGCCATGTGTCAAGCGATGCCAACGGGTTTATACACTAGGTGGGAGTTCGATTCTGATCTCCAAAAGTTCAAAGCTCGTCAGAACAAGATTAGAAAATTTGAAAACATGGTTATTTCTTACTATCAAACAATCAGACCAGACTTTACTATTGAGAGCATCTATACAACTGGAAAACAGAAAAAAATTGATTGGTTTAGTGTTGATGGCTTTTGTGGACACTGCAATACAATTTTCGAAGCCCTCGGATGTTACTACCATTTCTGTCCTTGTAGAGAAGCTCAACCCTCTCTTAGCGAGGAAGAACTTAAACAAGGTCTCCAGAAGCGAGAATCTGATAACTTAAGAAAAAAACATCTGGAGAAAAAGGGATATAAAATTATCGAGATGAGGGAGTGTGAATGTTGGGATCAGGTTCAGATGAGCTCTTTTCTGAAAAATCACGTTAGAAAAAATTTTCCCTACAAACTACCCTTAAGCATGGAAACCCTTCTGAAGCGGATAGATGAGGATAAGTTATTCGGTTATGTACAATGCGACTTAGAAGTTCCGGAGGAGCTCTACGAACGATTCGCAAACTTTCCTCCAATTTTCAAAAATAGCAACGTTGGAAGAGAAGATATTGGAGATTTCATGAGAGAGTATGCTGAAAAGATCGATCTATTGATGAAACCACAACGAATGTTGATTTCGAGTTATAAATTAAATAATGGAATAGTTAGAACGCCATTACTGAAGTTTTACTTGAAGCTTGGACTACGTTGTACTAAAATATACCGATTTGTCGAGTATACACCACAAAAGTGCTTCAATGATTTTGTGCAATCTGTTGTTGATGCGAGACGAAAGGGAGATGAAAATCTTGACTCGAGCGTTGTTGCTGAGACTATGAAGTTACTTGGGAACAGCTCGTATGGTTATCAGATTATGGATCGAAGTTGACACACCCAAACTCTCTATCTTAATGAAGAAAAAACTCATAAAGCAATTAATAACCGTCTTTTTAGAAGACTCAATAGCGTTTCGAGAGATATCTATGAAGTTGAACTAGTGAAAAGCACAATTGAACATCGTGAACCAATAATTGTTGGATTTTTTATCCTTCAGTATGCAAAATTGAGAATGTTAGAGCTTTACTACAACTTTTTTGACAAGTTCTGTGATGTTAAAAAATTTGAAGAGCTTGAAATGGACACTGACTCTCTGTATATGGCGCTAGCTCATGAGATTCTCTATGAATGCATTCGTCCCGAAATGAAGAGCACTTGGAAAGAACTCAGAAGTAATGACTCTGTAGAAAATTTTCGCGCTGATTGTAACAAAAATTTTTTTCCGAGAAACTGTTGCCCTAAACATGTGAAACATGATAAGCGGGAACCTGGATTATTCAAGGAGGAGTTTCGATGTACTGAAATGTTGTCTCTATGTAGCAAAACTTATTGCTGTTACGACTCTAGAACGAAGAAAACTAAGTTCAGCAGCAAGGGACTCAACAAGAATGTTCTAGAAGAAAGTAATGATGGACCATTGCAGAAGTACAGAAAAGTAATGAATGAAGCAGTGAATGTATCCTCGACTAACAGAGTATTCAAAACAGTAAATCATCAAGTTCTCACCTACGAACAAACTAAAAAGGGACTTTCCTATTTCTATCCAAAGCGAATGGTGGAGGCAGATGGAATACATACAAAACCTTTGATGATCTGAAATTAAAACTCTACTTTCAAATATTTTACATCCGTCATCTTTATTTATTTTCGCTGATATTTGATAGGATTCTGATTAGATTTTAAGTGTTTTGAGTAATTTTGTTGTGTATTGTATAACTAGTCTTGGTATTCATTGTAATAAATTAACTATCGTTAGGGAAAAAACTTTGAAAGCTGCTTTATTTTTCATTCAAAGCTATACATGGACAAATCGAATGAGTTCTTTAATCGTGTCATCCTCCTTATATCAATTAGCTTTCCTTAAAAGGAATGTCAGGAGTTTATTCAATCTTTAGTAGCGTTGATCAATTTTCCTTATTGTTTTTTGTGACGTCATAAATCCATTTTATAGCGTACATAAATAGTATGCATTTCGTGCTCATCGAGCTCTTTCATTTTTGATGAAAGAAATTACGATGACTAATTAAAAATAACATTGATTAGGATGTTCCTTAATCATCCCACTATGTGAACATCCAAGAACAATCTTAATACATGTGAGCATCTAAGAGTAAATTTAATGCTTGTGAGAAGCTATAGCTAATCTTAATACATGTAATACTATACCTAATTTTAATACATGTAGAAGCTTTACCTAATCTTAATTCATGTAGAAGCTATACGTAATCTTAATACATGTAGATTCTATACCTAATCTTAATACATGTAGAATCTGTCTTAATACAACTAATCTTATAAAATTTTATTCATATCCTTATATATCATACATTAATATCTGATTCCTATCTTTATACATTGCTAAAATAACTCAATGGCGACCGAAGCGAGCCACAACCGCTATAACCAATCTTAATACATGTGGGTCGCCACCCCCCCCCCCCCCCCCCGGGCACCTCGGTCCAGCTATATACTACTAATATAGTATTCAAAGCGACTAGAGTAAGCTGATCACAAGTTCGGTTGTGATCGATTCGGCAAAGAACAAGAAAACCGAAGTGAGATCAACATGAAACAGTCTATTTCTTTTGAATTCTGTAAGCGGGTAATGACTCATAATTTGTGCAAAAAAAATTTGCCAAATAAAGCAATTAAACATGTTTTGACCGTCTTTTTTTGACGATTTTCCTACTATTTTTGGACAATTTCCCGGCTTTCTTTGACCACTTTCCGACTATTTTTGGACGATTTACCGGCTTTTTTGACCACTTTCCGACTAATTTTTGGACAATTTACCGGCTTTTTTGACCACTTTCCGACTATTTTTGGACAATTTCCCGGCTTTCTTTGACCACTTTCCGACTATTTTTGGACAATTTCCCGGCTTTCTTTGACCAATTTCCGACTATTTTTGGACAATTTCCCGGCTTTCTTTGACCACTTTCCGACTATTTTTGGACGATTTCCCGGCTTTTTTGACCACTTTCCGACTATTTTTGGACAATTTCCCGGTTTTTTTGACCACTTTCCGACTATTTTTGGACGATTTCCCGGCTTTTTTGACCACTTTCCGACTATCTTTGGACAATTTCCCGGCTTTCTTTGACCATTTTCCGACTATTTTTGGACGATTTCCCGGCTTTTTTGACCACTTTCCGACTATTTTTGGACAATTTCCCGGCTTTCTTTGACCATTTTCCGACTATTTTTGGACGATTTCCCGGCTCTTTTTGACAATTTTCCGACTATTCTTGGACAATTTTCCGACTATTTTTGGGCGATTTTCCAACTATTTTTGGACGATTTCCCGGCTTTTTTGACCACTTTCCGACTATTTTTGGACAATTTCCCGGCTTTCTTTGACCACTTTCCGACTATTTTTGGACGATTTCCCGGCTCTTTTTGACAATTTTCCGATTATTCTTGGAGAATTTTCCGACTATTATTGGGCGATTTTCCAACTATTTTTGGACGATTTCCCGGCTTTTTTGACCACTTTCCGACTATTTTTGGAAAATTTCCCGGCTTTCTTTGACCACTTTCCGACTATTTTTGGACGATTTCCCGGCTCTTTTTGACAATTTTCCGATTATTCTTGGACAATTTTCCGGCTTTTTTGACCACTTTCCGACCATTTTTGGACAATTTGCCGGCTTTTTTGACCACTTTCCGACTATTTTTGGACGATTTCCCGGCTTTTTTGACCACTTTCCGACTATTTTTGGACAATTTCCCGGCTTTCTTTGACCATTTTCCGACTATTTTTGGACGATTTCCCGGCTCTTTTTGACAATTTTCCGACTATTCTTGGACAATTTTCCGACTATTTTTGGGCGATTTTCCAACTATTTTTGGACGATTTCCCGGCTTTTTTGACCACTTTCCGACTATTTTTGGACAATTTCCCGGCTTTCTTTGACCACTTTCCGACTATTTTTGGACGATTTCCCGGCTCTTTTTGACAATTTTCCGATTATTCTTGGACAATTTTCCGACTATTTTTGGGCGATTTTCCAACTATTTTTGGACGATTTCCCGTCTTTTTTCGACGATTTTCCGACATTTTTGGACAATTTCCCGGCTTTCTTTGACCACTTTCCGACTATTTTTGGACGATTTCCCGGCTCTTTTTGACAATTTTCCGACTATTCTTGGACAATTTGCCGACTATTTTTGGGCGATTTTCCAACTATTTTTGGACGATTTCCCGTCTTTTTTCGACGATTTTCCGACATTTTTGGACAATTTCCCGTCTTTTTTAAACCATTTTTTGACTTTTTTGCGCCACTTTTGTCGTTTTCCGGACCCATTTTTGACTTGCCAAGACTTGGATTTAGACTTGCCAAGTCTTAAATCAGACTTTGATTTAGAATTGCCAAGTCTTAAGTCAAACTTGGATTTCGAATTGGATTTCGAAGTTTTAAATCAGACTTGGATTAGACTTGCCAAGTCTCAGCCCAGACTTGGATTTAGACATGATCATGGTTCTGAATCAGTAATGAAATGAGACTTGCCCAGAACTAAAACATTAGGTCCGGGCAGAAGCAACCACATGTAGCATACTACCAAAACCAATTGTATCACAAGTAAAGATGCTTAACTTCATTAGTGTGCAAGGAAAACGCACAGGCAACTCAGAAACATCACTCTCTTCAAAAATATACCAGAAATGCATCGCAAAACATTGTTTATCTACCGTTTCTAAAAATGTCTTCAAATAACAAGCCTTAGCTCGCTGTTAGGCTAACAAAACCATTCCCCAAAAGAAACCAGCATAATAGGATAAAATCAATGGAAGAAGTATTCAAGCAGTAGAAAAAGAACCGAAAATTTAGGTGATCTGTAAAGAAATTATCAAATGCGAGAACCAATCATTCCATGATATAATAATAATAGTTTCCTTCTTCAAAATCATCAAAGGAATTTAAATACAAAATCCAAAACGAGTTTCCGTTATGACTTTAGTTAACTCCTCGAGCACAACTGCATCCAAAAAGCAAATTAAATTTGCAAGATTGTTTTTTTTCTACAAGATTCTATTCCCATTGAAACACCATATATGGTGATGGCAAATTGGCGAAGGTTGCAACAGTCGTAAGAACAAAAAATAGGCAAGATCACGCATTTTTTTGTATCAGCCCAAAAATTAAAAGCCGAAGAGACACATTCTTGGCCAATTTTTAGAAGTCAGACAAAAGCATTCATCCTATAATTTTTAAATCTATAAAATTGTCGAGCCTTAGAAGCTAGCGCTTAAAAATATACCGGGAGAGATAATTAATTACATATTAGAAATGGGTATGCAAAAACTCAAAATTCATGGGAACCTCCCGGGTAAAGATTAGTTTGCTTTATAAGGTATTTGAGGAGCTTGTGAGACAAGAGATCTGCGCGATGCCTGAAAGGGGTCAACTACTGGCCAGGGTCAAACAAGAAAGTGACTTCGCAGTTGACACTTATAGGTAAGAAAACAAATCGAAATACTACAGGACCAAATAACAGGAAATTAGTTGATTTACACGAAAACTGAATGAATGCATGAACACATTTTTGGACAGAGGCTTCACTTTCTTTTTCGTCCGTAAAAGATTTAGCACTATGTAATTTCAAGTATCAACACTGACTTATAGATCTCCAAATCTCCCTTTAAAAAGCAGATCGTTCCAGCTTTTTCTGACATCGTCCTCATTAGTGATTGAAAGTCCTCATCAGTGATTGAAATTAAGTCCTCATTAGTGATTGAAATTAATTCCAATGCCGTTAATTTGTTAGTCACTAATACGACTCCCCATATTTACAGATGAACTGAATTTTATGGTCTGAAAATTATAAGTTGAAGCCCAAACTTAAAAAAAGCTTTAAAAAATGCTACAAAAGAATTCAATTGAGAAAACTTCTACGACCATGTAAATTCTGCTGTTGAACTCTGTTCATATTTAGGAAACTGTTCCCATCTGGTGTGAGGAACAGTGCTAGGAAAGAGATCATATGCAATCATCTCACAACACAGACAGAAGAGAGACTGAACCAACTTCAGGTATCTATAGTTTCTACCTCTCCCAATTTATAAACCATAACTTAAAGCAAAAGTTCTCAAAACACTCTCGGCCTAAAAAAAAGCAGTACGAGCAAAAAAGAGCAGTATAATTGCATTCAAATAATTATTCGCGTTGCTTGAATTCTTTGAAATTTACTCACATGTTGTTTAACTTTGACCTTTGAACTATTTCCGGTAGTTTTCCAACATTCGCTTGAACTTTATGACAAGCTCTAAGTGCTGCTATTCCAAATAGGCACAATATAGTCACAAAAAGTACTGTGCAAGTGGGGCTTCAGTTGCATTGTCGTTGAGCGAAAAAGAAAAGATTCAAGCTATAATGAATCTTTGAAGCCTAATTCAAAGATTAGCAATACAAATCCATAACTAAAGAAGTCTTGCCAGTGATTTTAGAGCCCATTTTGAAAGACAAACATTTTTTTTTGCAATTTTGAGTATGCAACAACGCAACGATTGCATTCCACTAGTATATGAATTTTGAAAAAAAATTAACTTGACTCTCAATATTTGCTTTATATAGAATTTTCACTACAAACTATCAATTTGTGACTGTAGGAAGAGAAAGAGGAAATGTTGACAGAGCTGAACAATTTGAAGAACACAATTGAGACGCAAGAGAGAAAACAGGCAGAATTCAATGCACATGAAGACAAGAGGAGGGCAGACGAGATAGCATACTGGAAGAGAACGAATCAGATGCTTGAACACAATGTCAAGGACATAAAGGTAACACATACAAAAATAACCACTGCCAAGTGAGAAATATTATATTTGATCACTTCTATTCTGCTCACTTAGGAGTTGATACGCTCTAGGTTCGATTCTCAGTAACCTCCTAGTATAGATCTGTAGATGCTTGTAAAACATCTAGCAATTCTTAACAGAAACAGTTAATAAAAGTTAGAAAAAGCTCATAACTAAATCTAGATATGATAAGACTTATTTCTTTTCCGAAATACAAATTGCCAGGCCTTGTTTTTGTGAAGACTATTCGAAAAATAAAACCTTGAATTTTCGACAAGATAACATTGTCTCCAAATGGCGACACTAATAAAATCAAACACCACAAAGTCCGCTTTAGAACTCGCTTATATAGAACATAACTGAAAATTGTGCATATTCAAATTGTGATATACTAGGGCTTTTTGCGTTATTTTACAAATTCGCTAATTTTATGTGGCGCGTTGTTGCGAGCAATTTTTATTATATTGGGAGTTTGCTTATGTTGTAGCTTCCTGGGTGGATATAGGGTTGTTGAAAAGCGCAGTTAAAAAATGCTGCAAAACAATCTCCAATTAATTTTTTTAGACCATTTACATCAAAATTATTTTTTAAAAACAAAGAATGCCAAATTGAATCTTTACTCTCATTCTTATCAAATAAGTTAAGTGCAACTCTGATATAATTCTCGAAATACAGTATCAAGCAATATGAAAAACCGTTTTACGATAGGAGAACCAATCATCAATCAAAATTAAGCGCCTAAAATTTTATCTGGAGATCAATTACCAGCAAAAAACAAAAGCAAACTACACATAGGTAATTTTAAATAAGTAAAACTGCACATGAGGGATAAAATTTCACAGATAAAACAATAAAAGATATTAAAAAACAAAAAATAATATACACTAAACAAAAAAAACTCACTAAACAAATAATATACACTAAACAAAAAACAAAGAAAAAACAGTCTGCCAGCAAAACGTGATTTCTATAAATTATCTTGCAAGTTATCGTGATTTCTATAAGTTATCTAGCCCGCTCCGATCAAAATAGAGCGCATAGAGAAGTGGGATGGAAGTCCGCTTTCCGAAGGAGAGAGAAGATATATATATATATATACAGAATGAGAGCTACAAGGCCTACCTTTTAAAATGCATATAGAATGATATCGATGATCATACAACTGCCAAATTATCTCTGTGTAAATTCAGATTGGTAACAACTCGCACTCAAATAACAACATTAAATAGTTTCATAATTGTATGGAAACCTTGTACTGTTGACCTCCAATGGGAGGGTTTTAGAGACAAGGTTTGAATGAAAATCCTAGGTGCCAGCTCACTCTACTGGACCATCAGGAAGCAAACCAATCCTACGACGAAGTCCCAGTTGGAACGGAATTGCATTGCCATTCCAGGCCTCAGCGTCAACCCCTACGCTAGGAACAAGAAGAAGACTATCCAACATCTTCTTGAAAATACAACTGCCAAGTACGAAGACGTTGCAATTTGGCATGATACTGTGAACAACTCCCTGTCCAAGCATCATTCCAATTACAATCGGCCTTTGTCTCCGAAACAGCTAATCCGGCAACTGGAAAACTATCCCCAGATTAAGTGGGTGGTATTCTGTCCACGGGTTGGAGCACCAAACGTTTTCCAACAACTGTGCTCAAGTCAACTACCCACCTTCAGTGTTCTCCAGTATACTTTTCCTGACATTAAGAAGGTGTCGCCGAAAGTGGTTGAAAAGTATTACGAGCTACATCAACCAGCCTGTCAAGAACTGAAGACTTGGCAGCTATTCCAACAGAAACTACGGTCTCAGAAGGTTGTTGTTTCTGCGAAGCTTAGAAAAAGAGCGAATCGTAAAAGAAGACTGCAATTAGTGAAAAAACTAGTCAAACGATCTCTTCAATCTTGAAGGTATACGCACTTCTGGTGACCTCTGAATTATACAAAGGTATAATTCGTGTTGGTTACGAGGTGTGGCTGCTTTTTTGGTTGAGTTGAATCGTTTTCTGGTCCTCGTTATCTGCCTTAGTTATTGTCTTACATCTACTGTAATTAACGCTTAAGATGAACCCTTGTGTTGTCTGCGAATTGGGTTGCGAGTCGGATACAATAAATTGCGAAATCTGTGATGTGAAATGCGTTCATGTAGATTGCCTCGGGGTTGTTCCTCAACAAGCATCTACTGGCACTGTTTCGTGGAGATGCACTGCATGTAGCAACTTTTCCCTACCATCACTGCTTTCGAGGTTAATGGTGAAGATGGACGTCGTAGATCATCTCGCCGCTGATATTGTTAACATAAAAGAGACGTTATCTCAGATAGCTCCGAAAAATCCTTACTTGAATGCGTTATCGAAAGGCTTGGACAAATCAGCGAATGTGTTCAAGCACGTCCCTCGTGACCGGATTGATAGCAATGCCTCAGATAAAAGTGAACGGAAAAAACGCAAGTTAAGAAACCAACAAGTTGATCCCGAACAAAACACTGGTGAATGCTCACATTTAGCAAATGCAGATGTTGGAAATCAACATGATAGTGCCGGAAGGGTGAAGAAGCATGTAAGACAAGTAGCGGTAGTGAATGGAACGTCATCCACAAGTAGTCAACTGGCTGGAGTGGAATTGAAACAGCGATACAATCCTAGACGACACTATTTTGTCAGCAGGGTTTCGAGTAACGTGGATCAGGATGCTTTAATGAAGTACTGTGAGACAAAAATGTTAAGTCCAATCGCTTGTCGGGAACTGCCAAGCCGAAGAGCAGACGTAAAGTCGTTTCACTTGATACTGCCTGAAGACAAATCGGAGTTGGCGGAACAAAGTGAAACCTGGCCGCAACATGTTATACTGCGTAGATATTTTATGAATGACGAAGCAAGAAGTTGGATAAAAACTCTGAATGCTCCTAGTTCCGAATGACTATTCAAAAGTCCGCAAACTGGGGCAATGTTCAATGCTCGTTCAATTTGCAATAAGATGTCTGGCATTGTAACCTTTTTAACGATTCAACGACCGTTGTTTTTATCTGTATCCGAAACTTGGCTGAAAGAAGATACACTGTTCCACACAAATGCTGTTAATTGCATTGGCTATGAATTCACTGGCATTAATCGTCAAGATAAAGGCGGAGGAGTTGGTGTTTTTATCAAGCACTCAATTACATTCAACGTACTGGACTCAGCTGTTACGCCTGATATCGAGTACCACGTTGTGGAACTGATAGTCCGAAATGTAAATCTCTGCGTTTGTACAATTTACCGACCTCCGAAAGGCAGCATACCTGTTTTCTTCACAATTGTCGATAATTCTTTGTCTACATATGCTATGCAATACAAGAACACGCTCTTTTTGGGTGATTTTAATATCTCACAAAAGCACTCATCGTGGGTACAATTTGAAACACTTATGAATGAGTTAAATTTACAAAACCAGTTTTTGATGCCGACTCACGTCAATGGAAACACTTTAGACCTAGTGTTTTCGAATTTTACAAAGAATTCAAAGTTTCGATTGGATCCAATACTCAAATCCGATCACTTTTGTGTGTTGTTTGACATTGAAATCGATTCACCCCAATCAACTGAAGAGGCTAAAATCCAAGAGTTGGAGGTTTTCAAATGGCGATCAATAGATGAAGATGTTTTTCTCAACGAAGTGGATCGTGAATTAACGAAATCAGTTGAGGCCTACGATGTTCAACTGAAAGATCAGTCTAACGAGATTGTAGAAGACATTTTTAAATTAGTAGAAGATTCAATTTTAACTACACGTGAAAAAACTGTCAAGAAGATCCGTTTTTGGCCTTGAACAGGCAAACCTCGGTACTTCGACGCGGAATGTAATGAAGCAAAACGAAAAAAGAGATCCCTTGAAAGGCGGGTGAAACAGAATCCGAGCAGTTACAACGAGGTCTGCTACGAGTCTCACTTGCATTACTACCATGAGTTATTAACAAGGAAACGCAATGAGTACTTCAAGAGCAACCTTGCATCAATTAGTATTAAAACAAAGTTCGAAACCTTGAACTCGCTACTAACGCACACACTGCCTGTTTTTCCTTGTCATAATGATCCGCGTGAACTAGCAAACGATTTTAATTTGTTTTACAAGGAAAAAGTGGATGCTATCAATGCAATAATTCCAGACCAGCCCCTCATCCTTCAACCATCTGATCGTACTGGTTGGTCCGAGTTTGATTTAGTTGATGCTAAGACTTTAGAAAATTGCATCAATTCACTTTCAACAGCTTCTGCCTTTCAAGATCCCATGCCTGCCAGCTTGTTCAAGAAACTATGCCTGAGAAAAATTGACGATTTCTTAAATTTAGTTAATTGCTGTCTCGTCAGTGGAGTTTTTCCAAATTGCCTGAAGGAAGGTGTTATAAAACCTCTACATAAATCAGGCAAAGACAAACAATCCTTGGCTAGCTATCGTCCTGTAACTAATCTCAAATGGCTCGGTAAACTCGTTGAAAAAGTTGTACAGAATCAACTGACAGGACATCTAGATACAACTAGTAAATGGTTGCCAATGCAGTCCGCGTATCGATCCAACCACTCAACTGAAACTGCTCTGATATGGTGCACAAATGCTGTTCTTAGTAAGGTGTCAAAGAAAACGTCTGTCTTAATGATAAGCCTGGATCTCAGTAGCGCTTTTGATACCGTGCAACACGACATTCTGATTAACATCCTGAAGAACTCATTTCAGTTTAGTGGCACCGTAGCAAACTTTTTTGATAGTTACTTACGAAATAGGACGATGAAAGTCTTGATCTCTAATGCTCTCTCTGACAGCATCAAGCAAGAAACTGGAGTACCACAGGGTAGCATCTTGGGACCGATTTTGTTTTTATTATACCTTAGTCCTTTATTTGATAAGCTCGATGAGCTAAAATGGGTGTATCATTTTTATGCTGATGACTCCCAATTTTTCTTTGAAGTAACGGATGGACAACTTGAACCTACTTATGAAGAAATTCTTGGGGAAATTGAACTGTGTTTTACTTCTTTGAAATTGAAGCTCAACAAAGACAAAACGGACATTATTGTATTCAAACATACCTTGAACAGAAGCTTTTCTTTACAGGTTACCCCTTTCGGAGATCCTCTCATTGAAAAGCAACGTATTAAAATACTTGGATTTCTACTTGATACAAGTCTATCGCTAGAAGATCAGATAAGTTCTGTGAGAAAGAGTTGTTTTTACTACCTGAGGAAACTTTTTTCTTGCCGACAATTCCTAGATAAAGAGCTGAAAATTTTGTTCGTTAGATGCTACGTGTTATCTCGATTAGATTATTGCAACGTACTCTATCTTGGTCTTCCGGAATCAAAATTGAAGAAACTACAGAACGTACAAAATGTTGCAGCTCGTTTTGTTTTCAACCAGCCGCGTTTTTCTCGAACAAGCGAGCTAATGAAGAAATTACACTGGCTTCCGGTAAAGCAAAGAATCCAATATAAAGCTGGCTGTTTGATGCACAAAGTCAAACATGGAAAACACCCGACATATCTTAAAGATCTTTTTCAATTGAATTCATCGTCTTCGAATCCATCGCGGCGGGAGCTTTTTCGGGTTCCAGCAGTCAAAACAAACTACGAGAAGCGTGCTTTTATGAATAGTGGATGCTACTACTGGAACAGCCTTCCTAGTTATGTTCGCAATGAGTCAAATTACAAATGTTTCAAGACGATGCTCAAAACTCTACTATTTTGTTTAGCCTACTAACTGAACGAACGCACTTTTGAGATTAGAAAAGGTGCTAAAACCACCATCATCATCATCATCATCACTCATACTTCGGCGTTCTACAACCGTGTAAAGCTTTCATAGCACAGTCTAATATGTGAAGGCGAATCTGAAAGTTTCTGAGAAAACTTATTTTAGAATTCCTGCAACTGGGCACATTGTGGAAAACCAAGAAAATCAATCAATTCAGGTGGTAATTGGTAGTAAAATGATGCGTTTTCCTCCAATGATGATGCACCCTTTGATAAATCAGCTGCTAATTAAGTGCCCCCCAAACATACTAGCAATTGCCCCCAAACATACTAGCAGCAAACATACCTGTCGGTCGTTTTCTAATGCAACTTTTCGTCTGATCACTCATCCAACTGACCAATTTCAGTTCTCAAGCGAAACGTACTAGACTGACAAAATCGTTTGATTTTATTTTTGGATGCAGTTCAATTGGACTTTCAACGTCTACGAAAAGCACAGCGAGCCAAAATGTCTGAAAAGATGCTCTCAAAATGTAAAACACATTTTCAAAAACTTGTCTTTAACATTTTTCCAAACCCTTTCCATTTTATCCTGTCCATCTTTACCCCTGAGCGTCAATTGATTACAAACAACACCGCCAACTGTCGTTTCCTCGCGATTCGCCGAGCGACAGTCAGCTATGATTTTGACGAATTGCAATGAGACCCGTTTTGTCGAGAGTTTATTACTTTCCATTAACTAGTTGTATTTCTTCTCACAACAGAACAGCACAATCATAGTTCAATTAAATTCTCCCTAACCCTCGACTGAGCAACTCATAAACAAGTTGAAAAAGAACACGGATTTTATATCTGCTGTCTTGTATTGCCGAAGATTGGGTTCAATTGACATTTTTGCTGACCTCTAAGCCATTGGTATTCTATTTATTAACGTCAAGAAACTTTTGTCAAAAAGGAAACGCAAGGTTTATTGGTTTGTGGAAGAGCTATAAAAGGTACACCTTGCAACTTGCCTGGATACTCATTTCTTCAAACAATCCTATAGCACAAAGGAAATCTTCGCAAACTCACATAACAGAAAATATCCAAGTCGAGAAACAGGCCGCCTAAAAACAAAAGAAAAAAGAAAAGGGACAATTATGATGATGAAAAATTATAATTTGCTTTCTTCTGAAGTGTTGTGTTCTTGGTAGCTTTTGAGGCTCTTGTGCCTTGGAGCGGCCGAGTTTTTGCTCTCACTGTGTTCCATAGGCAATCTATTGATATAATTGATGAGCTAAAAATTAAAAGGTTGTTGCGGTGGTAAACATCAGTAGGTATCTTTTTAAGGTTTCAGTCCCTTGGAGCATCTGAGGGACTATGTTCTTCTTTTCTGTGTTTTCAATTTTGCTCTCTATCATGTGAAAAGACTCTTCACTCACCTTATGTGCTAGTATTACTTCTGGTGCTATATAACATCTGAGTGTGAAATGTCTGAAGATAACTTTTTGCGGAAGAAGCTTTTTGGAGACGGCTGATGTCATTGCCGCCGCACTACCGACTATATTGCACTACTTAGGCCTCACGCCATCGGCATTCGAGAGTCGTTAAACGAGCTAGATTGAATATAAAAAGGCCAACCAAAATGCAATTGCTGCTGTTGTGCCACCAATAGCTGCAAGTACTACCAGTCAACACCAGGCAACAGTAACAGGCCGTCCAAGTTGCTGTTGAGGCGAAGACATTAAAAATCACCGCAAAGTTTCAAAATGACATGGCCTTTGTGGAAAAAAAAATAAACTGATGGCCAGAAGTGAAGTAGAACAAATCGAAATGT
Source organism: Convolutriloba macropyga (assembly GCF_964194025.1). Lineage (NCBI taxonomy): Eukaryota > Metazoa > Xenacoelomorpha > Acoela > Convolutidae > Convolutriloba > Convolutriloba macropyga. The sequence continues at coordinate 63,820,356 of NC_134468.1, forward strand.
ACAACCGATGCGATAACGTGTAGTTCCGGAGCGCACTGATTCGCCGAATAGTAAAACGATATAAGAACGGTCTGAGGATACTATAACAAAGGTCCTGGAACTCGCAAATAAATGATGCAAAAAAAAAAATTGTAAAGGCACATCAAATGGATATGGCTTAAGCAACAAAGAAGGCGATGAGGCCAATTATTATAAAATTTGCAAGACTAACGGCAAAAATCGACGTCATAAAAAAACGGCTTCATGAATCTGATAACAGTATTAAGATATACGAAGATCTAAGTAAACCTCGTCTAATCTTCCTAAACTTAATGAAATCAGATTGTAGACTTCTCTCGTCGTGGACACGAGAAGAAACAATTTTCTAAACTGCCTGAGAATAACACCACTGTGTATAAAACCTCCAATCTGTATGATGGCGGAATCAAACTCAATTATGATATAGATAATGTTATTAGCTGTTTTTGCCAACAAACTTGATCACATAAACTGCGACATAAAAAAGGAGATGCTAGCCCCAGTAGTCACGTGTACTAGTACTATCTCTCTGTTTTTGATGAATGTCCGATCATATAAAGCACATAATAGTGATCAATAAACCTTATATTAAGCTTATATTCACCTCCTGCAATTATATGTCTAACGGAAACATGGCTAAACAAAAACAACGATCCAAAATGTTCTTTAGTAAATGGATACAGTTATTTATCGAAAACTCGTGAAAATTTAAGAGGTGGAAGCGAAATGTTATAACTCCGAAATGACATCAATCTTTTACATGAAATCACAACGGAGTTGCCCGAAACGCTGTCGGCGCTTGTAGAGCAAGAAGGATATAAATTAAAGATAGCGGTTTGGTTAATTAGAACAATCCACCTTCTAACAAACTCAATTTCATTGGAAATTAAGAGAATTTCTTGATACCAATAGTTTCAAATCACTGCCGTTTGTGGCGGCCGGAGATTTAAACATAGACGATACCAAAATAAATCAGCTCGTAATAGAAAGGTTTACTCGATTAGATTAATCACTTCATCCTTAATCTTTTGATAACTCCTGTGTCAAGTTATACTGGAACATCAAGTTATACTGATCTTTTTCCTGTGATCTTCAATTGGACCCTTAGTGTAACTCCAAGCAACAAACCAGTGCAATTCGAGATTGCTCATCCATAAATGATAAGCTGAAAGTAGAAAAATATGAAGAAGAGCTTTCACTTCAGAATAGGTTGAATAGCTTGAATAGGCTTCTGAATGTTAAATATATCAGTCAAAATGTAGATGAATGCTTTAAATTGTTTAACCGCAGTTTCCTAAATGTAACTAACAAGTTTGTTCTCATTAGACGTAAAACAATTAATGTTAGCAAGACTTCTAATTGTTTCACAGATAACTTGAAAGACCTAAGAAAAAAACGCAACAGGTCACATAGGCTATGGAAACAAGATCCTGAAAAACTATAGAGGTGAAATAGGTTCCAACTGCTTAGAAAGAAGGTTGAATGCGAAGTGAAACTTGCCAAAAAATTGTACAATGAAAAAAGAAATTAGCTCAATTACACAAGACTCCGGGCTAACAACCTGAGTGAAAAAATTTCAATTGGCAGTAAAATCCCAAATCTGAATTCTTGCAATGAAGGTAGCGGAAATTTCAGGATCGCAGAAAAATTTACAAACATTTCTTTTGATAGGCTCTACTTTGAAACATCACATGACTAACGTCCAACAGTGGTGCTTTAATGAAGTAAATCAGTCTATCAATCAGTCGAGATATTGTAAAAAAAATCTGGAGAACAAATTTTCATTAAGTGATGATCACAGTTGCAATACTCTACTAAAATTAGTAACAACAGAAATTGCGCCCTTCTTAACAAGTCTGATTAACCAATCTTTTGTGCAGGGAATATTTCCGACACTTTTGAAAAAAGCTAAAGTTGTTCCGATCCATAAACAGGGATCCAAACTTGAAGAAAAAACTTTAGGCCAATATCATTGCTAACTGTTTGGAGTAAAATATTTGAGAAAGCGATGTTCAATCGCATCTACAAATATCCGCGAAGTTCTGAATTTCATTTATCGAATCAATATGAATTTAGAAGTTAATATAGCACAAAAGATAATCTAGTAGATTTTACCGAGAAAACTAGTCTATAAAAATAAGACTATTTGCTTCTTTTTAGATCTGAAAAAAAGGCTTTTGACACCATTCAATATGATAAACTGCTAACAAAATTGCAAAGTGTTGGTATAAGAGGCAAAGCTTATAATTGGTTTGCTTCATGCATTGAAAAAAACTCAGTGTCTATGGGTGAATGGAATTTCCTCCAATTGCCTTGAACTCAAATGTGATGTCCCGCAAGGCTCAGTCCTTGGTCCAATTCTTTTCCTATTTTATACGAATGGTTTTTGCCGACGACACAAATCTAACAGCTGTTGAATGTGCAATTAGTGAAATTGAGGAAGATCTGCTTAATATAAGTAACTGGTTAAATGCAAACAAACTGGTCATTATTCATGAGAAAATAGTCCAACTGAGCTTCCAACCGGGACTTCCTACTTTAGGAACAAACAAATCAAAATGAAAACATTTTCTCAGGAACAAGTTTGCACAGTCAGGGCTACTTAAAACCACTCTTCATACTCTCTAGGTCCCAGTAATCCACTCGGAGATTGGTTTTTCATCTACTTGATGAACCCCATTTTTATACAAAAATACTTAGACAATCAATCGCCTACAGACGTAGGCGTATATTCAATATGCTTCGCACAAGTAAAATAATACCAGAAAACATTCATAGAACTTCAGAAAAATTTATCAAAACAATTTTTATTCATTCAAGGATACTTAACAGTATCGCAGTTCAATTAGATTCTGTCGATTGTTTGATGTTATAACCTAATTGTTACTTATCTTCTCTTGGGCAGATCTCAATAGGGTCACCTGACCCGTAAATTTCTCTTCTGCATTTTTGTTTTGTTGAACTTATATTTTGTAAACTGCTCCAGTCATATCATAAACGAAAAATTAATTCTTTCTCACTCTTACAATACAATTAACATCAGAAACAAAAAGAACAGTGTGTTGAACTTTCAAGCACTCAAATGAACATGAAAATTAAGAAAGCTGCTCAACACAAAATTATCGATATTAAACACGGAATAAGATGCCTAACGGATTCATTGACAAACAGGGCAGATTTAACCAGCTACAAAAGAGAAAACGTCACTTAAGTTATGAAAAAATTGTAAACCAAGTCCTATTTTCAATTTTCTGCTCATGCCTGTTTCGACTACCGACAACAGCATGCATATTTTGATCCAAGCATGCTATTACCAAATCAGCTAAAACATGCGCTAATGTCCAGACGCGCTTCAAGTTCAACGGGTGAAATCAGCAAGAGTACCTGAATACTAGACTCTTAAAGCTACATTTATATTGAGGTCTTTGTCGTTAAGTCCTTGTCATAGCTGTCGTTAAGTGTGTGTGTGTGTGTGACCGAACGTCTGAACTTGTTGAGCGTTATTGAATGCAGGAAAAAGGAACTCATTCAAGTTGTAAAAAATAAGATTGCCAGGTTTGGTAGAATTAGTGAGTTAAGTAGTCGGTGAGTACTGAAAAAAATCAAGCATTTATTCAAAATATTGACTAAGTAAGCGCCGAACTCCTTCAGCTGATGTTTTGTTGGTGATGTAACAAATTTCGGACAAGAAAAGGACACGAAAAATTTCAAAGAATATGTGCTATCTTAATACAATCCTTCGGGACTGTTTTATTAACGGATGCTGTAGAATCCATGTTGCAAAACAGATACAGCTTAGAGCGGTGTACAGCTCCAAGGATCCATTCGAACAGCCTTTAGATTGTGAAGTGTCAAATTGAGCCATTCGCGTCTTCGCAAGGCGGTGATCACCTCAATAAATTTTGATTCATGTTGTCACTTTTATTTTACAAGGTGTGCATGGTTATTTAAACAAATTTATAGAAACTTAATTTTTTTTTGAAAAAAAGTGCTCATCTATTATTTTCTTTTACAATTTTCCAATTAATTTGGTTACATCTTCATGCAATCAATGCAAAACAAAAAAGACCACCTGAATCAAATAACTCAGTGTGTTGTTAGGAACAAATTTGCGCCCCAGCGTTTGAACATGTCTATGAACATTGGTTGTACTGTTTGCAGACGCAGTGGTTGGAGATAGTGCGAATTCGACAGAGTGAGCAGTACAAGCAGCAAGTGGAGGACAGGAAACACAGACTGGAGATGATGAAGGAGAAGATGAAACAGAAGCACAAAGAGGGAGAGGAACTGCAGAGACAGCAGGAGGAACACGAGCAGAAGGAGAAGAAAGAGCGGGGAGAGAAGGACAGCGCAACCGGCTCCACCCTGACAGGTACTATAACTTCCAGCAAATAGGAGCAACGTACCTAATAAAATAAGTTCTGATGCATTTTTAACTAAATAGTTGGATACTTTATTATTCCAACATCCCAAGATTTAGGAACTATATAAAGGCCCGCATTTTTTGTTCAGCCAAGTCTGGACGGTAGATATCTTTTTGCCAAGAAGTGTATATCAAACTTCAAGTCACAGCTTGATCAAAATATCAGCTCCAGCGATTAATTATCACAGTCCACAATCTGAATTGTATGTACAAAAGAATTTGAGTGGAGACTTTGAGTTTAAATAAAGTATTTGGAAACAACCGTTTTTCTATACCAAAGTCAATCTTCAAACAGACGTGTAAAGAGAAGAAGTATTTTCAAAGCAGTTTCTTTTGAAAATGAATGTAAACCAAAGATTTAAATTATCATTTTTTATCTGGGAATTTTTTAAAAGTTCTAGTTTAGTACTGTTTGATATAATTTTAGAGCAATTCAAGCGATTATACGAAATCAAAAATTTTTCCGAATTTTTTAACCTTTTTTCCTCCAGAAAACGAAAAATTGAAGATGTACTTTCAAGGAATGATTTAGTTTTTCAATTCTTTTTTTTGTATTTCTCCAAAAAAAATTGGTCCTCCTAGCTTTTTGATGATAGGATGCCGATCAGCGGAAACTGACTTAACAGAAATAATGCTGGGCTTGCGTGAATATCCTAGCCCCTAAAAAACTGGAGGGTTAGAACAGTTAAGTGTTTATTGAAAAAAGTATTATTCTTAATTATTGAAAAAAATAAACTTAGTTAAAATGTTTATTGAAAAATTTATTGCAAAAAGTTCAGCAAATTCTTAATATCAAAAGATCAAGGTTTTCATGCATCTGCTGTTCATAAGCATTTCTTAAGAATTATCTAATAAATATGTTTTTTGAAGTGTTTCGTAGCTAATTTAGGTAGCTGAACATATTTGAAACATATTTATAATGGTATTAAAAAGCTGAACCAATCGTTGGAGAGACATTTTCAATTTTTTTTGATTTCTCGAGGTTGACACTGTCGTTTAATACTAGCCCACACTTTTCAATTTTCTCATCTTTTCACGTTTCAAATATGTTCAGCTACCTAAATTAGCTACGAAACACTTCAAAAAACATATTTATTAGATAAAACTTAAAAAATGCTTATGAACAGCAGATGCATGAAAACCTTAAGCTTTTGGTATTAAGAATTTGCTTAACTTTTTTCAATAAAGTTTTCAATAAACTTTAATTAAGTTTATTTTTTTCAATAATTAGGAATAATACTTTTTTCAATAAACACTTAACTGTTCTAACCCTCCAATTTTTTAGGGGCTAGGATATTCACGCAAGCCCAACATTATTTCTGTTAAGTCAGTTTCCGCTGATTGGCATCCTATCATCAAAAAGCTAGGAGGACCAATTTTTTGGGGAAAAACAAAAAAAGAACTGAAAAACTAAATCAATCCTTGAAAATACATCTTCAATTTTTCGTTTTCTCAAGGAAAAAAGGTTAAAAAATTCGGGGAAATTTTTGAATTCGTATAATCGCTTGAATTGCTCTAAAATTATATCAAACAGTACTAAACTAGAACTTTTAAAAAATTCCCAGATAAAAAATGATAATTTAAATCTTTGGTTTACTTTCATTTGCAAAAGAAACTGCTTTGAAAATACTTCTTCTCTTTACACGTCTGTTTGAAGATTGACTTTGGTAGAGAAAAACGGTTGTTTCCAAATACTTTATTTAAAACTCAAAGTCTATAATCGAATTCTTTTGTACATACAATTCAGATTGTGGACTGTGATAATTAATCGCTGGAGCTGATATTTTGATCAAGCTGTGACTTGAAGTTTGATATACACATCTTGGCAAAAAGATATCTACCGTCCAGAATTGGCTGAACAAAAAATGCGGGCCTTTATATAGTTTCTAAATCCCAAAAAAATTTGGGATGTTGGAATAATAAAGTATCCAACTTTTAAAGTATCCAACTTTTTTAAGATGTGTTCACACATTTTTTCAATGACTTTGATCTTTCAAAACGGGATAAACAGGTAAAGCCCAGCGGGCATTAAATTTCATTAGAAGCCCAAAGTGGGCTTTAGTAGTCCTTCAAGTGCTTAGAGTGGTGCAGCTGCTGGGATGGCTTTTATTTAAGGTTAAAAGGTCATGTTTAGCTGTTTTTTGGCCCGAAATGGTTCAATTTTTCATAATTTGAGTGATTTTTTATTTGTTTTTTTGTTTAAGTTTTTTGTTTGATTGGTCTCAGTTTGAAGTTTTTAAAAGTTGATGAAGGCCTTTTGCGAGATAAAATTACATGTGATGACCATTTTATGAGCTATATGTTTTGGTACCACAAACACAAACACTCAAAATGATACTAACTTTTGCAATTTTTGAAAATTTTTATTTTTTTCCAGTTTCAGGGGTTAGGGAGTCACCTTTATGGTTTGACAATAGAGCACTGAATAGAATGTAGTGGAAACGGATTGGTTTTCACCATTTCAATGACAAGTGCCAGAGAACATATTCAAGGGTCTGCTAAAAGATTACTGCATGATTGTTCGTTTCATCGGAATTCTTTTCAACCATTTAATTTTTCGGATTTTGGAAATTTTTTGATAAAATTTTTAAGTTTTTTCAAGTTTTTTTATTGAAAAAATTTGTCTTTTATTCAGTTTTTCTTGCCTCAGTAGACAGGTAACCTCATGCAGGGTTTGATAGCATGTTATTAAAAAGTTGCTAGGGGGCAATTGAATGGTTTTCAACATTTTAAAGAACAATTTTCTATTTTTTAAAGTTTGAAATTTTCAAAAATTATTGCCTTTCGATCTTTATGTCAATGAGTTTTTAACGCTTGGAATTGGGTTACTGAATAGCCACTAGAGACATAGAAATAATTCTGAATATATAAATATCACAATTTTTAGCAATATTTCATTAAAATTTGCAATTCATTTTTTAAATATTTTTTCGGCAATTTCGAGTTAACCAAACTTCAAGGGCCAATGAATTTTTTTCAGGTCTTGCAGATAAAACAATAGAAGATTTTCAGAAACAAAATTTGGTAATGAACATATTTTTGAGATAGGTATATTTAAAGCGATCAAATTTTGCCTTTGGAGTAAAGGCTTCAAGAGTTTGAGCAATGAGTATTTTTTGTTTAGTTTGTTTGATTGTTTTAGTTTCCGAAAATTTGGAGATGATTTTGTTTGTGTTTTGTCTTACATTGTTCAACTAATCTGCTGATCACGTAGAGTACTTCTAAGTTTTTCATTCAATTCTTTGAATTGTATTTCAGGACGTCCTGCTATGTTTTTTTTACTTCGTCGAACAAAAAAATGTTTTGCTTTACCTCATTTTGCCGCTTTTTCAACATTTTTCGTGAAATCTTTTTGACTTCTCTAGGCTAGTTCCTCTCTTCTCTCATTCTGCTAAAAGTGATTTCGGGCATCAGTTGCTCAGCAAAGCAATTCAAATTGAACAGAGTCAGCATAAAAAATTGAAGTCAGAAATAGAAACGGCATAAACCCATAAAGCCCAATTTTAGATCCCCGCTATTTGAACGTCGTTCCTATAAGTCTTAGTTACCATCTCTAATGCTTATTATTATTGATAGTAGCCCCTGTAGCCTCTCTCTAAGAAACATAAGTATGTTCAACTACGAAATGCCATCAAAATAAATCGGACTTAAAAAATGTTTTTGTACAATTTTTTTTTTCAATATCTTCTATTCTTTCAATCCCAATCATGCTTATTGGAATCAACGGCGGCTATTTTCCGACAATCTGTCGGGTATGTTTTTACAATCGTTTCGGAACCCAATGGCCAAGGACTGATAATTTTCTGCGTAAAATTGTCTTCACTCAAAATAACAGATTGCGATAGATTTCTGATCAGCAATTGAACGATACATGAGAACTTCAGGTTGCCAGAATTATTATTGCTCCCGTGCCGCAATTGGATATTCTTAAATTTCGGTTTTCTCAATAGAAAATCTTTAAACAGTAATTCAGGATCTGTCGCTTTGTTCAGGATCTCTCCAAGGGAACCAAAAAGTTCTAATTCCACTCATTTTCAAAGCTAAGAGGACCACATTTTTGTGATAAGCTTAGAGGGTTGTGGATAGGAAATAACAGTTGTAAACGACTCCCCCACCTTTTTGGAAACCCACCAAAATGTTAACAAGTCGCTTTTTTGCTAATATCTGAGAACTAAAACGGGGAACCAATTAAGGATTCTGAGAACAGGTCTTTGAATGAACAAATTAGGGGGTCCCTGAAGTTGGGTCCTCAGGGGGTCCCGAAAGTTGGACACCCACAAGTTGGGTCCCTAAATTTGGAAACTTTTGAATTTGAAAGTTTTGAATTTCTAAACTTGAATTTTAAAAAGTATCTGATAATTATTTCTATTTTTTTTAAATCAAATAACTATTTTTCATTGTTTCCTTTCTTTCGAAACAAAATATAACTTTCGAAAATATAGAGGTAAAATAATACGCCGTCCTTCGTTTAGATTTGAATACTTATACAATAGAATAAGCTCAGTGTTAAAAAAGCGATGATCAACATTGTTCTCTTCTTCATTCTCAAATAAAAATTATTTTTGATCCGGTTTTGCCGACCATTTGAAATCGCCAGAAAAATCGATCTGATTCCGTGACTTATGCTACTTAGCAGCTAAAATTCTGTGAGTGACCTCATTTGTAACGCTTTTTGTATGAGATTTCTGGTCAACTGTCTGTGAACTTTTTGAACATAGGTGACTTGCCTCGATAAAAGACTTGTGCAATCTGTTAATGAAACTAAAAGATAATAGATATTAGACAAGGAGGTGCGGCAATGTGCGTACGCACATAATGATCCGACCCCGCTCATCCACATTCATTAACTCATCGTTCAATAAACAACCAATGGAAAACAATAATGCCACGCTAGACGGCCGATGAAATTTTTTGATAATAGAACTACTAAAATAGATAATAAAAATCAAAAAAACATTATTTTCGACCACAACTCGATGTCTACAAAAAATCATAACAATATCAAACTCGCATCAGATAAAACCTAAACAAAACAGTTTAACCTATACTTCATTAGAAAAAATATTGGACCGGGTCTCAATGCGACTGGTTAACAGGTCGCCAAAAAGGAGAAAATAACAAAAAGGTGCAAAGTTAAAAAATACGTTTCTATTTTTGAAAACAATTAACTTCACAGTTATTAATGTCATTAGATATCACCTGAAATCGATGAAATTTTCATTTAAATCTCCATAGGAAGCAATTGAGACATGCCATAATCCAATCTTCAATTGCGCAAAATTTTAAAGCCAAGGGGACTCACGATTATTGTTATAAACCAAAAGAAACAAAACTCCTCTAAAATGTACAAATATAAAAAAAATCTCGAACATTTTATGAATTATGGTAGTAAAAGTAGTAACGAAGCCGAGAAACAGAAGTTTGAAGCTAAAATCGTTATAGATGTTATTTTATAGCTCACAGCAAACGGGTTGTGACCTGTATTTACAGAGATTCAGCTACAATTTGACCGAAAAACTATTTCAAAAAATGTCGAAGCTCAAAAACCCACATATGTTTTGGAAAGAAATTTTTCCAAAAGTCCGAACAGATTCAAGGTTTCAACAAAAAGCGGTGGATCAAGTTGCAACAACTCAGGAAGCCAATTAGGCTTGTTAACAATCAGACCACGTAACGACCCCACAAAATAACAAACATAACAAACAAACAAAGCCAAAACCTCAAACAATTTTACGACATCACACTATTCAAGGCACTTCACTTACAAGATGTTACCTGCAAGAACTAAAAATTATCCCTCATCCTAACATCAACAAGTCTTCCCTAAAAAGGACAATGTAGACACGACAAAAAGAAACCCTAAATTTGAATAGTATAGAAATCTCGAAATTTTTTTTGAAAATAAATGGTCGAAGCAGTCCGTCACAACGTATAACAAAGCTCCGTAATGGGGGTTGAATCATCAAAAATAGTTGAGAATTCTAATTAGTGAGATTGAGTTACATGGTGACCAAATTGAAAGCAAAAAAGAGAGAGTTGAAAAATAAAACTTTTTAAAAAATTTTAATTTGGAAGTCATTAAATTTAACAGCTATAAACTGAAATCTTTTTCTAGTTGGAGTTATACGTGCTGGTGGAAAAATTGAGACCTTTGACTATCAGGCATGTGGCGTACAACAACAGAAGGAAAGACAAACATAGAAAAAGCAACAAAAAATCCACAAAATTTTGCGAGATAATTTGGTCTCAGCCCAATAAGCATAAACTATTCAACAAAAACAAATAACATATACGGATAAGCATTTTTTTCATCGCTGAACATTTTTTCTACTATGCTTTCTTTCATTTAGATTTGCCAACAATGTGATAATTCGAGGAGGAAACAAAATGGACTCATAAAAAATGCAATAATGATCAAAACTAAATGAAAAAAAAATATTTGAAAACGCGTAGTATCAAAACAAGGAAAACATTAGTTGAAAGTAAAACCGTTTCCAACAAAAATTTTCTACTCACACGAAATTGGCTTCTGCCTGTTTTTACTGAAGCCGCGCCCGAATTGAGAAAAAACAAAATATTGACAAAGTCATAAGTCATAACACATTAGATAACAAATGAAAGAAATGTATCGGTTCGTCTATGCCTCCTAAAAACTGACTGCATCTTTGATTGGGGACACTAAGTCATTGGGATACAAAAAGTATAACAAATGAAAGAAAAATTCAAGAAGTCTATAAAATTTTTACAAAAATAATTGGTTAAAGCCATAAAAACCATGAGCCTAACTCTGAAACCATATAATAATTCCGTTGGACATCTTTTTTGTATATATTAAATGTCATTAATTGAGCCCTGATTTGAGATTCCTGCCAGGAATTTACATAAAAAACATTTATATAGCGGAAATATTTTTAAAAAAAGGTCGCGCCCCATTTAAATCTAAATAATTTTTTATCATAAGGATCAAAGGTGAAGTTAAGATCGGCCCAGATATTGCTGGCTGCGCATCTAACAAAACAGTCAATTGTTGAAATGATTGCGAAACAGAACAGTTTTTAGACAAAATTTTTCAGTTTGTCAAAAATAAATAATGTGTTTTTTGTAATTATCGAGTTTAAATTTGCGAAAAACTTGCACAATTATGATCCAGACGACTCTTAAAGCCATCGGGATTACAACTAGCTTTTTTCTGATCTTAGGAACAATTCGACCGCAGTTTTAAGATGTCTACTTTCAGAATATTAAAAGCAAGTGGGCTAAAAGAGCAAATGTGGTCCCATTTTTCTCGAAAAGTCTGATTTTTGAAAAATTTAGCATGAATTCTAGCCAAAAAAAACCGGATCAAACAACTCAGCAACCGTCCTCTATCTTTAGAGATAAAATCAATAACAGTACAGTTAACAATTTTAACATGTTTTAGCAAAATTGGAGGAAAATTGGTCAAAAATACTGAAAATGTGAATAAAAACAGCAATTTTTCACATAATTTTAGACTTCGATAACTCCCTATAAAAAACGAAAATTCAAAAAATCCTTTTAATTCCATATTCTACGCTGGACTGGCTTTCTTATGACAGTATTTTTTCTTGGTTAATGTGCAAAAAATTTCCGATGCCAAATCAAATATTCTTGCAACAATTTTTCATGATTTTTTGTGACAGTTATCCCAATATGATCCACGTTCAAATTTTCTTATTTTTATTGGTTGATCTTTCTGCGAGCCAATTTATAGCTGTTCCGCAAATTTATTTGGTTTTTAAGGTTCTAACGAGAATGGAGAAAACGGATCTAGAAAACCTCAGGAACAACGGAAAGAATTTGGTGAAAATTCGGAGAGAAAAGATGACAATGAACGGCAAACAAATCAGTCATAATGAAAGAAACAGCAGTCAAAACAAAATAAATAAACAGACAAACTAATGGATCTCTTCAGCAGAGACAAATCAAAATTGATCATATAAGGACAGAATTATTTTGATGAAAAGGATTACCAAGTGCAGCAGAACTAATAAATGAGTTCATCTTCATCAAATCAACAAAATTTCACAATTGACGCCTCCTATATTATTCAGCAATAAAACTACAACTATAATAGTGGATTTAACAATTTGGCTGATTTAGCACGCAAGATAGTGTTAAAGTTGATCAATTTTTAATGACATTTGTGAGGTATATTCAGAATTTGATGCGTTTGTGGGAATTGAATTGAATTATTTTCCTTCAGAAAGATTGACCTATTATTGCACATAGTTTATATAATATGAATACTCATGGAAGACGGCTGCCCTTGAGTATTTTGCATCATAGCACGTGAAATTGATTTTTGACTTCAAAAGTTTTAAAAGCAAAGAAAAGCGTTCAAAAACGTGTATATAAAATGCATTATATTATTTATATATAACAACTCAATTGAATAAGTATTTAGACGTGCTTTTTAAATAACTTAACAAAGAAGCACAAAAGCTTGAGCGTTTACTATTCACCTTGCTTCTAATATATATTACATGCAAAATTAGATATATTAAATAGTTACCATTAAATATTTAGTTAGTTAGCTGTACGATGAGCTCTGGAGGACCGAAGCCCAGTTTGATCCGTTACTCGGACCCAGTGATCGTGTCTCGCAACCCAGACAAGAGGACTCCAGGTGCTCGCAAACTCATCAAGGAACAGGAAATCACAACTATGTCTCCATCACAGGTGCAAAACAACTCAAACTTCTTTCGTGTCTAATTGTCAGCCCTATAAACCTGATACGAGCAATGTCAGCTCTACTTGCCTAACGAGGGATTTCAACTTAAATAACCTTTTGTATCACTGTAACACCACCAGAATCCAATACGCTGCTATGTGAAGAGAGGAGAGGGTCATTTAAAAGAAGAAATGAGTTGATAAAATTATCGACTTATGAAACTACTCTCGAAGCCGCAACCGAGAAAATAAATCCCAGATGGAACAATGGTAGACACCAACAAAATATGGCAAAAATCAAAACACGGAATTTTTAACTGGTCATCAAAAATGTCCAGGAAAATTAGATAAAAAAATTGCGTACAGCTACTTTTCCAAAGTAGCAAAAAAGAGAAGAAGGAGTTACAAGGTGCACTGGAAGCACTAAACTGAAAATCAGAGATTTAGGATGCAACTAATTATGGGGAAAAGAACGAGAACAAAAAAATCCGGCTCACTGTCTGACAAAGACAACAAGCATTTAGAAATCTTAGCTTATAGCTCGGGCATTTTCAAAAAACCTAACCGACTACCGGCGGGCAAAATGCTCCCCAACGGTTAATTTGGCAGTAGCAAGCTTGGGCTTAAGAAGGCTATCAACAGTGGGCGGGGAAGCGTTAGTAGGAGAGGATTGAGCGGGGGAAGGGTGTAGTGAGGGAATGGGGAGGGTTTTTGGCAGAGCTAGCGAGATTAACAAAGATACTAGCAGAGCTCTAAGAAAGGTGCTCAGCAACTAAATTCCCTAGAGCTTTACCTGTTTATCCCCTTTCGGGCACGATAAGTTGAAAGCGTCCGACAAAAAATCGGCCAAGCAAAAAAGACATAAAAAGACAGGACTAATATAATTGCAACGAAATCCGTTTGACAGCAATAAACAAATTAAATAAACACTTTATTGAACTAAAAATGTTGTTTTTTTTTTGTTGAAGGGACAGAACTAAGTACGGAGGTCTTGGAGTTCAGAAGTTTACTTTTGATCCACTTCACTTCTAAAACAATTCCAGCCGTGACCGTCTGAGACCACGGGGTACCATTGACACGATTACAGAAATTAGCCATGCATCTGATAATCCTATTCGCTTCGGTGCAAACCTTGTTAATTACAAAAAGTTCTTTTAAGTTACACTTTAAGGTGTGCCTAAAAACAACAGAACGACGTTTCTAACCGTCCGCGAAAATCAGATCCTCGTGTCAAGTATAAAACACCTAAAATGAGATTTTCGAACTCAAAAAATTCTGCTACTATCAATCGTATCTGGATACTTCTCAAAAAACCTTGACTCTTGAGATATAAATCCCATTTCAGATTGAAGAGTGATCTTTAAACAATGTGATTACAAAAAGGAACTTTCAGTTAAATCAGAACAGCTGAAAACTGGACAAAAAATGCCACGCTTTGCGCAGCACACGCCATTTTATCACCTTTTCGCAATTGAACGATGCAAAAACATTGTGCAAAAACGATGAAAAAAATATCTATCCAATATCGACAAGCAACTTTTAAAAAATAATTATGCAACATGCAACTGAAACTTCTTACAGAAAATGAAAAGAACAATTGGATCTGAGAGTATATTTTTACACCAATATCACAGAACCCAGAAGTGCATTTCAACCACACATTACTATCACTTAAACCTCAAAATAAATTAAATATTATTTAATGTAGTTTTACGCCGCAGACACATTTTGTTAAATAACAATATCAATGACAAAATTCAGCGAAAAGGTTTCGAACTTTAAGTCATACAATGATTAATTGGTAGCCAGTGAATGGAAATCACGATTCAAAAAATCAGGATATCTAAATCGTGCAGCGCAAACTAAGGGTAAATTTGTTGAGACTTTCCTAAGGGTAAATTTGTGTAAATAAAAGACCTTTTAAAAAAGGAAAGGAATCAATGTGACAAAAAAAATCGAAAAAAAACAAGCATTCATCATTTCTGTATAAAAGGCTTTTCTAATCTATAAGTGACGCGCAGAGAAGTCAAACCTCTGCGTCAGACCACAATAAGGAAAATTCCATTCTTTTAGACTGGTTATATAGATTAGTTTACTCTAATTCAGCTAGAATATTCTGTAATGAATGAGAGAACATCAAAAAACGCTGTAGCAGAATTAACAGTAATAGGGGTCATTTTTAATCCATTTTTTCTGTACTATGCTTTAGCTTGCAGAGCGTCCGGTATTTCCTGTCCTTGAGCCTTAACCAGGCATCTATCCAACTTTAACCGAAAGCAAAATGAAATTTGATCAAGGTGGATATGTTATAAAAATGAGGTACAGTGAATTAAAATCTTGGATTGAAAACTGACATCAAAGATCAAGTGCTTTTCAACCCCTACGCCAAATAGGATAGAAAAAAATGGGTGTAAATTGTAATTGATTGTGATTAGGTAGTGAATAAGCAGCATGGCTCAGACACTACTGGGAGTGAGCATGGAGCACAGACAGTTGAGGAGACTCTCAACACAATTCTGCCTCCGAAACAGTGGATGGAGGAAGGACAGATGTTCATACAACAGGTATACCCACTGTCAATACAGGTGCCAATGAGAAACTACTAAACATCACACTAAGACATCCCATACTAAGAATAAATCACACTTCAGATATCAAAATGACACCAAATTCTCCAATCATTACAAGAAAGAGAGCAAAATCTTTTCACAAGACACTATTTTATGATAAAAATAAGAAAAAGTTGAATAACTACGCAACAAATATCTCTCGCAATTGATTCTGCAAAACTTAATTAGCATCTTTGAAAATTTCGACCACACTAACTGCATAGATCTGTATTGAAAAGAAGAAAAGCTCAACTTTGGCGCGAAAAGGTCAACCTAATCGAAGAGCATTTACGTAAAAGAAGCCAATATGTCAAAATATGCGGATGTTGAATCAGGAGGAAAACAGGATTGATAACTAATTTAGGCAAATACTGTACATATAGGTAAAGAGCAGTCCTGCAACAAGACATGAAGTGGCTGACTTGTCAGTGGAGCTGTCGGATCTACTTGTGAACAGACAGGCGAGGGAACAAGGCATCTGTCCAATCAGAAGGGAACTCTTCAATGAGGTATCACATAACTGCATTCCAAAATTCCATATATAATTATATTTCTGCATGGATTAGCACACGAAAAAGCAATTTGAAAGTGTAAATATAAAAAGGCAAGATGGTGCAAATGTGAGTTCAGCTCTTTACATGCCCGTAATCAACTACTTAGCAAAGCTTTCTGTGTGAAAAAGAGCTCACACCTGGCCGATAATTTTGCAATATTCTCGCAAAAAGATGCTAACCTTGCAAAACGAAGCTCATCTTGCAAAAATGTACATAATCTTGCAAGACTTTTGCAAGATGTTGCAAGATTAACATCTCGGACAGTCATTTAGTCACTGCTATACGGATAAAGTTTCTGACTCAATAAAGAGACCACACTACGTCTGAAAGTTGGGAATAGTAATTTGAATTAAATTCGTGGTGTTTAGAGCAAAAAATATTATGTTCGAACAATTTAAACATGTGTAGGTATTTGACGAGCTGATCAGACAGATAACAATAGATGGAGTTGAGAGAGGACTGCTCTTGTTGAGAATCAGAGATGAGATCAACATGACATTCAAGGCATACCAGACACTCTACGAGTCCAGCGTCGCATTCGGAACTAGAAAAGCCATCATTGCCGACTCCGGAAAGGTTGTAAAACTTTATTTTTAGTTTCATCTTTTAATTGATTCTGCTTTTTTGAGCGTCTTCATTCAGTAAAACTGAAATCAGAGAACTTTCCAAAGCTCCCACAGTCAGAACTTCTGTCTCACTTATGCTATTTGCAAACTTATAATTGGAGCAATGATGATGGTAAAATAATACATGGTCTACACTTATCAAAAACAATTCTAAATTGTGGAAGGAAATTTGAAATCTTGTCTGCAATTTGCAAAAAAATACTAACATTGGATTATTTGGTAAATAATTTGTTTGTAAAAAGTTTGTAAATTACAATGTTACTGCATTTCGTAAAATCAAAATGCATGATATATTTTAGGTTGAACAAGACGCTGTGATATCAAAACTGGAACTGGAGAAGAGAGAGTTGGAGAAACAGTTCAATGAGCTGAAGAGTGAGAGTGAAAACATAGAAAAGCGTGAACAGGAGAGGAGGGGAGTGGATGAGAAGAAACGACAGGAGGAGATACAGTTCCTCAAAAGAACCAATCAACAGCTCAAACAACAGGTCGACGGAATATCCAACAAAACAAAGTAAACAACAACAACAACGAGAAGCCAACAAATTTTCAAAAAAACATCCTCAAAATGTTATCAAGACTCAATGCAGGAAAATTTTCAAAACAAAGTGTCAATTCTATCTTTCCGTGAAACATTGTTTTCTCTAAATTCAATTCTTGTTGATTTAAGCACTCAGTACTCTGGACTTTAGCACTATGGATCATTCCAGTGAAGACCTTCTTTGCACATAAACCCGTCAGATCAACTCTGGATTAAGAAAATGCTTTCGCTAACATTAGATTACATTAGCAGATAAGCACTGAAAAATGAACAGTAAGTCACTAGTGCACATATACAAACGGTGAACAGACAAAACAGTCCCAGACAAAACAGTCCCGGACAAAACAGTCCCAAATAGCAAAATATTCCCAGACAAAACAGTCCCAGACAAAATAGTCCCAAGAAACCAGACAAAACAGTCCCAGACAAAATAGTCCCAAGGCCATTATAATAGCTCTCACACGTATGATTTAACAAGCGGATAATTTAATCCCATGTTCGGTTGTGATAGTTTCATATCAAGTCCCACGGGCCCCTGAGGCATGGCCATGGCCATTAAGTATGTTAAAACATACGGATAATAGCGACTGCTAATTTGTTGTCGGATTATTGAACGCACATTTCAAAGTACATTGGATATAATGGCATTAGGTACATTTTATTTGGGACTATTTTGTCTGGGACTGTTTTGTCTGGTTTCTTGGGACTATTTTGTCTGGGACTGTTTTGTCTGGGAATATTTTGCAATTTGGGACTGTTTTGTCTGGGACTGTTTTGTCTGGGACTGTTTTGTCCGGACACGATACAAACCTGTAGCAATTAGTGTTTGAGTTGGTTCGTAAACGGATAAGACTCCAAAATCCAAGCCCACCCATTATCAAGACTATTAGAGCTCTGACATCGTAAATAGAGCCAATCAGATCAATGCAACCCATTGACCAATCAAAACAGAGCAGATTTGGGCACATCAACAACCAGATATTCCACATCCAAATGTATATACGATTGAGAAGCTGAAACAGAAACGTTCACGTTTCCTTCAACATCATACATTACGATACCAAAAAGCAACGTGCAACATGAATTTTGCTCTTTTATCATGATTAATATTCAGTGAAAAGAGGTTTTAACGATCAAGTTTTAAACAAGATTTATTTACCGTTTTCTACGTTTAAACAAAGACGAACCGTTGGATTTTCATACTCAAAAACAGAAAGTGAAGACAACTTGAAAAATATTTAAATTATTGCACAGCATACAAACGTAACCAAAAAGATAACAGTTGCTGAAGACGCATAAAACTGTTGAAAACGCCCAAAAAATGGTCAGTAAACGGTGTTCTAAAAATCCAAGAACCCCATTGCAAGGCATCAGAGTGACCCATTGCTCATTTTTTCTGCAATGATACAATTCCCAAAGAACAGTCAGATGAATTGCCAAATATGGCTTATTGTCCAAATATACTGAAAAATCTACAAATTTTGAGAACAAATGGAAAAAATTTCTTCAAAAAACAAACAAATTTAAATTCGCACAAGCGATCTCTTCTATATTGCCGACAATCATAATCAAGTGGACAAAAACTTTTTGTTAGATGCCAAAACAGGCTACACGCTTTAGGGTAATATAAACATCATGAGAAATTATGAAAAATAAGCGTTCTCAATACCTTATTTTTGAGGTCATGTTGCTGTAATGATCGTCACAAATTTTGCACTAAAATACTTTAGGTACTGGAAAAGGCAATGTGGTCCAGATCTCAACGCAACTGCAATTTCACGGGTATTTTGAGGCGGCGGTTACAAAAACGAAATTTTTGAAGCAGCGGTTACAAAAACAATTGTTCCACGAAATTTTTGAAGATGATGAACATGAAATTAAATTTGGACCCAAATGACGCAAATGACGATGGAAATTTGCATGAAAACTACGCAAAACGTCCACTAGTAGTAACAAACCTATACACCCTGACTCACTTTTTGGCTGATTTTCCCCAAACATGTTCGATCATGCGCGCGGATGAAAAGTTCTTGGCAATTATTCCCTTTTAGTTTAGGATTGTTGCCTGAGAATTTAAAACACTTACCTGAAATCCAACTGAATGTGGCAGTGTGGAAGTTTATACGGAAAAATAACACACTGTGGAGAATACTCTTTGTATACAAATGCCTAAGGGCTATAAAACCAGTCTAAATTTGTCAAGAAGACTTTTCCGCAGAAATCTGGGCGTCTAATGTGAATAAACTATATATTGGTATTGCGAATGCAGGCTTAATTCCTGCTTACGCAATTTTGAAGAACACAGATTTATAGGTTTATAATCAAGCGTTTACACTGTGGAGAATATTGTTTGTATACAAATGTCTGAGGGCTTTAAATCCAGTAAAAACTTTTGCGTAGAAATATCTGGGCTTCTAATGTGAATAAACTATATATTGCTATATATTGGTATTGCACATGCGAATTACAATGTGACTACATGTGAAACGTCTGGGTAGGAAGCGTTCAACTTTCTGATGAAATTATTACCTAAGTGCTATTTTTAGAACACAAACTCAAACTCGAACTCGAACTCGTCTGGCTCAGACTGTTAATAGACTTCCCTTTCATTTATTAGACAATAAGCCATATGATTCAGAAGTATTACGTTTTGACGAAATTCGTATCCGAAAACAACAAGTTCGAACACGATAAAAGGAAGTAATTGATTCTTCAATAGAATTTATATAAAAAAGGAACCAAAAAGCATTCTGAAAGATAATAATTTACTGACACTTTGACCTCATCAACTGTTGTTTTGTCCAGCAAAGACCAATTGACAGGGAAGACAATAGTCGAGTAGAAAGAACACAAGTTGAGAGTAACTTCCTGCAATTTAAATCAGGTTAATTCAACATTTGAAAAGAATTCATCGTTTGAAGTGATACTAAGAAGTTAGGTCCTTGAGGAATCCGAAAAGTATAGAAACATCTTGTTTTTAGTTTTGAAGGATCTATCAGAAAAACGAGTGGTGTCAAGAAGAACAGTTGGGTGGAACAACATCTTGTCACTTTGGTTGCAGAGAATACAAAGACACAAAAGACCGGAAAAAACCTTATTTGAATTCCGAGCGCTTCAAAAACAAATCAGGAAGCAAAAAAGAACATCTGGAAACCAGAGGAGCAGCATTTTGTGTCTATCATCAGAGCGCATCCCTAAGCAAGAGGAGTGGTTCAAAACAGAATACTTTTGGAAAGTAAGTTAAAAAACTTCTTTTGTCTTCATGTAGCTCCTCCATCTTTTCAACCTAAATAACTCATCCACGGATCAAAACAAGGTAGTCGGAAAACATCAATTTTTGCTCACATAACATATGCATGAGTCATCAAAGGTCAATTGTACATCATTTTTTTCCTCTTAATGTACAAGTCCTAGAGGAAAAATTCTCAAGGAGAAGTTGTTCCATTAGTGAAAACTAACACAAATATGCTTTAAAAAACATCAATTTTGCTCACATAGCATATGTATGAGTCATCAAAGGTCAATTGTACATCATTTTTTTCCTCTTAATGTACAAGTACTAGAGAAAAATTTCTTAAGGAAAGATTGTTTCATTAGTGAAAACTAACACAAATATGCTTTAAAAAACATCAATTTTGCTCACATAACATATGTATGAGTCATCAAAAGTCAAATGTACATCATTTTTTCCTCTTAATGTACAAGTCCTAGAGAAAATTTTCTTAAGGAAAGATTGTTTCATTAGTGAAAAACACAAATATGCTTTAAAAAACATAAAATTTTGCTCACATAACATATGTATGAGTCATCAAAGGTCAATTGTACATCATTTTTTTCCTCTTAATGTACAAGTCCTAGAGAAAAATTTCTTAAGGAAAAGTTGTCCCATTAGTGAAAACTAACACAAATATACTTTAAAAAACATCAATTTTGCTCATATAACATATGTATGAGTCATCAAAGGTCAATTGTACATCATTTTTTTCCTCTTAATGTACAAGTCCTACAGAAAAAATTCTTAAGGAAAAGTTGTCCCATTAGTGAAAACTAACACAAAACTACTCTGAAAAACATCAATTTTGCTCATATAACATATGTATGACTCATCAAAGGTCAATTGTACATCATTTTTTTCCTCTTAATGTACAAGTCCTAGAGAAAAATTTCTTAAGGAAAAGTTGTTTCATTAGTGAAAACTAACAGAAATATGCTTTAAAAAACATCAATTTTGCTCACATAACATATGTATGAGTCATCAAAGGTCAAATGTACATCATTTTTTTCCTCTTAATGTACAAGTCCTAGAGAAAATTTTCTTAAGGAAAGATTGTTTCATTAGTGAAAAAACACAAATATACTTTAAAAAACATCAATTTTGCTCACATAACATATGTATGACTCATCAAAGGTCAATTGTACATCATTTTTTTCCTCTTAATGTACAAGTCCTAGAGAAAAATTTCTTAAGGAAAAGTTGTCCCATTAGTGAAAACTAACACAAATATACTTTAAAAAACATCAATTTCGGTCACATAACATATGTATGAGTCATCAAAGGTCAATTGTACATCATTTTTTTCCTCTTAATGTACAAGTCCTAGAGAAAAATTTCTTAAGGAAAAGTTTTCCCATTAGTGAAAACTAACACAAATATACTTTAAAAAACATCAATTTTGCTCACATAACATATGTATGAGTCATCAAAGTTCAATTGTACATCCTTTTTGTTCCTCTTAATGTACAAGTCCTAGAGAAAAAATTCTTAAGGAAAAGTTGTCCCATTAGTGAAAACTAACACAAATATACTTTAAAAAACATCAATTTTGCTCATATAACATATGTATGAGTCATCAAAGGTCAATTGTACATCATTTTTTCCCTCTTAATGTACAAGTCCTAGAGGAAAAATTCTTCGGGAAAAGTTGTTCCATTAGTGAAAACTAACACAAATATACTTTAAAAACATCAATTTTGCTCATATAACATATGTATGACTCATCAAAGGTCAATTGTACATCATTTTTTCCCGCTTAATGTACAAGTCCTAGAGAAAAATTTCTTAGGAAAAAGTTGTTCCATAAGTGAAAACTAACAAAAATATGTTTTAAAAAACATCAATTTTGCTCATATAACATATGTATGACTCATCAAAGGTCAATTGTACATCATTTTTTTCCCTCTTAATGTACAAGTCCTAGAGAAAAATTTCTTAAGGAAAGATTGTTTCATTAGTGAAAACTAACACAAATATACTTTAAAAAACATCAATTTTGCTCACATAACATATGTATGAGTCATCAAAGTTCATTTGTACATCATTTTTTTTCCTCTTAATGTACAAGTTCTACAGAAAAAATTTCTTAAGGAAAAGTTGTCCCATTAGTAAAAACTAACACAAAACTACTCTGAAAAACATCAATTTTGCTCACATAGCATATGTATGAGTCATCAAAGGTCAATTGTACATCATTTTTTTCCTCTTATTGTACAAGTCCTAGAGAAAAATTTCTTAAGAAAAGGTTGTTCCATTAGTGAAAACTAACACAAATATGCTTTAAAAAACATCAATTTTGCTCACATAACATATGTATGAGTCATGAAAGGTCAAATGTACATCATTTTTTTCCTCTTAAATTACAATTCCTAGAGAAAAATTTCTAAATTAAAAGTTGTCACAATAGGGAAGCAAAATTACTTTAAAAGATTTGTTGTCTTTACAAATTGTATATGAGTAATCAAAAGTCAACTGAACATTTTTAGTGCGTGTACGAGAAATACAAAACAGATTATTTTAATGGAATTTTCCTTAGGTAAAAAATTATGCAGTTTTGAAAATTAGGTTGAAAAATTAACTCGCCAAAAAAATTCAAAAGCACTTTTGTTCAATTTTCTCTCACTTCAAATCTGTGAAAAAAAATGACATCAAAACTTTCCTACTTGAGATATATAAAGCAAATATTGAAATAAACCTGTCATTCAATCAAAGTTCTTCAACCATAGCAAAGATTTCTCGCTTAAACTTATTTAGGCTAAACGTCCATGGCAAACTTATTTAGGCTAAATGTCATTGTATTCACGCTAAATGCGGGCTAATTGTCATTATACTTGATTAAAATAACGGTCCCAAAAACCACTATTGGCACTAATATAGTCTAATTTATTTATCGTTGGCCGTTTACAAACATTAATTGCAACCAAAATTTCAAGCCCAAAAAACATTTCTTGTAGGTAATTTTTTTTATTAATCAACAAAGGATTTTAACAGAAACTTTCAAAGTTCAGTAAAACCGCTATGCGCTTTTCTAGAGACTTTCACTTATATTTAAACAAAACTAAACTTCTTCCTAGAGGCTCTACATTTGTGAAATTTATATGAGAACAAAAACATACCAAAGAGTTCATCTATTTAAATTTTAAGATCAAAGAAAGTTTGAGATAAAAATTTGTGAACATAAGCAAAAGTTTCTCATCAATAAATAACTACTCATGATTTTTTGTTGAGGTTGTCCTTCAAAACCATCCTTAAGCAGTTAATAAACGTTTCCAGCAGTCCGTAGAAGCAAACTAGTTCTTATTAGATGTCATAAACTAAGACATAGTTTCTTTAACTTTGTCTTTGAATGAAAAACTAAATTAAAAACGTTCAGACCATTTTGTTGAAGAAGCATTTGTTTTGCTGATTTGTTTGGCAGCACCAAAAAAGAAATTCAACAACATGAATTTTGTCAAAATTACAGTATGAACTTTGAACGATATGTACTACATATGTATCTGTAGTAACATTATTTTCAACCAATTTACAGAACCAAAAGAAATTTAGTGAGATAATAGTTGCATATTTTGTAATCAACGGAAAATTTGCGCATCTGTTTTACATTATATCATTCTGAGTACAAGGATCTAAATTTTTGTTAAACTGACAAAATAAAAAGAACAGAAACAGAATGTTGATTGGTATGACAAAGATAAGCATGGTAAACTATGCTATGCGTTACCAAAAAAAGCCAGTTTTTTCCCATGCTATAAAAAGCGGCGATAAAAAATCACAAAACTACAATCCAGAAATCCTTTCTCCTTCAGGAAACTATACAGCTCTTTTACAATCTACTCGAAATTTATGATAAACTTACCAAATGAAGCAAAACATTTGGTTTCTTGGAAAATAAATTGAGACAACTATATGGATTTCGACGCTTTCTTAATGTGTTCGTCAACTTTAGATAAAATTCGTGATCCTGCAAAGTACGATAATAAATTAGTGTGCAATGAGACAATGTAAAACTTGATTTGCTCATCAGTTTTAACTTTTGGTTGACTGTTGAATTAATTGTGTTCGTCAACCACAAAAATGTTCTCAGTTGACTTGTGAGAAAATTCGAACACCAAGGTCACAATCATCAATTTTGAAAATTCAGTCCATTTTTTCTGTCATATTGCATCTAGAGATTGCTTTTATCAAATTGTTTATTGAACTTCAAAAGCATTAAAAAGCAATCCAAATTACCAACGATTTGATTCTGTCACACTTTATTGATAACAGATTTGTCTATAAAAGATTAGTGTGACAGTTTTAAAAGGAACCCAAAAAACATCAACAAAAAGTCAGTTGGAAATTTTAAGCAACTGTAGACCGAATTTCTAATCAGATATAAAACTCATTAATAGTAAAACGAGTTGCAAGTCAGTCATAAAAACATTAGGGCTTCATCTTAATTTTATCCAGTGTTCTCTGTGTCTACACAAATAGAGAAATCAATTCAACACAAAATTCAAACAGATTTTATAGAGACAAGAGTACAATAAAAACTTTCCTTGCTTAAAAAATATTCATTTCGAAGCTTTCAACAACTACAGATCGGTCGTTCTTTTTTCTTTCTCTATGAATTAGTATTGACTTGTAAAAACTTAACAACAAAAATTTTATGGAAGTAAGCTTAATCTTATATAATTGAATCTAGTTGTTGCAAGTGGTTGCAATATAATGAGTTTCCGACTTTTTTTTCCTAAACTAAAGCAAACCACCTAATTTCGGAAAAGAAAACGGAGGACTACCAAGTTTTTGTTTTTCAATCTCCGATTATCTCATCAGTATAAGGCCAGTATTTTGAAGGTAATTTTTTGCCTTACAAAACTGCATTCCCAACTAATATTTGCCAGAATTTAGGATCACCTGTAAAAAACTATGAAAAAGTTTTCAAACGGTAAAGTTTCCCCTTCATTGAAGAGGTTTACGCGTAACAAAAAAATTTGATACATGTAAATATTTAAGGGAAAAAAACAGAAAGCAAACGAAAACTATAAAAGCAAGTTATTTAGTTAGATAAATCATTTTAAAGCATTCAACAACTGCAAACCAGTCGCTTTGATTGGAGTCAAGCAAATTGTTTTCCAAACTAATTTTTTGCAAAATATTTCAAACAAATTAGAAGTGCAAGTTTCTCATTAAATTTTTCAACAGCAGTTTAAATATAGAAAAATACCAAGCGGAACGTCTAAATATATTCGCTTTTCCTTTTCATCTCTAAAAAAAACTGGCTCATTTTTTCGGAATTTTTAAAATCAAGTGTACACTCATTGTTTCCATGATTAATTGTGTTAGTGAATTTCAATCAGGTCTTGTGAGCTCACAAAATTTAAAAACCACAAAAGCTTATACAAGGTCAAGATCATTGATTTCATAGATAGTATTTCTTAGGAATCTTAAGTGAATAAGTTAAGTGATTAAATTCCTTGTATGGCAAAAGTTACAATATATGATCCGTGGACGAGTCTTTTTAGAAGGTTTTTTCAAAGTGTTAATCAGTAATCAAATATTAATATACCTTTTCCTGTTTTAGATGAAGACTTTCAACTGTGACGAGTGCTCAAAGAAGTACAACAAGAAGCAGAAGCTATTGCAGCATATGGAGAAGGAGCATAACACCAAATTGGAAAAAGCAGCAAGCTATGAATGTGGACAATGTAATAAGAAGTTCACTCAGATCAGGAACTTGATTCAGCATTTGAAAACAGTTCATGGAAGTCAGACGTACACAAAGAGCAAGCATTGTACACAAATTTATGGCGACACTTCATCGTGTGCTAGACATGAGGAAGACGCTCATGGTACTCACAGAGAGGTTTCCGAGAAGACTGAATGCAATTTGGAGCTACAAGAGAAACAAGCTATTGGAAAGTTTTTTCAGACATTCAGGATACAAGCGGACAACCAAATTGATGTCTTTAATTTTGTTACGGAGCATCTCGAAGACCTTAAATTATTTATGAGAAACAAAATAGCAGAGCTTGGACCTTTGAAAATTCAGCTCTCTGTTTTTGTACAGATGTTGAAACCAACAGATGATACCAAAGTCGGCTGTCATGCAAATACAAAGTCAAAAGTTCTAACAACAGAACCATCAGATGATGAAATTTTTGAAATGGTTGACCAAATCAACAATTCAATCCAAATTTTTTCAACCGGTGGAAGTGGATTTGTTGTTCAGAAAATTGATCATTTGGATATTAACATTAACAAATTTAAGAGGAAGCAGTTACATTGCTACACCAGCTGCCCTAGTTGGAAACAATTTTCTCCTAAATATTCGAAACAATGACAACAAATGTTTTGCATACTCAGTGCTTGCAGCAATGTTTCCAGAGAACAAGAACCGAGAGAGGCAAAACAAATACAAGCCAAATTTGCACAAACTGAATTTTCACAGCATTGAGTTCCCCATGTCTTTGACGGATGTTCCGAAGTTTGAGAAACAAAACAATATTGGAATTAATGTTTTTGGTTTCAATAAAAACAAAATTTTGCCGCTTTACTTGTCTAAAATAAAAGCACAAAAAATTATTCCTTTGTTGCTGCTGACCGATGGACTGATCAGCCACTACTGTTTGATCACAAACTTTCACGCTTTCATGGCTCGGCAGTTTGGAAAAAGGAATCATAACCGATATAAGTACTGCGAACGTTGCCTTCATGGATTTTGGAATTCAACGGCACTGGAGAAACATTGGATTTATGTGGGGAGCATAAAGCTGTTCATATTACTATGCCAATGGAAGACTCAACAATTGAATTTAAAAACTGGCATAAAACGTTTTCAGTTCCCTTAGTGATTTATGCCGACACAGAGGCTGTCAGCCTTAAGCACGACACTTGTCGTCAAAATCCTGATAACAGCTACACCTTGAACAAAGAAACTCAGAATCCTTGTGCAATAGGTTTTTGGGCTGTTGATAAAACTGGTGGAAGTGATTATTATGGTTTTGAAGGTGAGAAATGCATCGAAGAGTTTTTTCAGTGGCTCAGAGAGAACGCCAAATCTATTTCTGAGAGAAAACAGAAGCATAGACGTCTCATAATATCTGATGAAGAACGAATGAGAATGATTGATCAGGGTAAAAGATGTGTTATTTGTCAGAGGAGTTTAAACGACGAAAAAGTAATCCATCATGATCACTTTACTGGTGAAATATACGGAGTTGCACACAACAGCTGCAATCTGAAGCTTCATACGCAGACTTTTACGCCTATTTTTTTCCACAACCTTAGTAAATATGACGCACATCATCTATTGAAATACATTGAAATCCAATCGGAAGAAAAATTGACAGTCATTCCTTGCAACAGTGAGACATACATCTCATTCTCGTTCTTTGTTCCTGTTGGTAAAAGCAAAGATGACAAGCTACTATATGAAGAATTTCGTTTCCTTGACAGCTATCGTTTTTTATCCGGGAGTCTTGACACTCCGGTTACAACACTCGAAACAAAGGACTATTGTCAATTATCTAAACATTTCCAAAAATATTGCGACATTTTGCAAAAGAAAGGAGTTTTCCCATATTCGTTTCTCGATAGCTTTGAGAAACTCTCTGAAAAATCGTTGCCTCAATATGGTGATCAGTGGATAAATTCATTGTCTGGTCAAATTGATGTTTCTGAGGAGGATGTTCAGCATGCTAACAAAGTTTGGAATATGTTTGGCTGCAAAAGCTTTGGTGACTATCTCATGTTGTATCTCAAAACTGATGTCATTCTTCTGGCTGACGTGTTTGAAAAATGCCGAAGACTCTTTGATCAGGTATATGGATTAGACCCCTGTCATTACTATAGTGCACCTAATATTTCATGGGATGCAATGCTGAAAACAACTAAAGTGAAGTTGGACTTGCTCTCTGATATAGATATGCTGTTGTTTTGTGAGAGATCCATCCGTGGAGGATTGAATGGAATTGGCGAGAAACGGTACATGAAAGCTAACAACAAATACTTGAATGACTTTGATGAAGGAAAACCAAGCACGTATGGACTTTTTCTGGATGTCGTTAACTTATATGGTGGAACAATGATGAAAAAACTGCCAACCGGAGGATTTGAATGGTCAGACATCAGTTTGGAAAAGATCATGCAAACATCTGACGAAAGTGATGTTGGGTACTTTGTAATGGTTGATTTGAATTATCCTAGCAACTTACATGACTGTCACAATGATTTCCCTCTGGCTGCTGAGAAGTTAAAAATCGATGCTGAGATGCTTTCTCAGTATCAGGTAGAATTGGGAAACAAGACCAGTCATATCCCAAAGCTTCTGGAAACGCTTCAGTCAAAGCAGAAATATGTATGTCATTATTCAGTTCTAAAGTTTTATTGTCAACAGGGGCTCCAAGTAACTAGACTACATAAGACTCTGAAGTTCAACCAGAGTGACTTCATGAAGTGCTATATTGAGCAGAATACAAAGTTGCGACAGCAACCCGGTATTAGCACTTTCGAAAAAAACTTTTTCAAATTGTTGAACAATTCATGCTTCGGAAAGACGATGGAAAATTTGAGATGTCGATACAAGATGGTATTTGTTGAAAATGAGGAGAAAGCAAAATTTTACTGCAACAAGTACAATTTTGAGAAGTCCACTATATTTCGAGAGAACCTTGTTGGGATCACTCTTAGCCAGAAAGAGATCAGGTGGAATAAACCAACTTATCTGGGTGCTGCTATTTTGGATCTGTCAAAACTACACCTGTACAGGTTTCATTATGAAGAAATGGGGCCTTTGTTTGACAAAAAAGCTCGAGTGATGTATCGTGACACTGATTCTCTCTTTTATGAAATTGAGACGGATGACATTTACGAAGATCTCAAACAGCTGAAACACGTACTTGCTTTGAGTGATTACCCCAAGGATCATCACTTACATAGTGAATTGAACAAAAGTGCCACTTAAATTATCAGATGAGCTGAATGGTGACATTGTGATGGAAGCAGTTTTTCTGAAACCAAAAGCTTACTCTGTAAAAACTTTGCAGAAAGTCAAACAAAGTGCCAAGGGTGTGAGCAAACATGTGAAAAAGACACTTCATCATGATAAGTTCAAAGAAGTGCTCAAATCAAAATCACCATTGAGAAAACTAGTAACATCTATAACTAGTGAACAACACACAGTCAACATAACAGAGTCTAACAAAATTGCTTTGAGTGCATTTGACGATAAACGTTATTATCTGAATGACGGTATAAGCTCATACGCGTATGGACACTACAAAATTGGTCACAAGCGGAAACAGCCCTCGGAAAAACCTCAAAAGTCCTATATTGAGATCAGTGAATGTGAAACCGCCAGAGATTTAACTGAACAACTTGATACTGAGATTGAAGAAACCTTTTCACCACCTGATCCTGGGTTCTGGAAAACTTCTCAAATTGAATCCGATGAGGAAGATATATTTGATTTCGATGCAGCTCCAAAAGAAAAGCCGTTCTCAAGATGTCCATATATCGATTTCGAAGCAGAGGAAGAGCCGCCTGCAAAGAAGCAACGCATGTCCAGCAAGCGTTAAACATTGACGATGCTGCCCAACTCCACCCCGGTTGGGAGTCTCAAGAAGTTTTGACGAGGAGATACAATAACCTGCGACTGCTCTGCGCAGGAGCTTCTTGTGACAATAACAGCTTTTATAGGGGATAGCTGCCCAACTCCACCCCGGTTGGGAGTCTCAAGAAGTTTTGACGAGGAGATACAATAACCTGCGACTGCTCCGCGCAGGAGCTTCTTGTGACAATAACAGCTTTTATAGGGGATTGCTGCCCAACTCCACCCCGGTTGGGAGTCTCAAGAAGTATTGACGAGGAGATACAAAAACCTGCGACTGCTCCGCGCAGGAGCTTCTTGTGACAATAACAGCTTTTATAGGGGATAGCTGCCCAACTCCACCCCGGTTGGGAGTCTCAAGAAGTATTGACGAGGAGATACAAAAACCTGCGACTGCTCCGCGCAGGAGCTTCTTGTGACAATAACAGCTTTTATAGGGGATAGCTGCCCAATTCCACCCCGGTTGGGAGTCTCAAGAAGTATTGACGAGGAGATACAAAAACCTGCGACTGCTCCGCGCAGGAGCTTCTTGTGACAATAACAGCTTTCATAGGGGGTTACAAGCTTTTCCACATGTCCATACAACACAAATAGATGTTGAAGAAGATGCTGACGGAGAAGCAGTTTTGAATGGGTACAATTATAAAACTTAAAACAATGACTTAAAACTGAGAATTGTGTCTTAAATTTTTTATGATGCTTGTTATAAGTAGTTTATTGTTTGTTCTTAACATTGCTTTATTAATTTAATTTCTTAGTTTGTTTCATTTTTACAACTAAAGCAAAATAATAGTTCCAAGCTTCCTGTTAAAAGTATGGTTATTTTGTTTCCTCTGAGTCAATAATTCACTATCAAGAGACAAGATAATGTTTGAGTAATTAAACCATGAAAAAAGGTATCTCTCTATCTCAAAATGAAGTTCAGGTACGTCTATTACATATTCAGGCAACAATCCTAAACTAAAAGGGAATAATTGCCAAGAACTTTCCATCCGCGCGCATGATCGAACATGTTTGGGTAAAATCAGCCAAAAAGTGAGTCAGGGTGTATAGGTTTGTTACTACTTCCACTAGACGTACCAAAAAAACTTAAAACAGGCGAGCAGTCGGCTTATGTAGTAGCCAGCTGAGGTTTAGGGATGCAATATACTGAGCTGAGACGGGGGATGATCAAGCGATGGGGGAATGTTTAGAGAG
Organism: Convolutriloba macropyga; assembly: GCF_964194025.1. Classification (NCBI taxonomy): domain Eukaryota; kingdom Metazoa; phylum Xenacoelomorpha; order Acoela; family Convolutidae; genus Convolutriloba; species Convolutriloba macropyga. The sequence continues at coordinate 63,851,878 of NC_134468.1, forward strand.
TTGGACTAGGGAGAGAAGTCCAAAACGCCAGGTGGAGGAGGGTGGACGCGGGAGTGTTGGGAGAGAGAAACTTTTAAGATCAAGAACTGCCCTTCGCACCATAAAAAATTCTCCTCAAAGCAGTTTAGGTGAACCGTGTACTTGTAGACTAGTACGGCGTAATGATGTAAGAGATGTAGTACATAAGAAAACTTTATGTGCATTTTTTTAATTTTAAGTCAACCTTGACCTGTAATACATTTGTCTGTTCACTTGACGTTATTTTAGCTCTGCCTGAGAAGATTTCAATTGTTGACAATCCCTTTTACTCATCCCTTACTTTCATTCTTCCTCTAACAAACCAATTCTTTGTCTCTTTCAGGATTTTGTTTTTAACGTAAATATTTAACAATTGGAATTGCACCGCGTTTCCAAAAGCTTACAATTCGGAGTAAAAAAGTGACGGCAAAACATTGTGAAACAAAAATTCCGCTAAACTAACTTTCAATTCCGAACTGCAATCGGAGATCGAATCCAGAATTAGTAACATAAGGACCCCTTCGTCTGACTATTGCTGTACTCTATAACTGGAGTATCACAAGTCCAGCACCTTAAGGACAAGCATTACATGGCAATGAGCCGTTTTTGCGAAAAAACCCTGTAACCTCCACTTAGAGGGGAACGATGTTGTGTTATCCACAAACCCGCAATTCATGCGAAGGAAGGAATTTCAATTGATGTCCTTCGTGAAGTACTTGCAAACAAAAGTAACTTCGCCACGGAACCCGTCTACAAAGAGCATGTCGAGAATAGCAGAGCTCAGAGTGAAAGAGATTGTAGTATTAGTAAAGAAGAAGTCAAGAACGCTTGGCTAAACAAATACCAAAAGTCTGAAGCTGCTGGGATTTTATGTGGAGACCGCCCATAAGATGTGTTTCACAAAAAGCCATTTCTCTTGCGTATTAGAGTCTTGGTTCCGAGGGACGCAGGATCTTCTGTTAGGAAAAACCGAATTACGAAATCGATAATGTGTTACATTATCACTAGATACGATAACCAGCAAATATAACGTTTTATTTATGACAGTCAGCAAAAATTGTTACTGTTTTATATCCATATGTTATAATAATTTAATTCTGATAATTTCAAATTAACAAATTTACACATATTTGCCGTTTCATTGTTGCTTCACTCAAATTAATTTGATGCACTAAACTAGTTTACTTTGTTGAGAGGGACATGTGGTACATAGGAATTCTTTTGAACCAAACTTATTTGATCTAAAGTTAACCTGAACTGTGATATATTTATCTGTTCAACTTATTTTATTTTACCTCTGTCTGAGAGGAAGTTAATTGTTCACGATCCCAATTTTCTCATCCTTTATTTTGATTATGCTAACAAACTCTTAATTCAGTTTTCTCTCTGCATCTCGTTTTGAACGTAAATTATTAAGGATTGGAATCGTACCGCGTTTCTATAAACCTAGAATTCGCGTTTCTACCGCGTTTCTATCGTACCGCGTTTCTATAAACCTAGAATTCTATAAACCTAGAATTCTTGGAATTGTGACAGCAAAACATACTAAAATGAAAGTTTCGCTAAACCAAACGGATTCAGCAACAGTGGTGACTCATGCTTGACACTTTTGATTCGCTATGATTGTAAAGAGCGTGAGTTTCAATAAAAACGAAGAGAAAATGATTCGGATAGAAATTACTGCCTAGCTGTAACCCCTGTATGCTCAGAAAAATCGAGGAAAATAGAAAGTTTGATTTTTGGTGACCCCGTACTCAAAAACATACCCAACTCATAACTTGAAGAAATTTAAACAAACTGAATTACACGGAGGTGGAAATCAGGAATGAATTCGGCGGGGTTATCATGAGGCCTGAACACACTTGGTAGTCTACCGCCCATGAGTGTATAACGCATAGCAAAGAGGGATACTTGAAATGATAACAGAACAGCGCATCTCAACACAAAATTGTTGATTGGCTTGAGGTCCAAATTTTTCTTCTTCTCTGGCGGCTTTTCCTCAGTGTAAGTGAGTTTCTCTCCAGTTAAATCCTGACTTTTGGCAGGGCGTAGGTGCCCTACTGGTGTATCATGACCGCGGTGGAAGAGCAGAAACATCGTATCAAATGCAATGCAAAGAACCTGAAATCATAAAAATGTGGTGTTGTGAAAAAACCAAGTTTTAGAGGTCAGAGAATAAAATTTAAGGACTTTGACTTCTTGAAGGATTTCTTGCTAAAAAGTTGCTTTCTTTCCGCGATTAAATCATGAGAACAAAAACTTGTTAATTGAATGCGTTTTTGACTAGAACTGTGTAATCTTAAGAATATATTACATGTGGGCAGAGGCAGCCCGTTTCTTTTGACTCAAAGTTTCAAAAAAGCGGACATTGTTTCGGTACGTGTATATGTTCAAGAAATGGATCACTTCATATGATACCGCAAAACTTCCTGGTGTTTAACCTTTAGGAAAAGTATGGAATGAAAAACAGAAACTAACTGGTAAGACGTATCCCTGCTCTTTACTCATAACACAGCAAACTAGAGCTGAAGAGTAAATGATCCAGGTCACAATTCGTGATGTCATTTCATCTAAATGATTAACAAACTCCATAAGTACATTGCTCCCAATAAATTCAACAAGCGTCACTAATAATATGTAATGAAATAGATTACCAATTAAAACAGATTTCTGTAATGTAGTTGGAGTGCCGAAATCAGTTGAGTTGCCAACATTGATCAATTGGAAAACAACCTCCAAATTTATTTGCATTATTTTACAAATTATTATTCCGACCCCTCTTGAGGGGGGAGGAACTATATACTCAAATGGTTTTTTTTGTTCAGTCAATTTTCGCCGATCGATATATTCATTGTAGAGAGTTGAGACTGGTATCATTAGAAAGCTCGTCCAGCGTAGAATATGGAATTAAAATTTTTTTTAATTTCGTTTTCTACAGGGAGTTATCGAGGTTTAAATTTCTGAGAAAAGTAGAGTGAATTCACGTTGTTTAAATTCACATTTTCCGAAATTTTTGCCTAAATTTTCGTCAATTTCGCTAAAATTTGTTAAAATTTTTAAGAATGGTGTCGTTCATTTTATTTTTAAAGACAAACAAGTATTGATGATTATTTTGATTTAATTTTTTTGGCCAAAAACTCTGGCCAAATATTTCAAAATTCAGCCTTTTTCATCAAAAACAGCACGAAATAAGCTACTTTAGTCCACTTTGATTAAATTTGCCGGCACTATACCCCAAAAAACACTAATACAATCTTTGTAGACTCAGGAGGGGGCTATTCCTACTTCAACTTCCACTTAGAGTGCTCTGTAAATAGGACTTTGCCGTTTTTTGCTTACTTTACTAGTTGATTAACAAAAAGGCAGAATTTATTTTTGAGTTTTCACCTCACAAATTATCTATATCTACAAAATTCGAAAAATCAATTGTTCCTAACGGACAATAAGCATTAGCAGGGCTAGTTTTGGGCCAATCTTGGACTGTTACAATCCAAAAAGAATTCGGATTGTAATCAGCAGGTCTTTTTTTTTTGAAAAAAAGACCTTTTTTATTAATAAAGAACAGAACATATCAAATCAAAGCTCAGGAGTGATAGGTCCAATTGGCTTCCTAAGCATCTCCAAGCTAATGCATTCAGTTTTTTACTTGGAAGATTATAGTCGTTTTGACTTTTAAAAATGATTGTTTTTTAAATAAATAATTGCTTAATGAATTTTTCCTCTATTTTTTTCTTAATTTGGTCGACTTATAGCTTAATGTCAGCAAAGAAAGAATGCTTATTCATTCTACTGATTTAAAATTTAAACTCGATTGCGGTTTTAAGTCTGAAGTTATTGTTTTCTGGCTTTGATACTATTAGATTTCAGATTTTTTTTCTTTTATATATTTGCCAGTTTTTCACGTTTTCTAGTTTTGTCACATTATGACATTGTTGACAGTTCTCATATCACATTATTAGCGTTAAATATGGCATTATGGGAAGGTGTCAAAAGGGATTAGTGTCCCAACATCTATTTTTTTTAAAGAATTCGTTATGACCCTACAGGCTTCGACACCGGTTTTTCACAAAAAAGTAAATTAATATGATTTTTGTCATATTTGACGTTCTTTTTGTAGACGCAAGACTTTGGATGAATAAACGACCCTGTTTAAGTATTTCATTGTGTAATTAATGTCTTTCATGACTTTGGATGTAAATTTATTTAGAAAGAAAATCAAAAGTATTAAATACTTTTGGCCTTTTCTCTTTTTTGTCTACTTGTTACCTAGTCTCACTAATGAACGGCCACATACTACAAAACCGGCGTTTGACGAAGGCGCAATCGAATATATTTTGAGGGCCAAAATATGGCTTCACGGTTTTGACATCGTTTTCTGGCAAGTTTCAATTGAATTTTTGTTTGTTGTTTTCTTGTTCTTTTTAGCCGCTTAAAGAATTGAATAAAAACAGGTCCTAATGCCCTTCTATAGATGGTAATCGTAAACCTTTGGGAAATTTTACTTGATTTCTAATGGTTTTCATCAATTTGAAGTTAATTGTTTAAAAAAAATAAGCGAATTTTTTAACTTTTTTTTCTTTTTTGTCTAATTATTACCAAACTTTTTTTTATGGACTGGTCCCATATCTTTTCTGGTAGTTTACAAGTTAGTTTGTTTAATTTTAGGTTTATCTGACGGTATGTTGAATTTCTTATTAAATTTTGTTTTTTAAAACGGAAAAAGTTTTTGATGTAATTAATGTTTGTTGTTGTTTGATTTTGCTGATCGTCTGGACTTGCTTTCTTAGCATTGGCATATCACAGCAATCTAATGCATCAATTTTTACTCCACTGAGTTATTTACTTTGGAGGCTATCTTTTCGTTCATACACAATTTTCTTTGAAAAATATTTCCCAAAAAAATAATTTTTTGGGGGTTTACAGCAAAAATACAGATATCAAGCAATGAAAAAAAAAGGGAGAAATTATGATTTTTCAAGCGTGATGCGCAATCTTTCACAAACCTGTTGACTTTTTATATTTATTTTGCGACTTTTTGTTTTGCAATATTAAACTAAAATTAAAATTTAGGTCTCACCGGCAACGGCTTCAATGGATTTCATGTGCACGTATTTTAAAGCCAATTTTTGAAATTAGCGCCACATGGGAAGCAGAACTCAAAAATATCTGCTCAAAATAGCAGTATATCAACCAAAAACGTAACTGGAAAGTATCATATAAATGTTGACTTTACTTGCCTGTTAATAGTAAGAGCATGTAAGAAATGAGAGCTAAGAGAAGGAAGAAACAGCAAAGAAGATCAGCAATCCCTACACATGCAGACACCTGAAACACGATACAAATTATTATTACCGACCTCCGGAAAGGCTATTGACAAAACTGCTCACATAAGTTTTCTATGTAAACGGAGAAAAATGAGACTGGAATCTCGTTTTAAATTTCAAAATATCGCGCCTTTCTTCACGCCTCAGCGCAAATCAAACGTTTTGAGCAAAAATAACACTTAAATAGCACAAATTGTGAACCAACGTAGCTTTTTGATGACATAGTTCATGTGAAAAAGATTTTTGAAATCTTCCATAAGCGCTACCCATGTCTTTAAAACGTAACGTTCAAAAAATAATTGTTCCAACCAATTAGGATTATTTGTATATGTTGAGATTATTTAATGTGATCATGCAACAACACAAAAATGTCTCTATATATAAAGACGCAAAGTACTCCTAAAAACCAAACGGATGGAAGTGGTTTCCTTACATCAGCTTCCGAAATAATTAGCATAAACAGAGACGTGGATTTTTAAATGTATTTTATAATTGACAAGAAAAAAAACAGAAGTTTTGAAAAACAAAGAAAATTTCTCCAGTAAAAAGAAATTGAACGAGACGGCTCCAATAAAATTCAATGATTTAAATTATTTGGTACTATAATTTAGATTAAATTGGAAAAGATTCCGACCCTAACTTGTCCTCTATTTTCTTCTTGGTTATGTTATTGAGGCCATCTCATTAAACTTTTTCGTAAATCTGTCGCCCCAAAGTTACTTTCGAATAATTCAGTGGCATTTGTCATCATCTTTAACAATAACTAAATCTTTATATTACTTATTTGTAATATTTTAAGCATAAGTAAATCCTTTAAACGAAACAAATATTACAAATCCTCTTTAACAAATAAGGAATTTACGAAGACAGTTTCAGTTTCTTTAAATTTTCAATTATAATCAACTTCGTCAGACATTAATTTGTTACCGACTTGGTTTTTTGTTTTGCGATCAAAAAAAGTCAATTAGTACTTGTATTAGTCTAAAAGGTTAGCTTAAAAGCTCTCCTCAACCTTTCTTCAAAATTATTCAACGCTTAAGAACGAAAAAAAAAGTTTTGGAAAAAAATTCAGCGATTTTAATCGTTCAGGCTGTAATTAACCATAACTAAATCCCAAAAAAACCAAAACAGATGTACTCGAACTCCCGGAAGACAAACGACATCTTAGCCAGTAAACTGCACCTGCTGCACCGATTTATCGCTTACCATCTCCTTTATGTTAGCAACAGAATTCAGTTTTGAATGAGAGCAATTTACATCACGTAAAAACAACAATTCAAGCATGAAAAAGTTACTTGATTGCAAAGAATGTTCTAAAAAAGCTAATAACTGTCAGGCAACAATTTTGAATTGAAAGGACACACATTTTTATAAAATTAGTTCGAGAGAACAAAAAAGAGTGCAGACGGACAAATTCAAAACAGTGATTGCTCTCAGGATTGAATAGTCATGCAGAGCTGCATAATAAAAATTTTACAAAATTAGATGAAACTACCAAAGAACCAACTCAAACCTTACATTTTCATCAAGACCCATAAATTCTTTTACCACAAAACTTGCTAGTTCCAAAAAATCTCGAAATGAGAACACTGAAAATTAGAAAAACCATGTTATGACAAATTGGAATCAGAGGAAGAGACAGACCAAGAGAGAGAGAGAGAGAGAGAGAGAGAGAGAGAGAGAGAAAGAGATAGATAGAGAGGGATAGAGAGGGAGGAAGGGAGGGAGGGAGGGAGGAAGGGAGGGAGGCAGGTAGGGAGCATTCAAAAGCTAATAAATTAACATAAAAATGGTTGCACTTCCTGATATAAAACAACCGAAACGAATTTTGGTGCTGGAGTACAGAAAACCTTACATTAAGTTTTAATATTGTTAAATTTAATCTTAATTTCAAAATTAACTGCTTTTTGCTACATTTGACACAATCTAAATTAAAGACTAACATAGAAGTGGCTGGACAAATAAGAGACAAAATAAAGGTTAAACAAAGCCAGCAAATTGCCAGAAAAAAGTCGCTGTTGACCCGCTTGATGATTGAAACATTGTGATTGAAACAGAAAGAGGAAAATAAGAGATAGAAATTGACATAATTTTTCTGTGTCAATTTTTTTTCATTTGGTGTACAAATTTTGCATATTCGGTTAGATTCTAAAATTACACTTAATTCGGCTTCTAAACTGAACGCTATTATGCATAATACTAATGCCAGCTAGCGATCATTTTAACGAACTTTGATAACCTAATGCACTATAACAAAATGGCCGGGCTTTATATGCTTATCCTGTTTCTTTTGATCGTTTGATTTTGCTATTTTGACTTCAAACGTATCCACTACATTGCGTAATTTAATGCGTAAAAATCCATTCAATTGAAACAGTGAGATAGGCAAGTCAGAAGTCTAACGTGAAAATCGTGATTTATGTAAAACGAAAGATGCGATCATAAGGTAAAGCAATTTAAAAAAGGAGAGCCGTTGAGAGACTGACAATTTGAAAATATTGCAAAATTCACAATTTTCGGAACAGAACATACATGTACAATGACTGACCTTAAGTAAAGCACAGTGTTTGGCTTATAAAAAGCAAAAAACACACAGAGAGAGAGAGAGACCGAGTGAGAGTGGATTTTGTAGTTTTCTGATTTTTCTTTTTGGATTCGAAAACACTTCAGGTAAATCAATTTTAGTTTTTCTTCCTTAATAGAAACAAAAAGAGTTCCTATATCTTACCCAATTAGGTTGAACTATCTTCATATTCCCAATGGAAGGCATTTCAGTCTTAGATCAAGGTTCTCTAGTACATAAACGCACTTTGTGATTTATACAATAATTGCACGAGATCAGAAAATATTTGCAGAGCTGCCAATTTTTTTAATGTTGATGGAGCTTCCTTCAAGCCTTGAGTATGATAGCAATGCTTAGATAGATCTTCAATGTAGCTAATTCATATTTTACATAAAATCAATCTCATTATATAAAGAGCGTGAAATGGTTAAAAAAAAACTGAAAAATTGTGAATTCTCCCTCTCGTTTTCTCTTCGAAAAATCGATTCGTCAAAAATCGATTCAGGTTTTCAACAGCTTTTCAATGACACCACTCTTGTGGCTGTATTTCTTCTTTTTTGGGGGGGGGGTTGGCAAATAAATGTGGAGGGTAAGAACAATAAGAAGAAACAGCGTTTACGCTATAAGCTGTGACTCAATTAAACCACTACACCTTAAAATAATTTAAATGGGCATTGACGAAATCAAATACCCAAATGCATTTGAAGTTAAAAACTCATAGAGAAAGTGATGTGAATTTCTGAAAGTAAGTGTTAGTGGCTAACAGTTTCAGTGTGAACAGGATGAAGAGTGAAAAAAATGGCAGTGATGAAGGCGCACTTGGACACAGGGCGCATACAGGCGCCACCACTGATCAGACCGTCTAGCCTTCTAGTGGAAATTTGATTCCGTTTAGTAGTGATGGAATAGATCAGAATATCAACAAGGACAAGTGTCAAGGTGCTGTTGGCCATGTGTAATATGAGGTTGAGGAGGTGGAAGGGGAATGCATCCAATGTCCCGTAAGATTGAACAACTAATCTAAAATAATAAAAATGATATAAAATATAAAATTGAGCTAAAATAGGTTAGCACTAGTCTGAATGAACTAATGACGCAGCAAGGTAACCAACCTATTTGGAGGTCACCAATAGGTGCCAACGGACCTTGTCAAGTGATAACCGGTAACAGTACTAACTAGTTTAGAAAAGCATAAAATAATCGATACAACAAAAATTCCACTATTCACATTCACATTTCAAATTCACAGGAAGAACATGGTACTGGTAGTAAACAGTGAACTGATTAAGCAAACAGTCGTTTTTCCATCTACTCTGAACTTTGTAGAAAACGAAAATGATCCAATTCCCTTTTACTTTAGACTGAAGTTCTGCTGAAAGACTTTTCGACGAGAAAAACAATGAGTTAAAATACCTCATTGCAAGAACTGTTAAAGGACGATGTGACTTGTGACTTTTGCTGCTTCTCATAGATACTCCCCAGAAATCATCCCAGAAAAGGTCGCTCCAATGACCAACAGAGGAGGACGAGTTCAACTGCACATGTCTATTGTTCAGAATTGCCTCATGATCATCGAACACAAAACCACCTAAAACCAAACTACAATGACTATATATTTAATATTTGTTTCTATTTGGATAAAAACTAAGCAGAGTCCATTCCAGTGAAAAATCTTTGATTTCAATTTGTGAACAGGAAAATAGATGTTAATTTTGACCTAAGTAATTGTTATATTACCTAGATCCTTGAGGAGTACGCGAGTTAAAATTTGTTTATATATATGACACAACGATTTCAAATATGATCTTTTGCTGATATCCTTTAACATTGTAACGCTTACGGCATGATGAATGGTTTTAAAGTCATTCTGCTAGTTAGAATACGAAATGTCTTACCCAGTCCATTCAAACCGGATCTTTTAACATTGTAATAAATAGCCTAAGATCAGAATGGAAAAAAATCTTGAGAGCCTTTTTGTTCAAGCGTAAACAAAATGGATGATAGAGACTTAATCACTTTAAGTGCAACAATAGAGGAATGAAACAAACCTTTAAGGCTGTCCGAATACGTCAAATAGGACAGCAAGCACGCAACGATTGCAGCTGGCAAAAGTTTTAACCGCAAACACGGAAAGGCTACATCTCAGCCCACATAGCCCCGTAATTCATCCATCACAGCTCTCACAGGCCGGTCAGATGTCTATATCAGATTTCTCTGAAAAGGACGCAGAGAGTGAAAATGACGCAATTAGCAATCAAATCCACTTCTCCTTCTGCAATGTCCAAGATTGCTCATGCTGTGCAAAGCATATCAAATGCTGCGACCTTTGAGTATATTTTGGTGAGTGCTAACACGCATCATATCAATAATTTTGTAATGTGATACTGTGACAAGTGAACGAAGAGGAACCACAAATACAGGCAAATAAAAAAATCAAAGTTTTTTGAAAACTCATAGTATCGGAATCATATAACCAATAGTTAAAGCATAAAACCTCTAATAAAATTTTGGTTTAATAAAAATATGATGGAAACTAGCATTAATATGAACAAGTTACTAGTTGACAAAAACAAAGGTAAGAAGGAGGCAAAGTTCAAAGTGCAACTTCAACGATACATTTTTTCCAAACAAATATATCAAATCATAACAGAATTTAGATTTGAGAAAGACTCTACGTAGACAAATTTTAGGTTCACTAGAGGGAAGCAGTGACCAATCAATAATGACACTTCGCAAAAAATTGACAGCAGGTAAAAATGGTGGGAAAGAAAAAAATGATATTGTTTAAACGAAATACTTTCCAAAACAAAAGAGCCTTTAGATGTGGAGTGAAAAAACTAGATTGTTTCACTCGTACCTCTTTAGATAGCAAACTGGACGTTTGATGAGTGAGACGAAATCACAAGACTACAGAAAGAACAAAAATGCTTAAAAAACAAAATCTGTCCAGTTGGGCTTTAATGAAACTGATATCGGATCTATCGTAAATTGAACCTCCTAATGACAACAGACATGTCTGTAATGGTGATTATAAAAACGGATAATTTTTTCTGAAAGAAAGACGCCCCAATAAATTTGGAACCATTTGTCATTGTAGAAATTCACGACGAGACTAAAACTGGTTCGGATAAAAATCATTAAAAGTTGGAAAAAGTGGTCTAAAGAAGCATGTTTGTTGGAATTTTTCATGAAGAAATAAAACAGAGGTTGAATTTTCAGTAATTTTGCGCAAAAATTTCAGTCCATGGAGTTGGTTCAAACAATTCAGCAAGTCTTTTTTTTTATCTTAGAAAGTCTTTTGTCTTTACCAAGTCTTTAAAAAAACTTATAACCTTATCGTCAACAATTTTGTCATGTTTTCAGCAGAATTGATCGAAATTTGTGCACAATTGATTGAGCTTTCTAATGATACCACCCACAACTCTGTACGATGAATACATCGATCGGCAAAAAATGACAAAAAAAACAAATCCGTATGAGAATATATTTCCTTCTCCCACTAAGGTGGGCTCGGAACAAGCAGTGCTTCAATTTCAATTCTCTGAATTTTTTAAATAACAAACTAGTCTACGCACACTCATATGAAGTAGTTGGCTAGTTTCCACACTTTTTTTGCTATAAAACTATTCTAGTATTAAGAGTTTATTCTTACGAGATGGAGATATAACACTTTCAAAAATTTCTGAAAATTTCTCAGTGAAAATTGACAAATTCAGGTTCAGGTGTTTAGCCTTTTTGCAACGAAATCAGTGCAAAAAAAAGTTCTCAATAGTACTTCATCGAACAACTGCAAAACATTTTTTACAGCGTTATTTAGTTCAATTTTAGGATACACCAAAGAGATAGCACGCTTCTGAAAAAGGAACAACTGTAAACGATCGAAAAAGAATAGAGCAACTATTTTACAGGTGAAGTTTTCTGAATTGTACCCTATACAAAGTATTATTAATATTTATAAGAAACTGAAAACTGTTTATCGTATCATTTAACGAATGACTAAAAAATTTACTGAGTTATCAAAGACATGCCAGAGGAGAAGATCCGAAAAATCCACTACAAATAAAAATCGGGTCTTTTCCATTATAGCCCCCCAGCTTAGTGGTCAGATAACCTATAGGCCCACATCATTGTAATTATACCATAATCGGGGGCTATAATTTCATGGGTTGGCTATAATGGGAAAAACCCTAAAAATCAATTTGCTATCTTATTGCATGTCTGGCACCTGCATCCTCACCAACTTAGTTCAGCTCCAGAAATGCTCTCACAATACGGATAGAGGCTCAGATGCTAGCCTGAATTTGTGCAACATATCAAGTGCAACTTTTTGTCGCGAAATACGAATAAAACTGCGCGAAATATGGAAACAAATGAACTGAAACCTGCTTTTTCCAAGGACATATGAAATAATTCTCCATTTCCTGACACTATTAACATCATCAGTTGGCACGTTTTCAAGCCTAGTCACATCAAGTTAAAGTTGCAACATCCGGTTCAAGCAAAAAAAAACACGATAAATATAGTTTCGACATTTTGCCAGCTGTTTTTTTTACACTTTAATCTTTGAGATGATTCGTTAAGAACAATTGATCATCTTGTTTCAAATCTATTAGCAACAAACTCTTAAAAACTGTTTTTAAAAAATATGCGATGAGCAATTAGGATTCATTCTGGTAAAAAAAATGTTAAATTTTCTTAGAATTTTTGGGCGTTATTTTTAGTACCAATTAAAACCTTAATTGGAACACAGTTTAGCTCCACAACACGTTAACCAACAGCTCTCCTTGTTGCATCAAATTTTGGGACAAAACTTAAATAAATTTTCGTGCTAATATTTGAAACTAATTGATAAATTTTCGTGAAAATATTTGAAAAATCATCCTAGGAACGATAAATTACATTTTTGATTGGAATGAATTATGAATGATTGCCAATAACTTGAAACAATTGAGTGAATCGCCAACAAGGAGCCTCGGAACTGTGCGTTTGCACATAAAGTTCCAACTCCACCCAACCAAGTTTTTGACTTAATTAAGAGACAAGACAAAAAACAAAATCAATTAAAACGACAATAATTAGGACCAAAACTCATTGTCTGTATTTTTTTTTAAATTAGTCGAAAAGTCAAAACATTATAAGATAGAAAATAAACTTAAAATGCAATTAATGTGATGGTCGGACAAGACAGCAAAAAAGAACCTGAAAAAAAATGAAAGTCAAAAAATTTGAAAACCGAAATTAATGAAAACTCGTAGTATCAACGCCAAAAACCATTATTTAAATGATGAAGAAAAGCTATGAAGACAACATTATGAATTACCTCAAATGAATTAGACCCCTTTCTTTGCTGAGTCTACGATAAAAGGTGAAGGAAATAAGATTTTGGAGAAGTTGGCAAATATCAAAAACGTTTTTTTTTTCAATAACCTTTTTAAAACAGTAAGGCAAAACATCCGTGACACTTCAAACAAAAAACGGCGAATAGATTAACCTTTCACTGTTTCAGAAGCCATTTGGAGATGTTAGAATCAAAGGACTACATATTACGGACTACAGCTAGAACTCAAAATTTAACGAACAACTTTATGCAAAAACGATGTTGAAACCAAAAACGTGCTTTTCAGTTGCACGTAAACTTGACCTGTCAACATTTGAGGTTTTGATTTGAAATCATTCTGGTCTAAAGCTTACATAAAAAAGGCAAACGTATTTCAAAGTATATAAAGAGCGCCATTGCAATCCGAGTAACTTTTGAACTAAAAAATTCTAAAACTGGACCAAAACTCCTCTTAATTTTGTTGCTTCTCCATTAAAAGCAAAAATCTTCCCAATGTTACTGAAATAGCTAATTTTGGGTACTTATCGAATTATATTACCAAAATTTATGTTACATGTTTATCGAATTATATTACCACATTTATGTATCAACTGAGAGCATTAGATAGTTTTTTTCAACAGCTCTACGATAACTATTTAGCCATGAGTAATTAGATTAACTCATAAGACTACAAAAAACGTAAATTCTGGCAAAGCTCAAGAACTAATTAAAAGCTTAATAAAACAATGTTGGAGCCATTAAAACGATGAGATTTACTCAAAAAATACACTTTTTTATTTATTGAACCTTAATTGCACATAAAAGGAGCTCTTAATTCTTGAATTCTCAAATGAAAACATACTTGCCGGACATTGGGATGAAAAAATCGAAAAAAAAATTAATATCTTTGACTCAAAATACAATCCGAATCCCTTTTCGTTGCAAAAATCAACGGTGGGACCAAAACTGGCATTGCTATCGTTGGCAGGCTGTTAAAAACTCAATTGTTCTAAAACATTGCGTAATCGTTTTTTTGGCAAACGAGATTAATAATAAATCAAAAATAAAAAATGCATTTTAAACGAAGACTGTGTCAGCAGTTTTTATGTCTGCGCTACCATTCAAACTGGACAAAGTTGGCCAAATAGACATAATTTCAGCCACTTTTTATGAAAAAAGAAAATGCAGAATTTTCAAAAATTAATTTGAAATGTAGGCAAAACAGTTGGTTCAAACATTTCACCAGATCCCTTTTATCTTTTAGCGTAAAACCAATGAGACTATCGTTAACAACTTTGACCTATTTCTGGCAAAAGTTGATCAAATTTTGCAAAAATTTGTAAACAAAAAAACGTAAGTTAAGCTAACGTTCAGAAAATATTAAACCTCCATAACTCCTTAGAAGAAACGAATTTGAAACAAAATCTTCTTAGTTTGAAATTAAACGCTTGCCAAGCTTTCTAATGATACCACCCAAAACTCTACCATGAATATATCGATAGGCGATAAATGACTGTATAAAAAAAAACCTGTTGAGTATATAGTTCGTCTCCCATTAACGCGGGTGGGAACAAATACGTCACATAAACAAGGATAAGTTCAGGAGGCAATAAAGAACAAAATTTGAACTCAATTTGGGGAAGTTGAATTGAGAACATTTCAATCATTTTGTTCACTTTTGTTATTTAATTAATTGGTTATTCGGTTGAAACTTTTACCAGTACGACATTATCTTTATTTCCTTCGAACTTTAGTTGCTATTCAACTGTTATTGTAGAAGTGGATGCATAAAGTTTTGGCTAACCTTTTATCGATGTTTACTTTTCCGTTCTTTTAAAATAAATTTTCTAAAATTTGAAAACTTATGTTAGAAAAATTTTAAAACTTTTGATTTTTAAACTTTTCAAAAACAGGAAGGCTGCTGGGTCGGTTCGCGCACAAAACTTAAGCTGTTTTTCTTGAAATTTTTCACCTAATCAAATTTTTGGCAATTTTGTCCAAATCTGCCAAAAAGCACTGACCGAGTTCATGTCATAAGCTTTTAAGCGTTTCCAGAAAAATCAAATGTTTCGTAGCTTTCCGATTTGACAAATGACAATTCAACAACGTCGCTTTTCAAGCGAGAAACAACCTTTTCAAACTTCCAAATTTTTTTAACGCCTAGCACACAAAGAATACTATAGGATTTCACTTATCCTTGCTTCGGATATAGCATGGCATTGAACAAAAAAATTAGTAGAAATAAAAATCAGTAAAAATCGAGAAAAAAGTACAAATCTAGCAAAATTAATAGCTTATTCACTTTGAATTTGAAGTAAGTTAAAATCATAATTATTCAGTTCATATTCAAAAATTTAATCAAAATCCCGTACGTTATTTACCACTAAATACTAATTGTTTGCCAAATCTCTTTAATGGCAGCTAGTTGGTATCGCAAAGCGGTTGAATCAAATCGATTTCCATTATTAATTTTGTCACGACTATTCTTAAACAGAAAACTAAAATTAAGTTAATTTTATTATTTTTTGGACGGATCAGCCGAACCGCAGCAATAACCAGAATCAATCTGTATAAGAACCTATATCCTCCAAACAAGTGGCACATCCTGCGTCTTTGAGTTGGCTTGAATAAAACGATTAACTTTGTAATTAATAAGATTTACTCGAGTCCAACATCCTCAGCGGAGTGTTAATGAAATTGATAGAATTGCTTACCTCAGTTACTGTCTTCATTTCACTCACCTTTTGCAGACTGTTTCCAATCGAAAAATCAAATTGGGTCAATGGCGAACAAACAGGTAGAGTTAGTTGACTGAAGTTAAGCGTTCGCAATTGCATGTAACTCAGCACAGTGAACCAAGGATGATAATCCGCTTCAATTTCAGTGTACAGCTGATCTTTAGTCATTGCACTTGAAAATCTAAACGTCAACTCCCCGCCCCGACAATCATTTTCCATTAGCACTTCCCATAAATCAACCACGCTTTATAATAAAGAATACTCTGCAAGAAACAATGATTTGAAAACCTGTACTATTAAGTACCCGTAATTAAAATCAATACGTCGTAGCAATATGAAAGTGCAAATAGATCATTTGTCGACCCTACCTGCCAAAAAACCGTTTTTAAAGCTCCACCAGCTATTCAAATTACCAGTATTTAGACGCTGTCCATTTTACGACTCAGCTGTTTTTAATGTTCAGGCCAATCTGTTGAACAAAAGTCGAAAGAAGAGAAAGCGTTTTCGTTCGGGCTTTACTGAAGTAGTTCGCGGAAAAAGCTGTGAAAACTTTATCCGGAAGGTCAGAAGAATCTTTTGTTCATATGCGGCATCTCGAGTCTACTTTTCACCTAATTAAGTTTTCACCTATTTCAGAAAAAAAATTATATGTATAGCGAAACTTCCGATCATTTCAAGCATCTATCAGACTTTTATGTTCAACTTTGAGGTTTTAAACAACGTGTCAAGACTTTTCACTATATTTTATAACTCCAATGGCAGCTTCTTGCAGCTAACCGGAGGAAAATTATGTTTGCAGCTTTTCTAGTGAAAAATCTGGGACTTAAAGAAACGATTCAAATTTGAAACCTTTTCATTTTTTTTTTCAATCAGAGGTGAAAATTTCAAACCTTTGCCATGTTCCGCTTACCTCGAATATTTTGTGTCGGCTATTTTCTTGGCTGTTTATCTCTGCACAATTCTATCTAGACCAAATCTGTTTTTTAATATGAGCAGAGGGTTGAATGTATGATGGGCTTCTTTTCACAAACTAAATTCTTGTGGTGTTCTTATTACTAAGTTCGCCATCTGTTGCATAAGTTACTCTGGTCCAAGAAAAACATTATCGGACGATCTTTGCAAAACAACTGTCGGAACCTCGCAAGGGGACAATTGCTTAGTAAAGCATTCGCACATTTTGAATATAGTGGGCTACCTTTCTTTTTCCTGGTTTTTATCAATACTCGCCGTTCATAGGGCTCAGCAAAATTTGTTGTAAACAAGGCGGCTCGGTAATGTGCGATGGCACATAAGGTTCCGACCCCGCTCAACCACAATTTTGGCATAATTGTCTACCAAATGAGGAACAGATAAAAAAACCCAAAAATTATTTTTTGGGAATCCGAAAAAAGCCCCAGTACTTTTCCAAAAAAATGTGTATGAACGATAAGATAGCCTCCAAAGCAAATAACTCAGTTGAGTAAAATTTGAAGCATTAGAAAGAAAGATATTAAGAAAGCGAGTCAAGACGAACAGCAAAATCAAACAATAACAACAACAAACATTTATTACATCAAAAACTTTGTCAGTTTTAAAAACAAAAATTAATACCAAAGTCAACATACCCTCAGATAAACCTAAAACTAAACAAAATAACCTATAAATCACCAGAAAAGATATGGACCAGTTCATAAAAAGGTTTGGTAACAATTAGACAAAGGAGAACAAAAACAGTAAAGTTAAAAAATTCGCTTATTTTTTTATAACAATTAATTTCAAAGTAATGAAAAGCATTAGAAGTCAAGTAAAATATCCCAAAGGTAAACAACTACCAATGCTTCTACAGAAGGACATTAGAATCTGTCCCTATTCTTTTTTTAAGCGGCTAAAAAGAACAGAAAAACAACAAAAAAAATTCAATTGAAACTTGCCCGAAAACGCTGTCAAAACCGTCAAGCCATATTTTGGCGCTCAATATATATTCGGTGGCGCCTTCTTCAAACATCAATAATGTATTATGTGGCCATTTATTAGTGAGACTAGTGGACAAATAAAGAAAAGGGCAAAAGAATGTAATAATTTTGATATTTTTTCGAAACAAAATTATATCCAAAGTCAGGACATTAGTTACAAAATGAAATATTTAAATTATTGTTTTTTCAACCAGGGGAAACCTTGAAACTTTGAGACCTGCAATTATCCAGAATAGGTCTTGCGTCTACAAAAAGTAAGTCAAATATGACAAAAATCAATTTTACTTTTTGTGAAAAACCGGTAACGAAGTCAGAAAGGTCATACCGCATTCTTTAAAAGAATAGATTTTGGGACATCGGTCCCTTTTGACACCTTCCCTTGACGCCCATAATGTCATATTTGACTTGTAAATAACGAGATAAGGTAACAAAAAGAAAAATAAAAAGAAAGAACGAAGTAAGTTTTTTTTTAGTTTTTTAAAACGATTATTTTCATGAAAACGAAAAGTCAAGAAAGCCATCAGCTATCTACTAATATCGAAATATCGGCACATCTATTCTACCATGAAAAACCAGTGAAACCTATCACTATACAGCAAATTTCATACTACTGAAACGACAAAGTAAAAATGACAGTTAAAGACAAAATTTAAAAAATTCAATTTCTTCAAGAAAGAAGTGTCGAGGCCGTTAAAACGATAATCCATATCTTTCAGGTTTTTAATAAGTTCAATTCTGTTTTATTTTGAACGCTAATAATGTGATACGAGAACTGTCAATAATGTGATTAGGTGACTAGAAAACGTGAAAAACTCGAAAATCTAAAAAACGAAAAAAAAATCTGATCTAGTAGTATCAAAGCCATAAAACAATAACTTCAGGCTTAAAACCGCAATCGCGATCAAATTGTATATCGGAAGAATGAAGAAGCATTCTGTCTTTGCTGACGCTAATTTACAAGTTGACCAAATTAAGAAAAAATAGGAAAATTCATTAAGCCATTATTTATTTAAAAATCAAATAGTTTTAAAAGTCGAACCGATCATAAGCTTTCAAGTGAAAAACTAAAAGCATTAGCTTGGGGCTGCTTAGGAAACCAATTGGACCTATCACTCTTCAGCTTTGATCTGATATGTTCTGTTCTTTAGTATTGAAAAAAAGGTCTTTTTTCAAAAAAAAAGACCGACTGATTACAATCCGAATTCTTTTTGGATTGTAACAGTCCAAGATTGGCCCAAAACTAGCCCTGCTAGTGCTTATTGTCCGTTAGGAACAATGGTTTTTCGAATGTTGTAGATATAGATAGTTTGTTAGTTGAAAACAAAAATAAATACTGCATTTTTGATAATCAACGAGTAAAGTTAGCAAAAAACGGCAAAGTTTTAATTACAGAGCAGTCTCAGCGGAAGTTGAAGCATGAATAGCCCCCTTCTGAGTCTACAAAGGTTGTATTAGTATTTTTTGGGGGTGTACTGCCGGTAAATTTATCCAAAATGGACTAAAGTAGCTTATTTCGTGCTGTTTTTGATAAAAAAAGGCTTAATTTTTAAATATTTATCCCGAGTTTTTGACCAAAAAATTTAAATCAGATTAATCAACAATGCTTGTTTGTCTTTAAAAATAAAATCAACGACACTATTCTTAAAAATTTTAACGAAATTTAGCAAAAGTGACGAAAATTTAGGCAAAAATTTTGGAAAATGTGAATAAAAACAACGTGAATTCACTCTACTTTTCTCAGAAGTTTAAACCTCGATAACTCCCTGTAGAAAACGAAAATTTAAAAAATCTTTTTAATCCCTTATTCTACGCTGGACGAGCTTTTTAATGATACCAGTCTCAACTCTCTACGATGAATATATCGATCGGCGAAAATTGTCTGAACAAAAAAAAACCCAATTGAGTATATAGTTCCCCCCCCTCAAGAGGGGTCGGAACAATAATTGTATTGTTCCTATAAGCCTTGTTCCTAAATTCACGTTCAGGATAACTGCGTTGGAGTAACAACCTTTGGCAAATTTCGAAAATATACGTTTTATTTTTATTCATTTTGTTCGTATATCCTTTATATGTAGACTCTTTTCACGATCAACACAGCTTGAGTGATTTGTCAGTTACAGCTAGCTAGTTCGAGTCAAATTGTCTTCTGACTGGCGTTACTCACTGTATCCAATGAATGAAGCTTATTGTTGAGGAAATTGCAACAAAAATAGCGATTGAGGTCAAGGTCAAAAAATCAAAGTCAAAAGAAACAGATTTTACTTATAGAGCCCGGTCTCGAAGTCCTTGTCTATTACGTTTTCAGAGCTCATAAAAGCATTTCTTGTAGTAGAAAGTATTGATATTGAATCTCTCCATTTAGACAAGGAACAGTACAATTGTGCGCTCTGAATATGTAATGACAGTTGAAAAAATGCTGACAATTCGTATCTTTTCTTTCAATATCATATTTTAAACTATTGAATGGAGTCAATGGCGACTAGTTTCTGACATCCTATATGAGTGTATCCTTCATAGGTTATGCGGTAGAATGTTTATTCTTCGCTCACTGAAGTCTAAATACCTTCTTAAGTTCGCGAAAAGCGGAGAAAGCTGTTCATTATTAAAATAAATTCTGATTGATAAAAATATGACTTTAAAAAAGTGTGGAATCCGACGTTTTGTTTTCTTTTGATCAAAACCAAGTAAAATTCCTATTATATTATATAATTTTATCAGGGCTCTTCCGGAAAAAGACCAGGAGAGTAAACTATTTGCAAAAAATTGAACGAAATGCAATCTGACTGCGTGACAAGGAAGGAAAATAAAAAATTTTTCGAAACAGCCTCATTTTAATTACTAGATTTCAAAAAATAGAAAACTACTCTTCAACCATCGATTCAGTGTTTCAAGGGCTTTGCAATAGCACCATTTTTGTACCACGCCGTAAAATTTACCGATCGGCCAAACAAAGCTTCTAATCCCCAAATAAGTTTAGACGTTGGAGCAACTATTGAATGAATGGGGTAGCAAAAATTGGAGCTAAATCCACACTAGCCACCAAAATCAGAATGAGTTAATGAGGAACCAAAGCAACATTCGCAAACAAGGTCTCTTTGAGGAGGGAAAATATTTTGTTAAAGCTCTAGAAAACAGAGGAAAGCAAAATTAAATTTCTAAAACAATCTGTTAGTTAGGAAAATTCTGATGATAAATGATAATTTACTAGGACATCGGGAATTTTGATAGTAAAACAATTTCCGGAAACCTTTGCCTCATTTAGGGATGAATAATCTTAATTTTCATCGACACAGGTGCTCGATCTAGATGAATTCAGTACAAGTTAGTAAACAAACACTGCCGATTACAAGAAAAACACGGATAGATAATTGACGAGACTTATACGACTCCAATGAAGTCCCTGAGAAAATCTGGCATTCGTCGGAATTAAATTTCGCGCAGGCATGTGTCCATGTTAGAAACAAGCACTTAGCAAGTTTTAAAATCAGGAACTACTTAGATCTGACATTATAAAAACTTGTACTTGAGCTTTTCAAGTTTCGGCAGTATGACCCCTTTCTACTGTGAGATTTAAAAATTGCACTATCGCAAGGGTTGCTCGAAGTTGACAGTTCTTCAAAGAGTACCGTTATGTGACGAAGATGTGAATGAAGATCCAGACGGCGCATTTGCGCTGTTCTAAAAGTGCAAATGAAATTCCAAAACCTTGCACTCTAAAATCCAAAATCAACCATCAAAGAGAACAGTACACATCTCTTGCATTGTACATCAAAGAGCAGAAGGCATTCTCGCCGTATCTTACTCAAGGCACATTTTTCATCAGAATAATGAGAAACACCCTTCGCTAAATTTGCTATATGAAAGACATTAACATTTATTTCTAGCGTTGTAATTGTATCGTGGAAAACAACCTTTAATCTGATTAAATCTTTTGCTCACAACTTGAAAAAAATATGTACGAAATGAAATCTGCAAATAATTCCTTTTTTTGCAAACTATTCCTGTCCCTAAAAGCCCTATTAGCTTATCAACGACAATTATAAGCAGAAGGAAACAATCAGCAGTTGAGTGGCATCATCACTCGAAAACATTCAGATCCCTCAATCGCTTTGAATCGACTTACTCGATTTCCTCTGGCGCAAACACTACATCTCTGAAAGCTATCAACAGACTACACTGAAGAACGAAACGCGACAGAGAAAGTTATGGTAACATTAAGTTAAGGTCCCTACTAACATCTAAAATTCATCTAGAAGTATCCCTTTAAAGTTATTACTGGTAGAGTCATGGCAGTTTAACATCGTGAAGTACGCTTCATATGTTAGTGATAAAAATTTTTATCTTTTCACAATGATCTTTCTATTTAGTTTTATACTTGAATACAAACTTTCCCTGTAAACTTTCAAGTATAATTGCTACAAAAAAGACTTAGTAATCATTTTTTAATTCATTTACTTATAACTGACGGATTCGTGATAGTGCTAACACGTACCTATATATTTAAATTGTCCACTTTTCTACGTTCCGTTCAATTGACCGATCTGTAATTAATCTTGATGTATTTGTTTTTAATTACTCAGAGGTAAATACCGCCCCCAAATCTTAAAAGTATAAGAAACAGAAAACTGCGACAACACTTTGGCAAGCTTATTATCAGTAGCCCCAATTCAGTTTTAGATGAAATCCTTTTCCAACTAGAATTCTTATACAGTTTTGTCCCTGCTCCGAAGCAAAACTTACAAGCTCAGACCTTGTTTCACAAACTATAAATCGAATAACTTATGTTACAAAAATATCTGCCAAGTAATACGTTAAATACTTCAGCGAAAAACGTAACAAGGCGGCTCGTTAATGTGCGTTTGCACATGATGTTCCGACCCGAGCTCATCTACATTTTTGACTTAATTGTCAACCAAATGAAGAGAACGAAAATAGATGTTTGAGTTTAAAACAACCGCTACACAACCTATCTACTAATTGAATTACATAATACCATGCCTCAATACAGCGCCAATGACATCTGACATTAAACAGACTACGAGACAAAAAAAAACAAATAACAAAATTAGCAAAAACAAAAACTTCAAGGCAAAAACTGAAAATCTAAAAGCACTTAGTAACAACGTCAAAATGCAGTCAGATAAAACCTTAACTACACGAATTTACTTTCTCCTAACTGTGGATGGAAAGTTTTCTTAATGAGACTATGTAGCCAGTCAACAAAGACAACGATCAATGAGGCGAAATTCAAAAACTAATCGACATTTTTATTCCAAGAAAATTCAAAAGTCTTAAAAATCAATAGCTTTTAACTACAAAATCTTTGCAAAATTACTAAAAAGTCATTAGAAAAACCAAACTGTTCTTGGGTAGACTGAGCCATAGAAAATAACTAAAGAAAAACTAGAAAAATTACAAACGATTTGCGAAAACACAAACTATTGCTACCATTATAATCATTAGCTATTATCTGAATAATATGTATTTTTAATTGAGTTCTTATTTCTAATAATTCAGTCGAAACAATTATACTGAGAGATTAAATAAGTTGATTTGAGCCAAATTTGAAAACCATTGGGATCTGTTACTACTCTTTTGTTCTGAAAGAAGAGAAAAAGAAACGCAAAAAATGAGCACTCAAAAAACGTTTATAAAAAAGCATATTGTCCAACAAACAAAGCATCGGTGACCAATAATATGAATAGATATTTTACTTTTGAAACACAAGAAATAGGATGTAACCTCTCATTGATGAAAATAAGTTACAATTTTACGAAAACAACAAAAAATGAAGTTTGAAAATTATTTGAAAATCTACATTATAATATTTAAGACTAAAGGCTACGAACTGACTGCTTCGGCAACATCATTAATTCAATCCTCAATTACAAGCTTAAGAGACTTGTCAGCAATTTAAGGCTACCTAAAGAACAAAAACAGGCAAAAACAGCAATTTCGAGAAAAAAATTGAGCGAGAAAAGTGTCGAAGGCGTTAAAAAATGAACTTTTCTCTAAAACATCCCTATGTTTAAATAATTTTTCAACAGAAATGGGATTTTTCTTTCTATAAATATAATTTTAAAAAATCAAATATGAACAAATACATTGAAGCCACAAAATTAGAGAAAACTCGTAATATCAACGCAAATTAATTCAAACGCTTTAAACGGAATCTACGAAATACGAAAAATTATGCCTCCATGGGACAACAAAATTGTTTGTCATTCATATTTCATCAGAATGACCTTACAACAAGTTATTGACGATGAAAACAACAACATAGACAGGCAAAAACTAAAAATTCAGCAGAAAAGTGCCAAAAGAAAGTGTCGAAGAAATTTTAATCACTGAAAAATTAAGTTCTCTGAAAACTTTATCTAAGATCCGTTGAACGTCTTCCCTAAACTAATGGGAAGTATCAGTAATATGATAATGTGATAAGATTTCAACAGGATCCAAAATTAAGAAAAAGTACCCGAAAAAGTTAAAAAAAAACGTATATTATATATATATATATATATATATATATATATATATATATATGTTTTTTTAAACTTTCGGGTACTTTTTCTTAATTTGGATCCTGTTGAAATCTTATCACATTATCATATTACTGATAGTTCCCATATAAATGAAAACTGATGGCATTGAAGTTTAAAAACTATTAGGTAGAAAATGAAGCCACTAACCCGATTATTTTTGACTGGACTAGAAATAAACAAGGATCCTGTAAGTACTAAGGCTGACTAACAGTTCGCGAACAAAAACTTTAGGATTGGTTAATGTCCAACAAAAATTTCGAAAAAAGGTTTTAATAGCCTTTAAACTCAAAAGCTTTCAACAGAGGTCAATAACTACGTTCAGAAATAACACGATGGTGGGTAAAAATGTTTTTCATGCATGGATAATCAATAGGTCATCACAATAAGTCTTAAGACTATGAAAACAACAACAAAAACAGGCGAAAACTAAAGTGCGATCCACTGAATGTCTGTGATCCACTGAATGTCTTCTTTAAGCCAATGGGATTATAAAAATATTTGGATTATGTGCATAATATTTGGATAATATGAAAACAGTTCAAAAGTAACCAATAGTACGAAAATTTCATTTTTTTTAAATTTTGAAATCTTTTGTCAATGAATTCATTAAACCAAAAGTTAGAAGATAAAACTGCTAACGAGATTAATTTAAGTTGTAGTAGAAAAAAAATGGGCTGTGTCAACATTGAGACTGACTAACAGTTCTCGAAAACTTTAAGATTGGTTTATGTTCAAGAAAATTTTCAAAAAATTATCTTTAAACTCTTAACAGCCATTAAATTCAAAAGATCTCAACGGAAGTCAATAAATACCCTCAAACATGCGCCAATGGAAGTATAGGGATGTTTGTCATGCATACGTGATCAATATGACATCACAACAAGTCTTATGACTAAGAAAACAACAACAACAAAAACAGGCAAAAACCAAAAATTCAGTAAAAAAAGTGCAAGAAGAAAAGGTCAAAGCCATTTAAACCGCAAACTTTTCTCTGAAAACTCTATCTGTGATCCACTGAAGGTTTTCTGTAAGCCAATGGAAGCTGTCAAATGTAGGATAATGTGATAAGATTTCAAAAGTAACGAATAATACGGGAATATCCAAAAAAACTTTAAATTTTTTTGAAATGTTGTGTCATTGAAGTCACATAAGATAAAACTGCTAGCCACATCAAATTTGGTTAAAGTAGGACGGAAGAGGAGTCTGTCATCGCAGAGGCTGACTTACAGTTCACGATAATAGGATTACGATTCGTTAATGTTCGAAAAAATTTTCGAAAAATTATTCTGAAGTCTTAACAGCTATTAGCTGTCCTCTCAAAGCACTATATAAGTTCACTTAAATACCATTACGGAAAATATTGCACTGTTAATCAAGGAGTCTATGCCATAAGACCCCAAAAAATTAGTAAAATCTCAAACATAGCCGGAAGATTGCCGGAATAGCTGCGAAAGAATAGACCTGCGTGCCATATAATACAGATAGAAACAGATACAGATCTAAATTAAAAAAATCGACGCCGCTCAAAAAACTAGGCTAAAAAACATTCAGCAATAAATTAATAAAGCTTGTTAAAATTCATCCCACGGAAGCCTCTGATTAGGGACCTTTACTGCACATAGGAGTTCCTTTGACCTTAAACAAATTCAAATTAAACTTAAGTTTTAAAGTGCAAAAGTCATTTTATTGAGTGAGGTAAGTCACGTATGATCAAAATCCAATCAAGCAAATAACCTATAAACTTTCGCTAAAGCGAGTGAGAAATGACGTCACGCGCGCAAATGCCGTTAGTGAGAAGAAGAAGTCATTCAGAAAATTTGACTTTTTCAGCTTTGCTGTGTGAACAAATGTAAAACGAAAAAAAAGAGCGTCAGACGACGAAACAAAAAAACCAAGAGCACTGCAATATAGCTACGATAAAAAAAGAAATTCAAAATTTCTTTTAAAATTAAGAAAACTCAGAGTCGAAGCCAAAAAAAACATGAGCAATTCCTTTAAAACGATTTTTTTGTTCACTGGGCTTCATTTGACATTAACTAGTCTTTTCTAACGCTTTTAGTCTATTAGAAACTCAAAATTGGTTCATTTTGGCAAGAAATTTAAGTTTGAAATACTATTTTTATAGAAAATATCTTAATTTGAAGAAAAATCACACTAAAAGTTAACTAATATCCTGTGTTCACACAAAACTTTAATCCGCGATAACTCCTCGAAAAAACGAAAATCAAAAACGAAAATTAAAAAATCAGAGAAACCAGCTTTTCAATGATACCACTCACATTTCTCTGCAATGAATATATCGATCGGCCAAAATTGACTGAACAAAAAAACCCATTTGAGTATATAGTTCCTCCCCTCCCCTAAAAAACATTCAGCAATAAATTAATAAAGCTTGTTCCTCCCCTCCCCTAAAAAACATTCAGCAATAAATTAATAAAGCTTGTTAAAATTCATCCCACGGAAGCCTCTGATTAGGGACCTTTACTGCACATAGGAGTTCCTTTGACCTTAAACAAATTCAAATTAAACTTAAGTTTTAAAGTGCAAAAGTCATTTTATTGAGTGAGGTAAGTCACGTATGATCAAAATCCAATCAAGCAAATAACCTATAAACTTTCGCTAAAGCGAGTGAGAAATGACGTCACGCGCGCAAATGCCGTTAGTGAGAGGAAGAAGTCATTCAGAAAATTTGACTTTCTCAGCTTTGCTGTGTGAACAAATGTAAATCAAAAAAAAAGAGCGTCAGACGACGAAACAAAAAAACCAAGAGCACTGCAATATAGCTACGATAAAAAAAGAAATTCAAAATTTCTCTTAAAATTAAGAAAACTCAGAGTCGAAGCCAAAAAAAACATGAGCAATTCCTTGAAAACGATTTTTTTGTTCACTGGGCTTCATTTGACATTAACTAGTCTTTTCTAACGCTTTTAGTCTATTAGAAACTCAAAATTGGTTCATTTTGGCAAGAAATTTAAGTTTGAAATACTATTTTTATAGAAAATATCTTAATTTGAAGAAAAATCACACTAAAAGTTAACTAATATCCCGTGTTCACACAAAACTTTAATCCGCGATAACTCCTCGAAAAAACGAAAATCAAAAACGAAAATTAAAAAATCAGAGAAACCAGCTTTTCAATGATACCACTCACATTTCTCTGCAATGAATATATCGATCGGCCAAAATTGACTGAACAAAAAAACCCATTTGAGTATATAGTTCCACCCCTCCCCCGCCCCCCCCCCCCCCCCCCAAGTGGGGTCGGAACAATTAGAGAAAATAGAGTAACAATATATTAAGCCACAGTGTCACAAGACACCTTATTTTTGTGGCCAACGAAACAGAGCGGTTGATCAATAGGACACAATTGATAATTCTAGGGTCTAAGCGTACCTCTTTTGATATATTCCAGGCAAAAAGGGCTGACGTAACGGCCATCTTCAAATCAAGACACTTATTATTAATTGAACGTGCGGAAAGTTAATGCAGCAGTTGATAACAGGTCCAAAATGGCACAAAAGCATCCTCACTTAAAGCTCGGGCATGGTGTCTTCGCACTTAGGGGTCTAACGCCAAGAACAAGAACGCCAATTACTGCCAGAACTCATTTTTTCAGGTTGATACCAGAAGAAAAGAGCACTCGACAATCTCGATGAAATCAAGAAACAGACTGAATAATGTTCCTTCTCTGATCAACAGCTAAGACATCCCTAAAATCTGATTAGCATTGCAGATCGTTATATAAATAATTTGAAACCTACGAAAACCTTTGAAGACCAAATATAAGCCAGTTAGTAGTTTTTTGTGATGAAAGTTTACAGGACGTGAAAACAGTTTTTTTTTAAACAAGGCTATAAGGAAACAAAGGTACACCTTAAAACTTGGGACAATACAAAATTCACAATTTATCTAGGCTAATTTAGTAGCTTTTCTTCAGTGATGTTGCGTTTAACCACTTTCGTGGAATTAATGATCTGACGCAAACGTTGCGAGTACATCAGCGCATGCCCAGGTTAAGCTGATTTCTCAGGGACTTAACGAATGTCTAATCGGAGGCATCGGTCTTTTGCTCTATTGATTTGATCCTACTCTGCATTATTAAAACATACCCGGCAGATTGCCGGAAAATAGCCGCCGTTGATTCCAATAAGCATGATTGGGATTGAAAGAATAGAAGATATTGAAAACAAGATTTTTGTACAAAAACATTTTTTAAGTCCGATTTATTTTGATGGCATTTCGTAGTTGAACATAACGTACTTCTGTTTCTTAGAGAGAGAGGCTACAGGGGCTACTATCCATACCAATAAGCATTAGAGATGGTAACTAAGAATTATAGGAACGACGTTCAAATAGCGGGCATCTAAAATTGGGCTTTATGGGTTTATCCCGTTTCTATTTCTGACTTCACTTTTTTATACTGACTCTGTTCATTTTGAATTGCTTTGCTGAGCAACTGATGTTCAAAATCACTTTTAGCAGAATGAGAGAAGAGAGAAACTAGCCTAGAGAAGTCAAAAAGATATCACGCAAAATGTTGAAAAAGCGGCAAAATGAGGTAAAGCAAAAAATTTTTTATTCGACAAGTAAAAAAACATAGCAGGACAAGTCCTGACGCACAATTCAAAGAATTTTCATTGACTAAACAGAAAACTAGACCTAGAAAGGACTGTGAATGGATTGGGAAAAAATCCGATCCAAAAAATTGAAAAAACAGAAAAAATCAAAGCGAAATTGGCGCATATGCACAAAAAACCACTAGCGAGAAAGCTAATTTTTGTTCAAACACCGTTTTCTCACTCTACTTTAAATTTAGAACAAAAATTTCACGCCGCAAAACCACTCGCTTTTTCGCTCCACTTCCTGTTTCGGCGTGACCAAATACACTACTCCAATTTGACTTCAAAAATCATGAAAATGTGTGAAGAGATCTTAATAAAAAAGACAGCGCCCCAATACAATTCAAATTCTTTGAATTGTAAAAAAAATAGCAGCGCTATAATAGCCGGCTGAGAAGATGAGGGCGGCTATTAATAATACTAAAAGGGTCTATTTTATAGGACACCGATGATATTTTAGAAGCACTATTATTTTGTACAGTTCATTGTAATACAGATAGATAGATAGATTTCATTCGTGAATAAAGTTTTTGGTTGACGGACACTCGGTCATTGCACTAGCAACTTCTAAGCTTAGCTGATGTGATTTCTGAATGTGCTGCTTGAGGATATCTTTCCGATTGAAAGTCTTCTGACATATCTGACAAGCGTAGCGAATATTTCCATGCACTGTTCTCACGTGTCTCTGAGCCGTAGTGCGTGAAGAGAAAAGTGTCTGGCATAATGGACAGCTGTAGTACTGGTCCAGATGCTGAGACACCTCTGGGTAGGGCAGCTCTGTCACTTTCCGATTAGGTTGATTGATCTGATTATTCGATGACTGCTGACCCGTTGATTGCTTTGGTTTGGCCTTTCCTAGAAGGGAAAAGATTTTGTATTAACTTATACTAACGTTAATATTCGATGACACTGATTGTTGAGAGGCAGATCAGTTTCAGATAACTGTGCCTCAAAAAACAGACAACAGTACCAAATTATCACTGGATTGGGCGGTAATTTATTAAGTAGCAACCGAAACATATTACTGGTGGGTCTGATTTTGAGATCAATGTAATTGATACCAATTGGTACAGAATCATTGTATTCGTCTTTCACTCAGTTTAATTTAATTCAAATCTACTGGACGCGAGTATTTGGTTTATCATGAATTGACGTTACTCCGCCAAAACCCAGATCTAACTACATACCCAATGGTCATTTGAAACTGTTCTGTCCGCTTCCTGTGGACTATTTTGTTCAGGATGTTTTTGTCGGGACAGCTATCAAATAATTTGTAGTGTATACTTTATTAAA
Source organism: Convolutriloba macropyga (assembly GCF_964194025.1). Classification (NCBI taxonomy): domain Eukaryota; kingdom Metazoa; phylum Xenacoelomorpha; order Acoela; family Convolutidae; genus Convolutriloba; species Convolutriloba macropyga. The sequence goes on from NC_134468.1 coordinate 63,882,244, forward strand.
CTGGCCCATCTAAAATTACAGACTATGGTCCACTAAATGTCTACATTTACACATTTACAGTAAAGAACTACATTCCCAGCAATCACTTGTCAATTGTCGCATTTTTACTGTTTATATTTGAACAATCAAATGATGAACTGAGCGAATAGTTTCCAAATAGTGTTAACAGAGATTTCCTCAAAATGGTGATGGCAACAATATTAAACAGAAACAATGGTTTGGTAGTCACCAATTCAAATGCTAACCTGCTTTAGGAGTTCCAGTAGCACCAGCTGAATTGCGATTGTTCGAAGTATGAGATGAAGGATTTTGGAACTTCCCTCCATTGCCTGTGGGTCTCCAGTCAAGCTCACTATCAAATGCCAGTCCTGTCTCTGGATCATAGTTACTACCGTCATCCAGTGCCATTGGATCCGCTTTGATTGCGGAAGAGGGCACTTCACTGAACAAGCCAGGGATTATTTCCGAAGATTCGTATGGATTCATATCATTCGTACTGCTGAAACAATCAACCAACGTCAAATGAATTGCTCTCAAACGAAAGATCGAGACTCGATTCTAAAGTAGCATGGTTCAGCCCAGGGGAGGGTTTTGGAGGGTAAGTTTATTCCGGGTTCAAAATGTTAAAGCTTAATATAGATACTAAAATTATTTAAATAGATACATCAACGGATGGTTGCCCGAAAATTGACGCCATTAAACCAACTGACCTACGTTTTGATTGACACTGATAAAGAAATTGAAAGCACAATTCCATTGTACCTAACCTTCCATATCCATTACACGCACACAATTGTACCAAAAAGCTACGTACGGCGCCTTTGTGCTGTTTAAGCGTTACTTCTACTCAAAACAATTGATCTGCGCTAAGGCGTGAAGAAATACGTGTCCGAAAATTGACTCAGATGTAAGAAACTTGTGCGAAAATTCTAAATCCATCCAATTAGATGATTAAAAAGCTAAATCTAAGGATGTCTGTGAAACAAGAGAACTGATTTGAATTCAAAATGTTGTTTTTTTTTTATGTCTGTGGCGCTTTTTGAAAAAATTCGTTAGGTGTACGTAGCTTTTTGGTACCATAGTTTATGTTTTAACATATAAAATGGCCATGGCCGTGCCTCACGGTCCCATGGGACTTTATATGAAACTATCATAACCGAAGATGGGATTGAACTATTCGCTTAAGTATGTTAAAACATACGTGTAAAAGCCTTTGCAACTTTGTAGTCGGATCATTTACCAAAAACATCGTAGAGCATTGGATATGACATTGGGTATAATGCTATATAATACAGTTTCTATCATCAAGGCTATCAAGCTCGATAGATACGGATATCAGCAAGCATTCAATCTCTTGAGCTTTGATAATCTAAGGCTGTATAGCTTGATAACTAGGCTCTATCTCCTTTCTTTTGATTTTTTCTTTTGACCCTGAACATATTGCGTAAATTTGTCGACTGAAATCCAAAATTTCTTTCAGTCGAAAGTGAGGGAGATGAATCGGAAATTGAGAGTGAAAACAAGGTCATGGATAAAATGAAAAACATGACCAAAAAATACAACAAAAACATAGCATGACAAATGCTGAAATGCAACCAATGGATTAGCGAGCTACATACTTTGCTATCCGCCTCATCAGATGAAAAGTCTTCATTACTAAAAAACTAAAGACCAAAACGAACAAAGAAAAAATAATAAAAGATCTTAAAAAAACATCTAAAAAACTTCTCATTCAACAGATAAGAAATCCGCAAAAATTGAAGTTTTTTCAAAAAAAATGTGTAAGAACAAAAAGATCGCCTCCAACGCAAAAAACTCAGTGGAGTAAAAAATGCCGCATTAGGTTGATGAGATCAGTCATTATTAAGAAAGCAAGTCAAGACAAATGAAATCAAATAAAATAAACAAAATTTAATAACATACAAAACTTTATGCCCATTTAAAAAACTTTCTAACAAGGTCAAAATTATCGCCGAAAAAACTGAAACTAAACAAATAAACTGTACTTCACTTGAAAATATATGGGACCACTCCATAAAAAGGCTCGGCAACAATTTGACAAAAACAAAAAAAACAACAAAGATAAAAAATTGACTTATATTTTTAAAAACAATTGATTTCAAAGTTATTAAAACCATTAAATAGCAAATGAAAACATCCAACATGTTTATAATCACATACGCCTCTATAGGAGAGCATTAAGAGCTGTCATTAACCAATTGTCTATGCCGTTTCAAAAAGAACAACAAATAGAGACAACAAAAAACTCACTCAAATATTGCGAGAAAAAGCTTAAAAGCCATAAAGTCATATTTTGCGTTTTAAAATATGTTCAATTGAGCCTTCCACGAACACCAAAATTGTGGCATAGGAACTCTCATTAATGAGAATACGTAGCAAGTAGACAAAAATAGTGAAAAATGTCAAATTTAAGTAGTTCTGCTTTTTTCCAAAAAAAAACTAATTTCATAGTCATGAAAGCCATTAGCTACAAAATAATTAAATAGGTTCGTATATTCATTCACTGGAAGCGCTTCAGACCTGTAATTTTTCAGAATATGTCTTACATCTACGAAAAGAACGTTAAATACAGAAAAAAAACAAAAATTAGTTTACTTTTTGTGCGAAAAACCCGTCTCCAAACCAGTAAATTCATAAGAATTCTTTAAAAAAACATTAGATTTTTTACACTTCTACCGTACGTAGAAACAAAAATGATACGAGTGAACTGTATTTAAAAAGACTAGGTAACAAATCGACAAAAAAGGACAAAAATTCAAAGTTAAAGAAAGTTAGTAAGTTTTTTTTTTATTTCTCAAAGAGATTCTTTTCAAAGTCATGAAAGCCGTCAGCTATCTGCTCAAATCAAAACGAAGGCTTATTTATTACTCCATGGAACCAAAATGAGAGCTTTCATTATCCGGGTAAATTTATACGACTTAAAAGACAGTAAAAACGACAGTTAAAACCATTGAAAAAATCAGTTAGATTCTTCGAGAAAGGAGTATCAAAACCGTCAAAAACCATAATGTATGCCTTTCAAGACATTTATAATTTTAATTGTGCCTCATTTGAACTCCAATAATGTAATATTTGAACTATCAATTTTGTGATATGACGAAAAGAGAAAAAAACGGGAAAAATTGGCCAACACCAAAAAATCAAAAACAAATTTATGAAATCTCGTAGTATCAAAGCCAAAAAACTCAAAGCGTAAAACCACAAAAAAGATTAAAATTTAAATCGATAGAAAGAAGAGGAAGAAGAAGCATTCTTTCTTTGCTGGCACTAAGCTACAAGTTGACCAAATTAAGAGAAAAATAGAGGCAAAGTTCAATAAGCCATTGTTTATTTAAAAAGCAAACATTTTTAAGTGAAAACGACCAAAATCTTTCAAGTAATTAAACAAGATACAATAATTTGGAAATGTTTAGGAAGCCTTTTGGACCTAACAACAGAGATCTTTGATTTGAATTGTTCCGTTCTTTGACTAACATAAAAAAGGTCGATTTTTTTTAAAAAAAAGACCGACTGATTACATTCAGAATTATTTTTGGATTGTAGCAGTCCAAGATTGTAGACCAAAACTAGCCCTACTATTGCTGCTTGTCCATTTAGAAAACTCAATTATTTCGAAAGCGTCGGATCTTGATAATTGTTTTAGTTAAAAGATCAAATATAAAGGTTGCGTTTTTGATAAAAATAATAGAGTAAACTTAGCAAAAAGCGGCAAAATTTTGATTCTAGACTACTCTCAATGGAAGCGAAAGTCAAGTAGCATGCTGCAGCCCAGTGGAGGGCTTTGGAGGGTAAGTTTATTCCGGGTTCAAAAAGTTAAAGCTTAATATAGATACTAAAATTATTTAAATAGATACATCAACGGATGGTTGCCCGAAAATTGACAACATTAAACCAACTGACCTACGTTTTGATTGACACTGATAAAGAAATTGAAAGCACAATTCCATTGTACCTAACCTTCCATATCCATTACACGCACACAATTGTACCAAAAAGCTACGTACGGCGCCTTTGTGCTGTTTAAGCGTTACTTCTACTCAAAACAATTGATCTGCGCTAAGGCGTGAAGAAATACGTGTCCGAAAATTGACTCAGATGTAAGAAACTTGTGCGAAAATTCTAAATCCATCCAATTAGATGATTAAAAAGCTAAATCTAAGGATGTCTGTGAAACAAGAGAACTGATTTGAATTCAAAATGTTGTTTTTTTTTTATGTCTGTGGCGCTTTTTGAAAAAATTCGTTAGGTGTACGTAGCTTTTTGGTACCATAGTTTATGTTTTAACATATAAAATGGCCATGGCCGTGCCTCACGGTCCCATGGGACTTTATATGAAACTATCATAACCGAAGATGGGATTGAACTATTCGCTTAAGTATGTTAAAACATACGTGTAAAAGCCTTTGCAACTTTGTAGTCGGATCATTTACCAAAAACATCGTAGAGCATTGGATATGACATTGGGTATAATGCTATATAATACAGTTTCTATCATCAAGGCTATCAAGCTCGATAGATACGGATATCAGCAAGCATTCAATCTCTTGAGCTTTGATAATCAAAGTGGACTAAAGAAGCCTATTTCGGGCAATTTCTGATGAAAATGCTGAATTTTGAAATATTTTGCCAACATTTTAGCCAAAAAAAACTGAATCAAAACAGTCAACAAAACTTTTTTGTCTCTAAAAATAAAATCAGCAGTATTATTGTTAACAATTTTTTACAAATTTAAGAGACGAAATTGTAGGGAAAATTCCGGAATTGACGAAATTGTAGGGAAAATTCCGGAAAATGTGAATAAAAACAACATTATCCATTGTCTATTATTCACAAAACTTCAAACCTCGATAACTCCCTGTAAAATAAGAAATTCGAAAAAAAAACTTTTTAATTCCATATTCTACGCTGGAGGGGCTTTTTAATATATCGATCGGTCAAAATTGACTGAACAAAAAAAACCAATTGAGTATATAGTTCCTCCCCCACAAGCGGGTCGGAACAATAATGCCAAAACGCACAGAAACCAACAAAAGATCTCGAAAAATTTTTCCGTTTTTTAAAAAAGTAATCCTGACCAAATAAATCCACAGAAATTTATATTAACGATGAGAATACTGCCTTTTTGAAACCAATCAATTTTGGCTGAAAAAACAAATCTATTGGACAGGTGAGAAATGAGACTAACAAGAAATCAAAGAAGAAACATGGGCGCATCAAAATAATGGCTGATATTTTCTGTTAACAAATAGTGTCAAATAGATTTAAACAGATAACTCTAAATTGAAAATGGTTACGCATCAGTAAAGATCAATGAGGAATTTAGTAATGAGATTTAGACAGGACAAGAAATGCAAAAATTGTCAAAAGAAAAGATCATCAATTTGTCCATGAAAAAAGCAGTGAAGTTTTTCAAAAAAAAATGATATGAAATGTAGTTTTCAAAACGTTATATATGAAAAGCAATAGTTAAAAAGCTTTAATTAGGCCTCATCAGTGAGTCCATGAGTAGTATAGTAATTTGCTTAGTGACTGTAGGGGGCGGGGGGGGGGGTTCGGACCCCCCTCCTACAAGAAATTTGTGCTATGAAAAAGTGAAATCTTTGTAATTTTTGTTGGTCAAGGAGCAGATTACTATGCTTTAACTATTTTCCTGAGTTTTCAGATTGATGTAAATTGTGTCATTTGGGTTTGTGAGGAATTTTAGAAACATTTTGCCGCGCAAGTGGAGGTAAAAGTTTTAAAAACTTTCCAAAAATTTGGAAAATTTTTCAAAGTCCTAGAATGGTATGAAATTGATTTTACGCTATGAAAGAGTTTCAAAAAGGATTTTTTGTTGACTTCACTTTTTTCAACTAAGCAGTATAGGGGTCGAAACATATAAAAAATTTCAAATTTTTGCGAAAAATTTTTCAAAGTCCTAAAATGGTCTGAAATGGAATTTGCGCTATGAAAGAGCACTCAAAAGTTGTTTTTGTGGACTTCATTTTGTTCAACCAAGTAGGACCGGAACAACTCACTTTCTGAAATAGTCTGAAATAAGTCAAAGAGCAGTCACAAGCAGTTTTTGTTGACAATACTTTTGCAAATATACAGTATGATGTGGAAAGCTTGTCTTTGTTTTTTATATACATGTGAAAGTATGTTTGTTTCTATCTAAACAAGTACGTATGTTTGCATGCATGTGTTCAAAAATGTAATTTTTATGTCTGAATAAATAATTGAAAGAAATGAAAGAATGAAAATTTCATGTATAAAATTATTCGTATTCATATAATAATGAAAGTATTTATGAAAGAGTATGTTTGTTTAAAAATATAACTGTGCTTAAGTTTAGTAATATGTTTGTATGAGTATAAGTTGAAATGTATGTTTGTGTGCAGAAATTGTAAATGTGTGTATGTCAAGACGTTCTTGGTTTTATGTGTGTATGTTTTTTCTATATGTATACAGTGCAATGTATGTATATAAGTCTGAATGTGTTTATGTATTTTTATTCTTGCAAGTCAGACGAGAGAGAGAGAGAGGGAGATAAGTCCCTGGAGGGCAATTTAATTGCCTAGAAGATTGTTGTTACTTGTCTCCACGATCCAATAATATATCCTGCAGACAGATTTTGACCTTCAGCGTTGATAAACTCTGTTCTTTAAACATTGGCAAGCAAAATGTCACAACCGAAAACAACAACAATTTTTTGATGTTCTGAGCATGCTTTTTTGAAAATTGAACATTCTACACCTATCTAGCTACCATATTAAAAACTATCAAGATTTTTTACAGAAAAAAATTAAATTCATGCTCTTTGTCTTTTAATCCTTGGCAAGAAAATGATAAAGTGTTGCAACACAGAAGACAAAAACAACTTTTTGGTGTTCTGAGCATGCTTTTTTGAAAACAGATTTCTCTACACTTATTCAGTTACCCGTCTAGGAATGAGCAAGATTATTTACAGGAAAAATATATATGAGATTCATTGTTGAGAGATAAACAATAAATTGAGCTAAGTTAAAAGAATAAAATCTGTAAAAAACCGAAAATGTTCGTTGGGAAAACTATGATATGCATGAGCAGCTGAACTTTTTATTTAAATAAATTAGATTGATAGGAATTCATCAAGAGCTTGAATGAGACAAAAAGTGTAATGATGTACAAGAAGAGTAGTTTGCACTGGAACTGTAAAAAGCGCTAAAATTTTCAAAAGTTAATTAGTCACTTTATCAATTAAGCAAGAACAAACAGAAACTATGGATCCGCGGGTGGTTACTAGAAACAGCTTCAGACATGCATAGGTCTTGTTTGCGTATTGGTAATAGCAATAATGGATATTGCGTGCTGGGACTGAAATATTAAACAATAGCGAAACGCATCTTCAGTAAATGCTTCCGATAAATTCAACTATTGAACACTGCAATTAAGGTACCAGAGCACCTCAAGCAACCAGAAATCAAAAACGTTTATAATAGTGTCTTCTTGGATCAAAATTACTGCGTTCAGTAACCCTGTGTTAAAACTTTGAATTAATTATTGTTCTGTGCACGTTTTAAAATGAGATTACCGTAACGATATTTCATAGAGCATCGGAAAGAGGTAAATCCAAAGGAATCTAAAATTAAAAGGAGCAGAGTTTTTATAACATATTATTGGGCTAAGCACTCTGGCGAACATATTGAAATTTAACACAACACTACTGCTACCTACTACGGCTACTGCCTACTACTACTACCTACAACTACTCTCTACAATTAGTACCTACTACTACTGCTACCTACTAGTACTACCTACAACTTCTACTAGATACTATTACTAACAACTACAACTACTTATTGGTTCTAAGTTACAATAGTATCTAATACTACTTCCTTTTAATACCTTCAAATATTTCCTATTGTTTACTAACTATCTACAACAATGTGTTTCTGTTTTATAAAAAAATGAAAACAATTCTTATCTCTTGAGACTCGTTGAGCATAAACAACAGAAGCTTTTGTCTATCTCAAAGTAATATGTCATGACTGACACAGACCGATAGAATTTACCCGCCAAAATTTTCAACGAATCATTAAGTGTTTGAAGTTTTTTCAAAGATATAAAAAATGCTGAAGCTTTGTCGTATACATTAACTCAGTAATTTTCAGCTCAATTTCAATTTGTTAATTAACAATTAAAAAATCCATGGTATGATATATCAGATTGATATTTAATTAATTAAATTAATGTAGGGTTTTACTGTTTAGCGAACCAGTCTAATTTCAAATAAGTTTTATTGCTATGTTCTTTTTTTGAAATGCAAACTTTACGCGTTTTTCACTTATGAGGGATCAGTCATAAACTTAAGTCCTTGTCCAAATGCTGTTTTCTTGTTTATTCATTGTATGACGTCTGATTCCATTTGCAATTAATTGATAGATATGAAACGCAAACTTTTTAAAATTTCTAATATGTAGGATTGTAAAGCGTAAACATTGACTTGTTCACAATGGCGTTGCATTATGTCTATTTATAATATCAACTTTATAGAAATATGCTTGCTTCAAAAACTCCATAGTGTGTACCTTAATGGAAACAAACAATTTACAACGTACCTACATTATCCAAAAAACTGAAGTTTTACGCTATATAATTGTTTTCGTATGTTTATTCAGAGTCAGGTAATACACAACTTTTTCTGAATCCTTAAGTTTCAAAAATTTGTATAGACTGAAAATTGCTGGGATAGCTTGCCAGAAGGATATGTGTTAGTTGAGTTTCATATTAACCTTAGCTTCGGCTCAGGATGTGTTCAAAGCTAAGACTGTACTTGTGAACTTGTTATTCATTAAAGGTTTAGCGCTACATGATTTTTCATTATTTATATTAATTTCTTCCCAACCTTTTTGAATTTCATTTGTTCATTGTTTATCTGAAGAAAATTGAAAATAAATCAACCTCATGAAACGTTTCTCAGCAAAATTAAGTGAAACAGTCTTGTTGGATTTGAGAGCTCAAACAAAAACCTTAAATTTAGGTGTTTAGGTGAACAAATTTTGTTTGTTTTCAGCGTCTGCCTACACTCAATGGGCACCAAACGGTTCCAGAGCAGTACTTTTCACGGCATTTGAAACAAAATTCTTCTTTATTAGTGTTCAAAACTCAACAACCGGAGACGGTATGGCTTTGGATAAGCAAGTATAATAAAATTGTGAAACATGGCCGATCACTTTACCTAAAAGTTGAACCATTGAGTTCGAATTCGAGTTTGTGATCTAAAAATAGTATTCAAGGATAATTGACTTTGAAAAATGACTACTTTTAGTACTAAAAACAAATAATCGGTTACCGTGTAACTTGGAATTACCAAAAATATAATGAAATGTGATAACTTGGCCTATCGCTCTATTTAAAAGTCAAAGTTTGAGTTTGTGTTTGTGATCTAAAAATAGTATTCAAGGGATAACTACGTCATAATAGTTGAGTTGTGTTATAAAGTTGTGAACGCAAAACAATTGAAACACGTTCTCACATTCTATTTAAACTACAGCTATATATGTGTCAAAAAAGCGAAGGAGACCTTCTGATTTTACTAAAGTTTTTGATATAGTCTACTATATTATATAGACTATATTCACAGGGTCTATTATGTAATCTTTACTGCACGAGTTCTACAAGCATTTCTGAAGACTATAATTTTGCAATTTTTTGTAGAAAAGAACAAAAAAACGCAAGATTTTCCGAAATCAGCAGTGTTGACATATTTTACCAGAAATTCATGAAGAGAGCGGTCAGTGCAACTTCTTAAATGATTAATTTTCTCTGAAGAATGTTCGGCTAATGAACTTTAAATTTTGCAAAATAACTAATATGGAGATACTATTAAGTCATGACCACATCAGGTAACAGTTAACACAATTAACTGTGATTTTTTGCTATGTGAAGTTTATGAACAAGCTGATTTTTCATTACTACTTTAACAAATTTGTAATTTTAGAACCTCAATGGTTTGCCTGGAGGAAACTCATAAGAGAACGGACAAGTATTCACTTCTTGCATTTATTGGAAATTTCGTTCTGATATGTTAAAGGCTTAATATTCTTGATACCATAGCTTTATGGAATAACAAAGTTTTGCGTACGCGTTAATGAGTACTTAGGTTTTAAAATTTTATGAATTACTTAAATAACATACTGAAATACTTCATATTGACACATAGCTTTAAAAGCTACTGAGTGAATTCTGTGAAAACCAAATGTTCCATGACAAACAAGTTGTTGCACATGTATACAGAAAACACTAGTGCATACTTACGTCTATGGTTCAGATTGAGCCTTTGAGCAAAACATGTTTGCTATCTACTAACAGAAAACGTGAGCAGATGGTTTCTTATCGTTCCTCAAAATAAACCACGTCATAACTAAGCCAAATCAATAATATTGTACAAATAACTTGATATTAAACGTACGACTTAGAAACAGTTACTATATAACCTAGAAGCAATTGTAACCATGAAAGTGAGACAATAAGGCCAATAGGTGAACTTAAATGAATTTGATTTGTCCTGTTTATTCAATTGCTTTATTTAAGTTAACGTTATTTTGCTTAACTGGAGCACACTGTGGGTCGAAATGTATTCGGTAATAAACAATTGCAATCCTATGCACTCACTCTTTTTATCTCAACGTTTGCTGCAACACAGCAGAGTACATTCATATACGCCTTCTTGATCACAGACAAGAGAATACTTAAGCAAAATAATAAAAGTGCTTTAAGCCGAAAATATTATGCAAGAATTTTGCAGAGCAGACTGAACTTCTCAAACGCACAGTGCAATTCTTCTGCTTTATGCCTAGCAATCAAGTCAAAACCTTGAAATGTCAATGTCCGAGGTACTTAGGAGAAATTTCAATCCATTTTACAAATGAAAACCTATAAGAATTAGTCTAACAGAATTAACAACTGAGGCCTCCTCGAAATGTTATAGGTATTCATTGGAAACTATTTGGCTAATTAGACTAATAGAACGAAAGCTAACATCCCAGCCAACAGTTTGAATTTACTTTTAACTGAATGACTTGCTTCTCAAAACAACATTTTAGCGTTTTCATTCTTGACTTGTATTCCATTCAGTAAGTGTATGCCAAAACCCAAACTCAACTGCCGGTTTATAACTTATAATGTATCATATCCTTACGCAATTTGAAGGCTCATTTCAGCGCACAATTGTCTATCAAACTCGATATGAAAACAATATTGCCTTTATACAACAAAGGAAGGACAGTTTTTTGACTTTGTTACTACATTACCTAATATAGCCGAAGAAGAAGACTTTATCAACAACTCAACCCCCTCGGAAACTGAAGTAACTTCTCAGCATATACCCAATCCTTTGACTTCTGACATAGGATCACTTCCCATGGACATCAAGAGGATTTTGCGCAGTTATGATTTCGAAAGTATGCCCCTCTTCAGGAGCCATGAAGAATACTTCGCTGCTTTAGAAGATTTGGAAAATCTGTGGAAAAAGCTCGAATCATGCAGAAATGAAACGAAACTAACCACAATTCACAAAAAAATTGATCATATTACATCATCAACATCCGATGATAACAGAAAGACTGTGATATCTTCCATCTTAGAACGATTCCCTAGTCTTCTAGAAGAAAACTCAAAAATTGAAGAAAATTTCCAGAAACTTAGCACTGAGCCATCGTCTAACAATGCTCTACAAAAGAGAAGCCATTTTCGTGTAGTTCGAGGATGTGTACTTCACAGTGGAAATTTTCCAAAAAAGAATGAGATTCGATGAAAATGTGAGGTGTTCATGTGACAATAACAACTAGAACTGAAAAATTATTGTTGATTAAAGCTTATGAACTAGACGTTGGATTTCAGTATTGAATTGTTTCCATTTATAACCTGTTATTTTGAAATGCTGTGCAACATTAAACTTCCTTGTGTATGCTATTATACAAAATTTTGTAGTTGCAAAACCACTCCTTTAACCTAAAGTTTGTTGATTCAACATTATCCACGTCAGAGAAACAGGAAACAGTGTTCGGCCTGTTCAAAGGAGTAGAAAGTCAGAAATTTGTTGTAGAGTAGGATCCCCAAACCGTAAATTATTGTTCTGAAAATGTTGAAACGGATACGCGCAAGAGAGTCGACGTTATAAAGAGCTGACGTTAGAAAACGCCGCAACTTATTTTGATTTAAGTAGAAACGAAATCAAAAAGTTGCTTTTAATTGCCCTAAATTGTTAGTTGATTACTAAGAAAAGTACCTGAGTGGGTTAATTGGTCTCATGTTCGGTTATGATATTTTCATATCAAGTCCCAAGAGCCGCTGAGGCATGGCTATGGTCCGCGATGGTTTCAAGATAATTATTTTTTAATTCGCTTTCAGTGTCTATACTAGGAGATACTAAATTTTCTTTTTCTCAAATACGCGGTTATGATTGGTGAAAAATTTAGTAGTCTCATTTGAGAAGCCAATTTAATTGGCCACAAAATTTATCTTAAAAAATTACCAACTAATAATTTAAATAAAATGTCGGCTCTTTTAAATCGGCTCTTTTCACTTCGGCTCTCTTACAAGTCACCAGTTGAAACAAAAATTCAACCTGACTACTTAATTTTTTATGAACAAAAATACCTGTATTGTGAGAAGTTCAGTCTGCTCTGCAAAATTCGTGCATAATATTTTCGGCTAAAAGCACTTTTATTAGTTTGCTTAAGTATTCTCTTGTCTGTGATCAAGAAGGCGTATATGTATGTACTCTACTGTGTTGCAGCAAACGTTGAGATAAAAATAGAGTGAGTGCATAGGCTTGCAACTGTTTATTACGGAATACATTTCGACCCACACTGTGCTCCAGTTAAACAAAATAACGTTAACTTAAATAAAGCAATTGAATAAACAGGACAAATCAAATTCATTTAAATTCACACCTTAATGTTTGACTTTCATGGTTACAATTGCTTCTAGTTTATATAGTAACTGGTTCTAAGTCGTAAGTTTAATATCAAGTTATTTGTCCAATATTATTGATTTGGCTTAGTTATGACGTGGTTTATTTTGAGCAACGATAAGAAACCCTCTCCTCACGTTTTCTGTTAGCAGATAACAACATGTTTTGCTCAAAGGCTCAATCTGAACCATAGATGTAAGTATGCACTAGTGTTTTCTGTATACATGTGCAACAACTTGTGTTTGTCATGGAGCATTTGGTTTTCACAGAATTCACTCAGTAGCTTTTAAAGCTATGTGTCAATATGAAGTATTTCAGTATGTTATTTAAGTAATTCATAAAATTTTAAAACCTAAGTATTCATTAACGCGGACGCAAAACTTCGTTATTCCATAAAGCTATAATATCAAGAATATTAAGCATTTAACATATCAGAACGAAATTTCCAATAAATGCAAGAAGTGAATACTTGTCCATTCTCTTATGAGTTTTTATGTCAGCTGGGCATTGTTTTATTTTAAGTCTTTCAAAAAAAAAAACGTTTCTTTTCTTAGCTTCGTTAATTTTGCAGTTCCGTTAGGGGTTTCCTTTTTTAAGCGCCACGAAAAAAATGTTTTCATACTATTTGTCAGACCGCTGATTCATAGCGCAAACTGCAGATCAGTAAAGCTTTATTGAAGATTAAGGTTTTGCTATATGATTACTCGTGAAAAAAAACTTTTTCTTGTACATAATGATTCTACCACTTATTGTTATAGAGGATACAAACCTTCATGAAGATAGAAATCATGTTAAATTACAATGGTTTTTATTGACAATAGTGGAATTTAAAGTGGTGTAGTGAAATTCAACCTCGAACTTTTTTCGAAGAGACAGTTTTCCATATTTCTCACAATGTTTAAGCTCAGAGAAATATAAAATATTGCATTAAAAAACCTGGAAATCAAATTAGCCTAATTGCCTCAATAATCAGGATTTGTTTTTTGACAGTTGTTTTTTTGTCTTTGACTCAGTTGAAAGAACTCAATCGACTCTTCATAGGATCCATAACAAACAAAACTTTGAAAACATAGAAACCCCTTCGGAAACATACCATCAAAACGAGGTACACAAAGCCAAAAATACTTATTAACACATAGAAAAGTAAAACACTAAGTTTTTGAAAATTTTAAATAGTTTAAACTTTGAACTTAATGTACTATGGATAGCAGGGTTTTAACACTGGAACCTTTTCCAAATTGACCAAACGAATGAAGAAATGTCAAAGCGCCTAATCTGATTTCTGCTGTCCGTGTTGACGATTTTTAAGGTAGCAAAAAATCACAGTTAATTGTGTTAACTGTTACCTGATGTGGTCATGACTTAATAGTATCTATATATTAGTTATTTTGCAAAATTTGAAGTTCATTAGCCGAACATTCTTCAGAGAAAATTAATCATTTAAGAAGTTGCACTAACCACTCTCTTCATGAATTTCTGGTAAATTATGTCAACACTGCTGAATTCGCAAAATCATGAGTTTTTTTTGTTCTTTTCTACAAAAAAATGCAAAATTATAATCTTCAGGAATGCTTGTAGAACTCGTGCAGTAAAGATTACATAATAGACCATGTGAAGATAGTCTATATCATATAGTAAACTATATTAAAAAGCTTAGTAAAATCAGAAGGTCTCCTTCGCTTTTTTGACACACGTATAGCTGTAGTTTAAATAGAATGTGAGAACGTGTTTCAATTGTTTTGCGTTCGCAACTTTATAACACAACTCAACTATTATGACCGCTCTCTTCATGAATTTCTGGTAAAATATGTCAACACAGCTGATTCTGCAAAAATCATGAGTTTTTTTTGTTCTTTTCTACAAAAAAAAAATGCAAAATTATAGTCTTCAGGAATGCTTGAACTCGTGCAGTAAAGATTACATAATAGACCATGTGAATATAGTAGATATAGTAAACTATATCAAAAAGCTTAGTGAAATCAGAAGGTCTCCTTCGCTTTTTTGACACATATATAGCTGTAGTTTAAATAGAATGTGAGAATGTGTTTCAATTGTTTTGCGTTCGCAACTTTATAACACAACTCAACTATTATGACGTAGTTATCCCTTGAATACTATTTTTAGATCACAAACACAAACTCAAACTTTGACTTTTAAATAGAGCGATAGGCCAAGTTATCACATTTCATTAAATTTGGTAATTCCAAGTTACAAGGTCGCCGATTATTGTGTTTTTAGTACTAAAAGTAGCCTTTTTTTTCAAAGTCAATTATCCTTGAATACTATTTTTAGATCACTAACTCAAATTCGAACTCAATGGTTGAACTTTTAGGTAAAGTGATCGGCCATGTTTCACAATTTTATTATAATTGCTCATCTAAAGCCATACCGTCTCCGGTTGTTGAGTTTTGATTACTAATAAAGAAGAATTTTGTTCCAAATTCCGTGAAAAGTACTTCTCTGGAACCATTTGGTGCCCATTGAGTGTAAGCATACGTTGAAAACAAACAAAATTTATTCACCTAAACACCTAAAATTAAGTTTTTGTTTGAGCTCTCAAATTCAAAAAGACTGTTTCACTTAATTTTGCTGAGAAACGTTTCATGAGGTTGATTTATTTTTAATTTTTTTCAGATAAACAATGACCAAAGGAAATTCAATAAAATTAGGAAGAAGTTAATATAACAAAAATTGCAAAATCATGTAGCGCTAAACTTTTAATGAATAACAAGTTCACAATTACAGTCTTAGCTTTGAACACATCCTGAGCCGAAGCTAAGGTAAATATGAAACTCAACTTTGACAGTTGTTTTTTTTTGTCTTTGACTCAGTTGAAAGAACTCAAATCGACTCTTCATAGGATCCATAACAAACAAAAGTTTGAAAACAAAGAAACCCTTTCGGAAACATACCATCAAAACGAGGAACACAAAGCCAAAAATACTTATTAACACATAGAAAAGTAAAACACTAAGTTTCTGAAAATTTTGAATACTTTAAACTTTGAACTTAATGTACTATGGATAGCAGGGTTTTAACACTGGAACCTTTTCCAAATTCACCAAACGAATGAAGAAATGTCAAAGCGCCTAATCTGATTTCTGCTGTCCGTGTTGACGATTTTTAAGGTAGCAAAAAATCACAGTTAATTGTGTTAACTGTTACCTGATGTGGTCATGACTTAATAGTATCTATATATTAGTTATTTTGCAAAATTTAAAGTTCATTAGCCGAACATTCTTCAGAGAAAATTAATTATTTAAGAAGTTGCACTGACCGCTCTCTTCATGAATTTCTGGTAAATTATGTCAACACTGCTGATTTCGCAAAATCATGAGTTTTTTTGTTCTTTTCTACAAAAAAATGCAAAATTATATTCTTCAGGAATGCTTGTAGAACTCGTGCAGTAAAGATTACATAATAGACCATGTGAATATAGTCTATATCATATAGTAAACTATATTAAAAAGCTTAGTAAAATCAGAAGGTCTCCTTCGCTTTTTTGACACACGTATAGCTGTAGTTTAAATAGAATGTGAGAACGTGTTTCAATTGTTTTGCGTTCGCAACTTTATAACACAACTCAACTATTATGACCGCTCTCTTCATGAATTTCTGGTAAAATATGTCAACACAGCTGATTTCGCAAAAATCATGAGTTTTTTTTGTTCTTTTCTACAAAAAAAATTGCAAAATTATAGTCTTCAGGAATGCTTGTAGAACTCGTGCAGTAAAGATTACATAATAGACCATGTGAATATAGTCTATATCATATAGTAAAATATATCAAAAAGCTTAGTAAAATCAGAAGGTCTCCTTCGCTTTTTTGACACATATATAGCTGTAGTTTAAATAGAATGTGAGAACGTGTTTCAATTGTTTTGCGTTCGCAACTTTATAACACAACTCAACTATTATGACCGCTCTCTTCATGAATTTCTGGTAAAATATGTCAACAATGCTGATTTCGCAATAATCATGAGTTTTTTTTGTTCTTTTCTACAAAAAAAATGCAAAATTATAGTCTTCAGGAATGCTTGTAGAACTCGTGCAGTAAAGATTACATAATAGACCATGTGAATATAGTAGATATAGTAAACTATATCAAAAAGCTTAGTAAAATCAGAAGGTCTCCTTCGCTTTTTTGAAACATATATAGCTGTAGTTTAAATAGAATGTGAGAATGTGTTTCAATTGTTTTGCGTTCGTAACTTTATAACACAACTCAACTATTATGACGTAGTTATCCCTTGAATACTATTTTTAGATCACAAACAAAAACTCAAACTTTGACTTTTAAATAGAGCGATAGGCCAAGTTATCACATTTCATTATATTTGGTAATTCCAAGTTACACGGTCGCCGATTATTGTGTTTTTAGTACTAAAAGTAGCCTTTTTTCAAAGTCAATTATCCTTGAATACTATTTTTAGATCACTAACTCAAATTCGAACTCAATGGTTCAACTTTTAGGTAAAGTGATCGGCCATGTTTCACAATTTTATTATAATTGCTTATCTAAAGCCATAGCGTCTCCGGTTGTTGAGTTTTGAACACTAATAAAGAAGAATTTTGTTCCAAATTCCGTGAAAAGTACTTCTCTAGAACCATTTGGTGCCCATTGAGTGTAAGCATACGTTGAAAACAAACAAAATTTATTCACCTAAACACCTAAAATTAAGTTTTTGTTTGAGCTCTCAAATTCAACAAGACTGTTTCACTTAATTTTGCTGAGAAACGTTTCATGAGGTTGATTTTTTTAATTTTCTTCAGATAAACAATGACCAAATGAAATTCAATAAAATTAGGAAGAAGTTAATATAACAAAAATTGCAAAATCATGTAGCGCTAAACTTTTAATGAATAACAAGTTCACAATTACAGTCTTAGCTTTGAACACATCCTGAGCCGAAGCTAAGGTTAATATGAAACTCAACTAACACATATCCTTCTGGCAAGCTATCCCAGCAATTTTCAGTCTATACAAATTTTTGAAACTTAAGGATTCAGAAAAAGTTGTGTATTACCTGACTCTGAATAAACATACGAGAACAACTATATAGCGTAAAACCTCAGTTTTTTGGATAATAGAGGTACGTTGTAAATTGTTTGTTTCCATTAAGGTACACACTATGGAGTTTTTGAAGCATGTTTCTATAAAGTTGATATTATAAATAGACATAGTGCAACGCCATTGTGAACCAGTCAATGTTTACGCTATACAATCCTTCATATTAGAAATTTTAAAAAGTTTGTGTTTCATATCTATCAATTAATTGCAAATTGAATCAGACGCCATACATAGAATAAACAAAAAAACAGCATTTGAACAAAACATTTAAGTTTATGACTGATCCCTCATAATTGAAAAAAGAACATAGCAATAAAACTTATTTGAAATTCTAAAAATTAGACTGGTTAGCTAAACAGTAAAACCCTACATTGATTTAATTAAATATCAACCTGATATAGCAAACCATTGATTTTTTAATTGTTAATTAACAAATTAAAATTAAGCTGAAAATTACTGAGTTAACGTATACAAAGCTTCAGCATTATTTATATCTTTGAAAAGCTTCAAACACTTAATGATTTGTTGAAATCATTGGCGGGTAAAATCTCTTGGTCTGTGTCAGTCATGACATAATACTTTGAGATAGATAAAAGCTTCTGTTGTTTATGCTCAACGAGTCTCAAGAGATAAAAAATGTTTTCATTTTTTAGAAAAGCAGAAACACATTGTTGTAGATAGTTAGTAAACAATAGGTAATAGTTATAGGTATTAAAAGGAAGTAGTAGTAGATACTAGTGCAACTTAGAACCAATAAAAAGTTGTAGTTGTTAGTAATAGTATCTAGTAGAAGACGTAGGTATTACTAGCATGTAGCAGTAGTAGTAGGTACTAATTGTAGAGAGTAATTGTAGGTAGTAGTAGTAGGCAGTAGCCGTAGTAGGTAGCAGTAGTGTTGTGTTAAATTCCAATATGTTCGCCAGACTGCTTAGCCCAATTATATGTTATAAAAACTCTGCTCCTTTTAATTTGATTCCTTTGGATTTACCTCTTTCCGATGCTCTATGAAATATCGTTACGGTAATCTCATTTTAAAACGTGGCCAGAACAATAAGTAATCCAAAGTTTTAACACAGGGTTACTGAACGCAGTAAATTTGATCCAAGAAGACACTATTATGAACGTTTTTGATTTCTGGTTGCTTGAGGTGCTCTGGTACCTTACTTGCAGTGTTCAATAGGTGAATTTATCGGAAGCATTTACTGAAGATGCGTTTCGGTATTGTTTAATAATTCAGTCCCAGTACGCAAAATCCATTATTGCTATTACCAATACGCAAACAAGACCTATGCATTTCTGAAGCTGTTTCTAGCAACCACCCACGGATCCATAGTTTGTGTTTGTTCTTGCTTAATTGATAAAGTGACTAATTAACTTTTAAAAATTTTAGCGCTTTTTACAGTTCCAGTGCAAACTACTCTTCTTGTACATCATTACATTTTTTGTCTGATTCAAGCTCTTGATGAATTCCAATCAATCTACTTTATTTAACTAAAAAGTTCAGCTGCTCCAGCATATCATAGTTCTCCCACCAACATTTTCGGTTTTTTACAGAGTTTATTCTTTTTACTTAGCTCAATTTATTGATTATCTCTCAACAATTCATCTCATACAGGTTTTTTACAGAGTTTATTCTTTTTACTTAGCTCAATTTATTGATTAACTCTCAACAATTCATCTCATATATATTTTTCCCGTAAATAATCCTGCTCATTCCTAGACAGAGTTTATCAACGCTGAAGGTCAAAATCTGTTTGCAAGATATAATATTATTGGATCGTGGAGACAAGTAACAACAATCTTCTAGGCAATTAAATTGCCCTCCAGAGACTTATCTCCCTCTATCTCTCGTCTGACTTGCAAGCATGTAAATACATAAATACATAAACAGATTCAGACTTATATACATACATTCCACTGTATACATATAGAAAAGACATACACATAAAACCAAGAACGTCTTGACATACACATATTTACAATTTCTGCACACAAACAAACATTTCAACTTATACTCATACAAACATATTACTAAACTTAAGCACAGTTATATTTTTAAACAAACATACACTTTCAAAAAACTTTCATCATTATATACATGAATACGAATAATTTTATACATGAAATTTTCATTCTTTCATTTCTTTCAATTTTTCTTTCATACATAAAAATTACATTTTTGAACACATGCATGCAAACATACGTACTTGTTTAGATAGAAACATACATAGTTACACATGTATATAAAAAAAAGACAAACTTTCCACATCATACTGTACATTTGCAAAAGTATTGTCAACAAAAACTGCTTCTGACTGCTCTTTGACTTATTTCAGACTATTTCAGAAAGTGAATTGTTTCGGTCCTACTTGCTTGAACAAAATGAAGTCCACAAAAATCACTTTTGAGTGCTCTTTCATAGCGCAAAATCCATTTCAGACCAATTTAGGACTTTGGAATTTTTTTCTCAAAAATTTGAAAATTTTGTATGTTTCGACCCCCCATATTGCATATGTGAAAAACAGCAAAGTCAACAAAAAATCACTTTTGAGTGCTTTTTCATAGCGCAAAACCCATTAGACCATTTTAGGACTTTGAAAAACTTTGAAAAATTTCCAAAAAATTTGAAATTTTTTATGTTTCGACCCCTATACTGCTTAGGTGAAAGAAGTGAAGTCAACAAAAAATCATTTTTGAGTGCTCTTTCATAGCGCAAAATCCATATCAGACCATTTTAGGACTTTGAAAAATAGATAAAATCTTCTGTTGTTTATGCTCAACGAGTCTCAAGAGATAAAAATTGTTTTCATTTTTTAGAAAAGCAGAAACACATTGTTGTAGATAGTTACTAAACAATAGGTAATATTTATAGGTATTAAAGGAAGTATTATAGGTATTAAAGGTATAAAAGGAAGTAGTAGTAGATACTAGTGCAACTTAGAACCAATAAGTAGTTGTAGTTGTTAGTAAAAGAATCTAGTAGAAGACGTAGGTATTACAAGTATGTAGCAGTAGTAGTAGGTACTAATTGTAGAGAGTAATTGTAGGTAGTAGTAGTAGGCAGTAGCCGTAGTAGGTAGCAGTAGTGTTGTGTTAAATTCCAATATGTTCGCCAGATTGCTTAGCCCAATTATATGTTATAAAAACTCTGCTCCTTTTAATTTGATTCCTTTGGATTTACCTCTTTCCGATGCTCTATGAAATATCGTTACGGTAATCTCATTTTAAAACGTGGCCAGAACAATAAATAATCCAAAGTTTTAACACAGGTTTACTGAACGCAGTAAATTTGATCCAAGAAGACACTATTATGAACGTTTTTGATTTCTGGTTGCTTGAGGTGCTCTGGTACCTTACTTGCAGTGTTCAATAGTTGAATTTATCGGAAGCATTTACTGAAGATGCGTTTCGGTATTGTTCAATATTTCAGTCCCAGCACGCAAAATCCATTATTGCTATTACCAATGCGCAAACAAGACCTATGCATTTCTGAAGCTGTTTCTAGCAACCACCCACGGATCCATAGTTTGTGTTTGTTCTTGCTTAATTGATAAAGTGACTAATTAAATTTTAAAAATTTTAGCGCTTTTTACAGTTCCAGTGCAAACTACTCTTCTTGTACATCATTACACTTTTTGTCTGATTCAAGCTCTTGATGAATTCCAATCAATCTACTTTATTCAACTAAAAAGTTCAGCTGCTCCAGCATATCATAGTTCTCCCACCAACATTTTCGGTTTTTTACAGAGTTCATTCTTTTTACTTAGCTCAATTTATTGATTATCTCTCAACAATTCATCTCATATATATTTTTCCTGTAAATAATCCGGCTCATTCCTAGACAGAGTTTATCAACGCTGAAGGTCAAAATCTGTTTGCCAGATATAATATTATTGGATCGTGGAGACAAGTAACAACAATCTTCTAGGCAATTAAATTGCCCTCCGAGGACTTATCTCCCTCTATCTCTCGTCTGACTTGCAAGCATGTAAATACATAAATACAAACACATTCAGACTTATATACATACATTCCACTGTTTACATATAGAAAAAACATACACATAAAACCAAGAACGTCTTGCCATACACACATTTACAATTTCTGCACACAAACATACATTTCAACTTATACTCATACAAACATATTACTAAACTTAAGCACAGTTATATTTTTAAACAAACATACACTTTCATAAAAACTTTCATCATTATATACATGAATACGCATAATTTGATACATGAAATTTTCATTCTTTCATTTCTTTCAATTATTGATTCATTCATAAAAAATACATTTTTGAACACATGCATGCAAACATACGTACTTGTTTAGATAGAAACATACATAGTTACACATGTATATAAAAAAATAAAGACAAGCTTTCCACATCATACTGTACATTTGCAAAAGTATTGTCAACAAAAACTGCTTCTGACTGCTCTTTGACTTATTTCAGACTATTTCAGAAAGTGAATTGTTTCGGTCCTACTTGGTTGAACAAAATGAAGTCCACAAAAATCACTTTTGAGTGCTCTTTCATAGCGCAAAATCCATTTCAGACCAATTTAGGACTTTGGAATTTTTTTCTCAAAAATTTGAAAATTTTGTATGTTTCGACCCCCCATATTGCATATGTGAAAAACAGCAAAGTCAACAAAAAATCACTTTTGAGTGCTTTTTCATAGCGCAAAACTCATTAGACCATTTTAGGACTTTGAAAAACTTTGAAAAATTTTCGAAAAAATTTGAAATTTTTTATATGTTTCGACCCCTATACTGCTTAGGTGAAAAAAGTGAAGTCAACAAAAAATCATTTTTGAGTGCTCTCTCATAGCGCAAAATCCATTTCATACCATTTTAGGACTTTAAAAAATTTTGAAAATTTTTGGAAAGTTTATAAAAATTTTACCTCCACTTGCGCGGCAAAATGAATTTCTAAAATTCCTCACAAACCCAAGTGATACAATTTACATGAATCTGAAAACTCAGGAAAATAGTTAAAGTATAGTAATCTGCTCCGTGACCAACAAAAATTACAAAGATTTCACTTTTTCAAAGCACAAATTTCTTGTAGGAGGGGGGTCCGAACCCCCCCCCCCCCCCCTACAGTCACTAAGCAAATTACTATACTACTTCCATGACACCTGCTGTTTGATAATGTAGCGATCACAACTTAAGAGTCACTAGAGAACATTTCAAGCCTCAAATTACTAGATTTCTCTCTCCAATAATCTACAATGAATAAAATTACGACAACAAATTGACTACCCATTAACAACAGAAAATTGAGGGTGGTTGCTCAAACGTTGGGGGCCTGGAAGCAGTGAGGTCCATATCTCCAGGCAGGCAGAGGAAGCTAAGTTGAATGGGGGAGTCAAAGACTAAGAACCGCCTTTCACGCCAAAACTTGTCTTAAAAGAGTTTCAGTAAATCGCACAATTAGAGACTAGTAAGGCTCTAAGAGAACTGCTCCGTCACTTAAAGCCATTCGTGCTTTACCTGTTCATCCCCTTTTTGAGGCCGAAAAGTTTAAAGAGTCAGACAAAAAATCGGTCAAGCGATAAATCGAAACATACCCGGCAGATTGCCGGAAAATAGCCGCCGTTGATTCCAATAAGCATGATTGGGATTGAAAGAATAGACGATATTGAAAAAAAAAGATTTTTGTACAAAAACATTTTTTAAGTCCGATTTATTTTGATGACATTTCGTAGTTGAAAATAACGTATTTCTGTTTCTTAGAGAGAGGCTACAGGGGCTACTATCAATACCAATAAGCATTACAGATGGTAACTAAGACTTATGGGAACGACGTTCAAATAGCGGGCATCTAAAATTGGGCTTTATGGGTTTATCCCGTTTCTACTTCTGACTTCAATTTTTTATACTCACTGTTCATTTTGAATTGCTTTGCTGAGCAACTGATGTTCAAAATTACTTTTAGCAGAATGAGAGAAGAGAGAAACTAGCCTAGAGAAGTCAAAAAGATATGACGCAAAATGTTGAAAAAACGGCAAAATGAGGTAAAGCGAAACATTTTTTTATTCGACGAAGTAAAAAAAATAGGAGCGCTATAATAGCCGGCTGAGATGATGAGGGCGGCTATTAATAAAAAAGACAACAGGACAAATATAATCGCCGTAAACTTCGTTTGAGAGGTTAAAAACTTCAATTGCAAAACCTGTGAGGATTTTGAAGCTATGAAACTAGCGGCAAAAATGCCCAAGTTAACACTATATTTGTAAATATTGTTATCTCCTTTCTTGAGGAATTCAAAATCTCCGAATTTAGAAGAATAAAAGTTAGACTTGAACTCCTTCATACTACAATCTTTTACCATATTGCATTTGAAATATGGCAAAATGGGGCTCATGATATTAGGCAAAAGCTCGATTAGGCAAACGCGTTTTTTGTAGCCAAAAGGAAAAATTTGTGAAAAAGCCTTGTGGATATTAAGCTAATACCAATTAAAACAATTAAAGCGGTATTTCAAAATCCATTTGACGACAAAAAGTCCTCAATGTCCCTGGCAACTGTCACAAACAGTTTAGTTTTTTTCAATCCTTTTTGTTAATATTAAGCATTTGCAGCATTTCATTTTATGTCCATCCAGCATTTGTGGCAAAATTTTTCTCGAAATGATACCGAGGAGCAACAACGGTTTGCAAAAATGATGCATTTTAAATGTGCTTTAATTATTTTAGGAACACTTGAGATCTTTACAACGTCAAGTGGATTTCGAAGTACCGTCTTTAAAAGCTTTAATTGGTTTCGGCATACTCTCTAAAAGTTACGCCCTTCCATTGAATAATAAGACTTTCTTGGATTGCAGTTGAGGATTTACCATGCAATGTTTTTGTTACATTTCAATTCTTCTTCTGCCCTGGGTTTTCTCTTTAACATTTGGGTATTCTCAAAAACCATAGAAAAAAAAACTATAAAGAAAAAAAGGAATGAACAAAAAGTGGTTGTGACGTCATATGGTCGTAACAAAAATCTTGACGACGAAATAAAAAAAAACCAGGAGAAGGACGACTGTGCGGCTATTAAACATACTTCAAGGAATCGAGCTCAAAAAAACACTATAAAAAAAGTTTTTATCAAACATACTTAAAAAATCGAGTAAAACTCACGTTGCAAGATCATTAGCTTTCTAGCTTCATTTTCCGCTCCGAAAAGATCAAAATTAACACTGGAATTGTCATCTGACTCGTCAGAAAAATTACCTATACTTGGCTTCTATTCGTATATCCAAAACAATGTTTGTTTTAGCTCCGCGCAGCCATCACTTTAACAACATAGCTTTATAGAAAAACTTTGTTGCCTTTAGATCTCAAATGGATTAATTAGCTTAAATTAGCTGACCTTGTTTGTATAATTGTGGTTGTAGTTCGCTGCATGAAACTGTTGCACATGGGCTCAGCCTTAACACAGATGATATCATCATCATCTTCGTCAACTGCACCGTCAATATCTTCGTCAAAAGTGTCCACTGTGTTGCTCACTTCGGATTTCACAATGCACTCTTTCGCCACAGATTTATTAACAGAATTAGTTGCACGCCTAGGAAGCGGAAGCTCGTCGCATACTGACTGACTAAACGGTGAATCCTCTGAGCATGTTGAGCTAAGATCTGAAGTCTTGGACCTCTTCTGGTGAGTAGGAGCTGAAACATGCTTAGCTCAGAAAATTCGCATTAGAAAAGATGCTATTGACACCCTGTTGAAAGCCAAGATAAGTTCAACCCGAAAACAGAGTATGAGACCACAGAAAAAGACAGACCAGTAATGAAAATATTGGAATTAAAAATAGTTTCTGACAAGATAAAGAAACAAAAATTGTAAAAAGTTGAAATAATCTCAGTATACAGATAGGAGCTGTTGAAATTTATTAATGGGTGTCGACAATTTGAAAAGAACAACGTGAACCGACTAATGTCGGACAAATTGCTCTCGAACGAGATGCGGGGCAATTCAACTCAGAGGGGACTGTAGCCTAGATATTTATTTTTGGGCGCAAAGAACTACGTGAAAGGAGGAGTTCAAACCCCCATAAACTAAATCATTAACCACTCGGATATCAGGCCCCTCCGATAGCTAATCTACTAATCGGTTTTGTTTTTACACCAGATATAATAAGAGCAATTTATTTAAGGTCACGCAAAAATCAGAAAGAATGAAATCGAAAGAATGTTCTAGAACAAAACCCTGAAGCCAAACTTTTGCATTAAAAACATAGCCTGGAGACCTCCTGAAGCAACTCGACCCTTTGGGCCTTCACAAACAAAACATTTGCAGTTGACGAAACGATTGCAACTGAAGCCATCATCTTTTGACGTAAAACATTTATTCTTTGCATCACCAGATGTGTTATTAAAATTATAAACTCCGGAAACAACTCGTCGGCCCAAAATACCCTGTGTAAAAACATAAGAATATTCTTCGAAACTAAACTGATTTATTCAAAGACTGAAAACTAAAATTTAGGATACAAGAGAACACTATATAATATATTTCGCTCCGGCATCAGAGCAATTCAGACTGAAATAAGATATACATCTCTCTTTGCAGATAACTACTAATGAACTTTACAAATAGCCAAATTTAAATGAATAATGAAGAAAAAACAATTATACTCAAAATGCAGAAAATCGCTTATTACCGAAACCCTAGCATCAAAAACATTTGTATAAAAAACTTCTGTCAAAATTTTTGAAAAGAAATCCACCAAGTTCTGTGCTGCATTATATTAAAAGAAACAGACTGCAGACAAAAAATGTGAAAAATCCATGAAAAAGGCTACATTCATTCAAACTTTTTACAACTAATAAAAAGCGAGCTATCAAAACTATAGGTGTTAGGAAACTGTGCTGGAATGTGAGCACTGTTTTAGTCCTCCGCGTAAGCTGTTTGTTTGAATTGAATTCATTTGCCAAGGTACAAAGATTAACAAAACAGAAAGAATTTAGAATCTTTGAAGCCTTGAAGGGTAACCGAAGAGCGACAAAGCTCGACTAGCGGTAACCCTAAAACTAATTGTTTATAACTAATTGATATGCAAACAATCGTCATAGTTAGAACCTTAAGTTCGTCGCGCTTCCACATTGAGGAAATATTTCCTCAGAAATGAATTATGTTCGAAGGTAATTTTGTTTCTATCACTAAATTGCATGGTTCTGTTGAGAACAATATAAAATGATTTCAATTGCCTGTCACCGCTATGTAGTTTGCAATTCTTTATATGCCAAAAATTTCAATTTTTGCTCATTGAAGTAACAGCCGCTAGAATTTAAAAATGAATTGTGGTTATTTACTCGAAAAGTAAAATATCAGCCATTCTTTAGTTAGACTGAACTCCTTGAAACTTGGTTTCCTCTTCTTTGACTATACCATTTTAGTTCACAGAATTTCCATTTTTCCATTTGATTCTTAAAATAAACAATATATCTCAGAGCAATTTCAGAAGCTAAGATGCGGCGGGCGAGGCTTTGCTCCAAGAAATTCCGTACCACGTTTTTATCGATTCATTGGGTGGGCAAAAAAAATAGTACTGATCAATGAGACTGTTTACTCAGATTTCCAATAGTATTCGAAAAATAATGACGATTAGAGAAGTGCCTTAAAAAATTTTTTGCAGTGCTGAATGAACTAATACGTTTTCGTTCAAGGAGTTAACTTTTTTAAGCACTTCAGTTCTTCGCATTCCACCGCCGACGATAAGCTTTGGAAGAGTTGATGCTTTACTTAGGCACTTATATTTTTTAAATATCCGTCACGTATCGCAACTAGTTTAAAATATAACAATAATGATAATAAATTCTTTCCAGATGTTGTATTAAATAATACCTTCAATAACATTTGTAACTAGCTCTCATAAGAATTCCAAAACAAAACTTCCGAGCTGTAATTGTTTTTCATCTACACTCAACCAAATTTCAGCCGAATTTTTACCAACTTCAGCCATTTTTTAGCCAATTTTAGGCAAATATGTGGTACATTTTCAAGGTTCGATTTGAGACTGCTAGATTTGGCTCATCCGAAATTTCTTTTGCAACCTGAAATTAGCTTCTAATACTGCAATAAAACCGATAAAATTACCTAATTCTTGTTCGAACGAGTCTTTCTAATTTGTTCTTCATATTTCGTCATCTGTTTTTCTTTCAAAACACTGTTGCAGACGATTCTGTTCCCAAGCAGTCTCTTTCGTTTGATTGTCAATCTAGCCTTTTTTCCTACCCACACATTCTTCTCTGTTACTTTTCTTGTTCATCAAATGATATCTTGGAACACTTTACGTGAGATGCAGTCAATTTTTTTTAGATGAGCCTAATTCATTTTTAGCAGAAAATTCAATTACGTGGTAAACTGTCTGTTTCTGAAGATAATTTTAGCCTGCATAATTTTGTTGCTTTTAAATTTTATATCAATCGATTAACAATCATCAAAACTTTAATGGATCGTTATACAGAAAATCCCTTTACAAATACATACAAAGAAAATCCAGATAGAAGTTGGCGAGTTTTTTTTTGCGAAAGCACCATTAGGTTGAGTTCAGCTTGCTTATTAAGTTTTTGAATTCAGAATGCAAATTTTAACCTTAAACTGATAGGGGCATGATTAACGTGGATTTCACGTGGCGCTCAATTTAATGATGCTTATAGAAACTTCTATCTGGATTTTCTCTGTAAGAAGGCTTCTCAGTTTCAGCTTTTGTGATTACAATAAAATCAACTTTTGTTGATGGTTCGTCGATTGATATAAAAAATATATAACCGACTAAGGTCGGGCAAACTTCTCTCAAACGACCGGCGAGAGGTTGGCTTTGGTAGTAGCCAGCTGGAGCTTAGGGATGCTAGCATTGGGGGGGGGGGGGGTTGAAGATTAAATTTTTAAGATTAACAAATGCCCTTCACACCATTGTCTCCTCAAAAGAGATTTGGCGAACCGCATTCTTAGAGTATAGTAAGGCTTAGGGCTCTAAGAGAACTTAATTCCCTCTGAGTACTACCTGTGTATCCCGTTGAGGACGAAAAGTCAAATGGTTCAAACGAAAAATCGGTCAAGCAAAAAATCGCATTAACAAGACCACAGGACTAATTTAATTGCTACAAACGTTTGTTTCAGAGCAATTAATCAAATGAAGCTGCCAAAATTGAGTTGACTAAAATTGGCTTCAGTTTTTATGATGTAAATTTGCATTTTGAGCGTTTACTGTTTACATCAAAGTATATTAAAAACTATAGGGTGCTCACTTACTTTTGACGTACAGTTCTTTTAAATATGGCAGAAGTTCATCATCATCCTTTAGATTTCTGCTTTGACCCGTGCAAATTGTTAACGAGCAAAAAATGAGAGAAATTGTCATCTGACTAGGTGGATAAAAAATATTCCAGAAAAAACTTACTGATAGGAGCAGTTCTCTTTCGACCAGGCGCAGAATTTTCAGAAGCAAACACATTCAAATTCCCATCATATGATGCGGAAGAGTTTTCAGTTGAGAACTTGTTCCCAAACTGGAAGGATAGAGTACCTAAACAAGTGGTGAGAACTTCATTCATGATGAACAGCTGCGTGTCTTCACTCTTCAGGTAGCCCATCAGGTTCTTGTCCAGTGACAGCGAGATCTGGAAACAGTCAGAGGGCGGAACTACAGTTACCATGGCAACCTGAAATTCAACTAAGAAACAAATTCCACCCCTATTACCTGTTGTCCACAGGAACAAATTCAAGGGTTTTATTACGCCCATGACATAAAACGTTAATAGATACATTGCAACGACGGTTCTGTCTCATTGGAGCCCTCCTAGCTTCGTGGCCATATAACGAACGTAACGTTGTTTTTGCTAGCTACAAGCCGTCTCAATCCCTGAAATTAGTGCCTATCAACTCCAAGAAAATGTTTGTTACGCGCTTTTGAAGACAAGTTGGTTCGCTGAAAATTATTGGCGAGTCTATACACGTTAGAAACAAATTCGCTTCTCATTTTTCTGGTAGCTATGGCAGATCCTTCGTCAAGATTTTATGGATGGATGCGTTTTCTATTCCTTCTGGCTTTGCAATTTCTACTCTTTTAACCGTCATGCAACTACTCAAATTTCGATAATTTTATTTCTACCCTGGGGGCGACATCGTCAAAAAGTTCCCAACTTTTCTTGAGTATATGTTTATCTTTCACTGACTAGTTTCTTATTAACATTGGAGGTAGATGTGTTTTGCAATCAAATATGTTTGTTTCGCAAATGTTCTTCCGGTTATTGCTCTGGTGTGAATCATCCAAGGCCTTTCATCCAAATAATTGCAGTATTTACTTCGGAGGGTTTGAGCATGCGTTTAGCTGTTTCGGTTGTGACAGCAAAATTCTCGTTGAAAAATCTTGAAGCGTCTTCAGCAAGCTCTTGAATTCTATGGCTTGCTTGAACGTTGGGATCCATGCTTTCAGTGCTTGCTTGTATTCCAGAAGCAACTGAAGAAGCAGCTTTCCAAAACGTTTTTGATGGCAGCGCGTCTGCAGAAAGACGAAAGCTTTGATCGACAATTTCTCAGCTTGCTGAAGTTTCAGAAGCTTGTGGATTTTAGCTCGGCTTAATCGGTCACGAATTTACCTCATTAGAATCACTATAAACTTTCCTCAGGGTGAATAAAATTGAAGCTGCAGATAACACGTCGCTAAACCAATTTAACTTAAAAACGAAAGAAAGAAGAGATGAGCTTATTTCTGTAATTAAAAAATAGATTTATTTTTCCGTTTCTTCAAATTTACAACTTTTAATTTAATCCTGAATTTTTTTGTTATGAACAGCCAGGCTGAAATCACAGGATGTAATTTAGCGAAAAATGCACAATCTGGTTCTAAATCAGTATGAACACAAAAAGTGCCATAAAATTAGGAATTGAAAAACAATGCAAAATTAATTCCACAGACGAGAAAAAAATGAAGATTTTACCAGCGTTTTTACTCATTGGATCAACTAAAGCAGAGAAGAAAATATTTATTAAAATATATTAAACTGAATAAAAGAACGCAATCATGCAATGCTAAAAAACAATTTGTCACTCTGGTGACCCTTTGGAGAAGGGGTATCTTCCATAAAACGATTTGAGTAATTAATTGGGCAAAAAATCAAGCGCAACTCATGCCGAAACGAGCGCAAAAAGAGTCCCAAATACAATAACAAAGAATGCTTAATTGTAAAAAAAAGACTAACGTCAGGCGAATTGCTCTCAAACGATCGGCGCATGGTAGGCTTCGGTAGTAGCCAGCTGGGGCTTAGGGGTGCAAGCATGGGGGGGGGGGGTCAAGGGATGAGGCGAGTACGATTGGGAGGGCTGAACGAGAGGGGGTTACACTTTCTTTTAAGATTAATAACCCCTTTTCACACCATGCAATTGTATCCACAAAAAATTCCAACAAAACCATACTCGATAATAAAAGCCACTAGAAATTCGAAAACAGCTGACGCCGAAAAAACTGACAACAGTGACAACTTGGCATATTTACCGACACCACTCATAGATCTCGACTGACACCACTCATAGTTTTCTCTGCAAAAATGGGGCTCGAAAAAACGTAAAAAGTTGCTGGGTGAGGTCGAGCAAAAAACAGCTGCTAGCTTTTTATTCTCGAAAAACACACAGATGAAGTCGAAATCAGAAAAAAATAAATATTTTTACCAGCTGCCACCATCGGAGTACAATTCATTTGCCTCGTTTTGACATACATACTGGCTTAAAAATCTTAGATGAAAAAAAAAACAACTCAGACGAATTGAATCGAAGGACAGACGGTGTTCGCTTCTATGGTCTGCTTCAAGCTGGAGGGATGATTGCGAGATGTTCACCAATTTGCTCCAAATGCCAGTATTAAAATTTATTATAAGACCACTATTAAGACTAAAGGAAAAACAAAACATTTTGGTGAGATTGTAATTTGAATTTCAACAGTAAAATGCAGCCAATTGAGTTAAACTGTGCATCGAATCCCATGCGTTTTCGATGCCTGTTTTCTTGGACGCTTGGCTGTGCCCAGGAGTTTTCTATTAAAGCCGAAAAATTTTCGAAAGGAAATTAACAATACATACGCATTCGAAATTCAAATTTTCAAGAAAGTTTAAAATTTGCTTTTGTCGATCCAGTCCACACAAAAGCGAATCAAAAGTTGTGCAAAAATAATATATGATCATCTTAGTTACTCCAACGTTTCCAGAATTCTTTGCTGAGAATTTTCTGATTAATTGAGGGAGTACGTGAAAACAATAATTGATTAAAAATAATCAATTAGAATTTCAGGGGAAAAAATTGTCCACAGAAGCTGTTTTACAATTTTTGAAACCTGACTGTATAATAATGATACGTTTGCGAAAAAGTTTGCTATTTTTATTTATCTTGCAAAAACTTCCAGCTCAATCTCGAAACATGCATTTCAGAAAACTAAATGCTTACGGATCTAAATGTTTCTAAATGAGTCTTTTGTTGCAGATAAAAAGCATGTGTAAAACTGGAGGCCACTTCCTGTGAATGGAAAAAAAATTCATGGCATTCCTCAAGGAATAGTCTTAGGTGCTCCCATTGGTCTTCTCTTACATCAAAGACTACGGAAAAATAATCAGGCAATTTAAAAAAAATCAATTTGCAGATCAAAATCGGTTTTTTAAATCAGTTAATGCTGTCGAAATTAAAAAATTGTACATTAACTTTCTTTTGGAGACAAAAACGATGGTTTTAGTGAGACGAATTTCAAAGGCGAACAAATTAAAGCGAAAGAACTCTGGCGATAATTCGCAATTAGATTTGATTCTAATTTGAGCTTTCAAATTCAACTCAATAAAGCAATCTGAACCGGAATAATCTTTCTCATTAAATACGAAAAATAAAATTGCACACTTATAGGAAAAGTTAATTAGCATTTTCTTTAGTAAATGTTCCGACCCCACTTGTGGGGGGAAGAACTATATACTCAAATGGGTTTTTTTTTGTTCAGACAATTTTGGCCGATCGATATATTCATCGCAGAGAAATGTGAGTGGTATCATTAAAAAGCTGGTCCAGCGTGGAATTCAAAATTAAAAAGATTTTTTTGATTTTCGTTTTATTCGAGGAGCTATCGAGGATTGAAGTTTTGTGTGAACACAAAACTTCAATCCTCGATAATAAAAAATCCAATCCCTCATATTAAAATATTTTCTATAAAAAGTATTTCAAAATTAAATTTGACGCCAGAAAACGAACCAATTTTGTGTTCCTAGTAGACTAAAGGCGACAAAAGACTAGTTCTGGTCTTACAGTGAAGCTCACTATCAAAAAAATTCTATTTGAGAGCTCTTTTTTTATAAACTCTTCTACTTTTACTCTTGCTTTTTTAAGTCACCTAGAGACAAGTCACTTTTCATATCAAAGTTCCGTTAATGACAAACCTCCTTTACAGATAAATGAAGCCCAATTAACAAAAAAATCATTTTCAAAGAATTGATCATGTTTTTTTGGCTTTGACTCTGAGCATTGGTAATTCTAAATGAAGTTTTTAATTTCTTTTTGAGGTTTTACTAATATTTGAAGTCCTATGGCATGGACTCATTGACGAACATTGCAACATGTTCCGTGATGAACATTATGTGAATATAACTAGTGTTTTGAGTGGACAGCTATTGGCTGTTAAGACTTTAAAAACAATTTTTTGAAAAAATTTTTTTGATTAACCAATCATAAAATTGTTATCGTGATTTTTTAGCCATTCTCAGTGATGACAGCACCCTCGTCCTTCCTACTGCAACCAAATTTAATCTGGCTAGCGGTTTTATTTTCATTTTTTTTTTTTTCGGTTATATGACTTAAATGACACAAGATTTCAAAAATTTAAAAAATTTTTGGATATTTTCTTATTATTGATTACTTTTGAAATCTTATCACATTATCCAAATATTGATAGCTCCCATTCGCTTAGAAAAGACGCTCAGTGGATCACATAAAGTTTTCAGAGCTTTTCAACATTTTCTCGCACTTTACTGAATTTTTGGTTTTTGTCTGTTTTTGTTGTTGTTTTCATCGTCATAACACTTATTGATTATCTATGCATGACAAACATCCCTGTACTCCAATCGGTGTATATTTGAGCAAATTTATTGGTTTACATTGAAAGCTATTGAATTTAATGGCTGTTAAGAATTTAAAGAATTTAAAACTTTCGAAATTTTTATTTGAAAATTAACCATTCTTAAAGTTTTTTCGTGAACTGTTAGTCAGTCTCAGCATTGACAACCCCCACTTGCTTTCTACTGCAAATTAAATAATCTGGTTAGCAGTTTTAGATTCTAACTATTGGTTATATGACTTAAATGACACAAGATTTCAAATTTTAAAAAAAATTTTTTGAAAATTTTTGTATTATTGGTTACTTTCGAACTCTTATCACATTATCCAAATATTGTATAAGTCCAATTGGATTAGAAAAGACGTTCACTTAATCACAGATACAGTTTTCAGAGAAAAACTAATGGTTTAATTGGCTTCGACACTTTCTCCTCGCATTTTTCTACTGAATTTTGGTTTTTGCCTGTTTTTGATGTTGTTTTCACAGTCATAACTCTTATTGTAATGTCTTATTGACTATCTATGCCAAAGCATTACAAAAATTCTTTTTCTCCCGTCGTAGTATATCTGAGCGTAGTTATTGACCTCCGTTCAAAGCTCCGTTGAGTTTAATGGCTGTTATGAATTTAATAATTTTTCAAAAATTTTTTAACATTAACCAATCTTAAACTTTTTTCGTGAACTACTAGTCAGTCTCAGTACTAAGATGATTCTTCTCATCTCTACTGCAGCCAAAACTAATCTGGTTAGCGGTTTTTCTTCTACCTATTAATTTTAAAACTTCAATTCCACGAGTTTTTATAACTTTTAAATTTTCTGCTACCTTTTCTTATTTTTGGATCCTTTTGAAATCTTATCACATTATCTTATTACTGGTAGTTCCCATTGGTTTAGGGAAGACGTTCAAAGGATCATAGATAAAGTTTTCAGAGAACAGCTTATGATATAAACTGCTTCGACACTTTCATCTGGCATTTTTCTATTGAATTTTTGGTTTTTGCCCATCTTTGATGTTGTTTTTATAGTCAATAACTTGTTGTAAAGTCTTATTGACGAAATATGAATGGCAAACAAACTTGTTGTCCCATCGAAGCATAATTTAGCGTATTTACTGGCTTCTGTTGAAATCTAAGGAAATTAATGGCGATGATACTACGAGTTTTCTCAAAAACTTCGTGGTTCTAATGTATTTGTTCATATTTGTTGACTTTTTGAAGTTATACTGATAAAAAACAGGAATCCCCTTGCTGTAAAAATTAATTAAAAATAGAAAAGTTTTTAGCGAAAGTTCGTTTTTTATGCCTTGGACACTTTTCCCGCTCATTTTTTTTCATTTTGATATTTTTGCCTGTTTTTTTATTCTTTAGGTAGCCGTAAAATGCTAACCGTTCTCATAGACTTGTAATTAAGGACTGAATGAATGATGTTTCCCGATGAGTCAGTTCATAGCGAATAGTCTTAAAGTTTATTATATACATTTTCAAATATTTTCAAACTTTTCAGTTGTTGTTTTTTTTGTCAAATTGTAGCATGTTTTCATCAATGAGAGGCCCCATCCAATTTCTTGTTTTTCAAAATTTAACATACCTACTGATATTTTCTGTCACTGATGTTTTGTTTGTTGGACAATATGCGATTTTATAAACGTTTTTAGATTGGTCAATTTTTGTGTTTGCTTTTCTCTTCTTTCAGAACAATCGTGTAATAACCGATCCCAATGGTTTTCAAACTCGGCCCAAGTAAATTTATTTATTCTCTCAGCAGAAATCCTTCAGCCGAATTCGTAGAAATAACAATTGAAATAAAAATACATAATATTCAGATAATAGCTAATGATTTTAATGGTAGCAATAGTTTGGTTTTCTCGATTCGTTTGTAATTTTTTGACGTTTTCATTAGTTCGTTTCTATGTCAAAGACAAGTCCTTTTAATTTTGTACTGACTTTTCAGTAATTTATCAAAGGGTATTTAGTTAAAAGCAAATGTTTTAACGACTTTTGAAACTTCTTGTTTTAAAAAATGTTGATCATTTTTTGAATTTCGCCTCATTGTTCATTCTTTGTTGACATGTTACCTAGTCTCAATAAGAAAACTTTCAGTCTGCTGTATAGTTACGAGAAAATAAAAATTTGAGTAGTTGAAGTTTTATCTGACTGCATTTTGACGTTGATACTAGGTGCTTTTAAATTTAGATATTCAATTTTTGCCGTGAAATCTTTGTTTTTGCTAATTTTGTTGTTTGTTTTTTTTTGTCTCGTAGTCTCTTTAATGTTAAATCTCGTTGTCGCTGTAATGAGGCATGGCACTATTTAATTCAATTAGAAGAAAGGTTGTATACCGATTGTTTTAAACTCAAACATCTATTTTTGTTATCTCTTCATTTGGTTGACAATTAATTCAAAAATGTAGATGAGCTCGGGTCGGAACATCATGTGCGAACGCACATTAACGAGCCTCCTTGTTTAATTTTTACCCTTCGAGGGAAACAGCTACTTCTACAAAAATATTTTAATGCTTAGCAGCAGAACGATACCACTAATTTTAAATTATTATACTAGAAAATGGAATGTAAATAATATTTTTGACTTGTAAACTCTACCCAGCTGGTTACAAAAGCAATTTAAAATACAGATGACAAACAAGCGCTAGTGAAGTTCAGATCTGTGCAGCAGGTAAAACTTCAAAAATTCGAAAGCTGGAAAGCATAACGTCGAACGACAAAACATTATTCAGCTCATATTCAGAGAAAGAACCTTGCAACTAGCATGACTCGTCTAGCTCAAGATGCCACAAAAAAATCCCATTGAAAACAGCCTAGCAGGCTTTATTTTGACTTATCTGTGAAAGAAGCTACGAATAAGGATAAGGAAAATTGAATTTGACGACAGGAAATGAACAAAGCAATGTAAATAGTACATGACGCCCTATAAACAACTGCACTAATCTACTGACACTCGTAGATAACAAATATTATCAATATACATTTGAGGGATTTTTGACATCAACAAAAATATTTTAAACGCTAAAACAACATGCACAACTTCTACAAAGTGAACTTTTCTTAAATTAAGTTCCAGTTTCCGGCAAGGAAATTATGTCGAAACATGTCCCATGCTCATCCAAAGTTAGAGCATGAACAGTTGCATCGTCAGCTATGTGAATATTTTTTATATGTTTCTTTAGAATGTCTTTCCGTCTGAATATTTTGGCGCATAGCTTGCAGGCAAAGCGAATATTTATGTGCTTCGATTTCATGTGACGGTTCAAATTGCAGGAATGAAGAAACTCGCTGAAACAGATCGGGCAGGTGTGCATTTGGTTCAACTCCGAACTCTCTTGCTTTGATTGTTCGGAAAAACCCTCGTGATCTTTAAAGCTTTGAGAAACTTCAGTTTTTACCTCACGAGAGCCAACACCTCCCAACTCTTTTTCTAAAAAATGCATTTTATTCAACAATTCCGACTTGGTAACAGCATCGTTGCTTGCTTCACTCAGCTTCAAATCAAATCCAAGGCCTGAAAGAGAATCGTTGAGCGGATTGAACCCAGTTTCAGTTGGTTCAAACGATTCATCGACAGGAAATTCACATCGATCCACTTCCGTTACCGTGGGACTTTCGGGAACTCGTGGGAAAAAACTTAAAGGTTCCTCTTTGAAGTTTGACTTGTCGTGACCCTGTCCCCTTATTGGTTGATTACTGAAAGCTTTCTGTGAATACTCGATGCAATTTTTGGTAGACTTTTCAATATTATTGAAAATTAAAAGTCGCGACAAGCTATTATCGTCATCATCATCCTCATCACTTTCCCAAAGTGAGTTCACCTTGAACTGCTTTCTGTCAGAAGGGTTATCATCGCCTAATAAAGCCAAATTCCGCTTTCTGCTCGATGAATGGGCGTTATCGGTAAAAGTCTCCGGTGTCATTTCGGGAATCGTCCTGTATTGTTTGTTTTGTGCAGTTTGGTGGCTAAATTTCAATGTGCCTAAGCATTTACTCAACAAGTCATTCATGATGTACAGACTAACATCTTTACTGCCGATAAAGTTCATTAATTCTTTGTCCAGTGACAATGATATGCTAAAGCTTTCTTTGGGTGGAATGATAGTAGCAGCCATGATGGAACTAAAAAACACAAAGATAGCAGAAGAGGCCACAATCAAACTTATGTCTTGAAAGAAATCTTTGAACTAAGAGACAATCGGACACCAAAACCCAGGTCCCGAACACTTTTGAAATGTCTAATAATTAACCTGACAATCTTATAGGCTAATTGAAACTCTCCTCTGCATCAAAACTGGCAACTAAAATAATGTAACAATGAAAAATGAGGTAGCCAATTAACAGAAGTGGAAAATAAGAAAAGGAATTTCTACCTCCTCAAGCGTACCGCAGCAGCTTTGATAAACTGTACACTTAAAGTTAAATCGTTTAGAAGGCTGATCAGACCCTCAATGTTGGATCCAAAGTAGTTGTTTTTCCATCAAGAACATATATCATTTGAGCGCGTCAACAATACTTCTAGAAGACCATTCCCTGAAGTTGCATAAGAAAAATAGGCATACGCTATCTCTAATTGTCTCAAACTTCGTTCCAAATGTAACAAAACAATTATACCAAGCATTTTATCTTCATATCAAACCAGTGAAATCAAACATCACATGGTAATTCACTAGTGCACATTTGTTAGGACAAATTCAAGTATTAGCGTCACGCCAACAATAGTTGAGAAATACCAACAACAGAAAAATTTCTCGAATTCCACAAAAACAAGGTAGGAAATAAAGAATTTGTCAAAAGCAAAACTTGCAGGCTTGGAAATTCAGCCAACTCTTCGACATCAAGAAAATCGCAGGACTCAAAATGATTGCAACGGAAGTGGAAATAGGCAAAGAGTTATTAGAGCGACCATTGGGATCCAAGTCCTTTCAGCCCCTGCTGAAAGGACTTGGATCCCAATGGTCACTCTAATAACTGTTTGCCTATTTCCACTTCCGATGCATTTCTCAAATTGAACAACATTAAATTCAAAACATGAATTCAGTACAAAAACGTGACAGAGAAAAAATTTTCAAAACAACTTTCAAAACAATCTCGAAACACGTAGTTACTTTTCGAAACACAAGTTACTCTTCACTTTAGCAACACAAACAGTTGACACAGCAGTTTTGTGCTCCCCTCTCATTGAATTCACAAACGAAAACTCATCAAACTCAAGTATTGAAAAAAAGCTTTGAACAAAGAAACAATCAAACAGCAAAAACCAGGTCATAAACAAGTTTCAAAAGCCTAAAAATTCACATGACAATATTCTTAGCCAAATTTTAACTGTAAATTACATCAAAACAGCAACAAAACGAAAATAACAACAAAAGGTAAGGCAGCCAAAGAATATAAGGCGTAAAAATTGTCCTTCAAAGCTAGGTATTCTGCCTCTTAAAGAATTCCTCGGCAGCTTCGATCAACTGTCCAATTAAATTTAATCTCTAACAGTGCTGCTTAGATCAGAGTCTTTCAACTTGGCCAAAATCTCCAGCTCTTTCAGACAACGTGGAATTACTGCACAAAGCAATCAAAAATTTATATCTTTTCAAATTCCAAAATTTTCCCAGCTGTTCTATTCTTCGAACTATGGTTGCTTGATCTAAATCAGACGCAGTATCTCTCTAATTCAAACTAACCGTTCGAAAATTTATTCAAATCATTCATACAACTACAGTATTTTAGCGAGTCAATCTAATAAACCAATCGCGTTCCGCTTCTAAATGTCTGATTTTCAACAATTACAAAGAAAACTAACATAATTGGGGGCTAACATAACTAAAAATACCATAATTGGGGCTATTGTTTCATGGCGGTGCTATAATGGGAAAGATCCAAAATTTCAACTGACGACTTTCATAGGCTGATTTAAACTCTCACAGACATCAGAACAGCTAACGAACGAAAATAACATTGATAAAGAAACAATAGAAACACTTTTATCTGGGCCAAAATGTCTACATTCATTCGTTGAATCATTCGATAAAGTTACTTTCTCCTTGGTGCGGTTGGTGGAAGATGTTTTGAAATGTTTTTCAGCTGTAACTTGAATCCCAATTTGGTATATAATCGCGTTTTTTATCTTATGTTAAAACTGGTAACAATTGCCGTTACATTACAAACAAACCATATTCAAACTTCTGCAGTTTAGCATATCATAGGCCATACCTTTGAAAAACGTGATTCATGAGCATAAGCAATGTCACCGAGGTTATAAAACATAGTATTACAATTATATCAGAATTTTTTTTTTACTATTTTGCATGAATCGGGTTTTTTAAGCTCGGTCGAATAAAATTTGCAATTGGTTTCATTGAATGTGCAAGTTTTCAAATTTTTTCAAAAAAAGGTTTTTAATGATCTGTATGTCTTACATCCAAATTAGAATTTCCTCAATGACTTGCTGTATGCTTAAATTATGACTGCATAATGCTTGCAAGTTATCAATTGCAGGTAGTATACGTAGAAAATTTTTAAAAAGATCAGTTAAAATTGTGATCACTTGGATTTTTGTGTTGTGTTATCCCAATATTAGTTCAAACGGTCATACTTCAAACGGTCATACTTTATTAATTGGCTTAATTATAGTTTGAATTTTAAAGTGCAATCAGAAGTGCAAAACTAAGACAACGGAATTCTTCTTCCTCAGGCGTATCACAGCAACCAGCGTATCACAGCAAGATGAGTCGTTTAGAAGGCTGCTCAGACACTACGTTTTGGGTCGGATCCAAAGAAGTTTCTTCTATCAAGAACTCAAATAACATAAGTGCCCTAAAGAAAATTTTACGCGAGGGACGGATCAGTGGAGACGCACGTTTTATCTATTTGAACGAGTAATAAGATCATTATACCAAGCTATCCCTCTGTTCATGAACGAGGAATTTTCGAACTTCAAATTGTAATTCACTCTAGCAGTTTTGTTTAAAAAGTTGACTTAATAAAGTTACGCTGACACTTGTCTAGAATCCCCAACAGTTCTTAAAATGCTAATCGCCTCGAAAGCAAGCAAGGAAATAACAAAAAAACGCCAGCAAAACCAGCACTGAAAAATCTAGTACATAATTGTTCTGGAGCAATGGCAGGTTTTGTAATCTCCTGGATCAACCCATGTACTTCAAGAGAAAGCAGAACTCAAATGAACTGCAGCGGTGGCAGATAGAGGAGTCTATCTTTCAAAACAATCATTAGAATCCGATATCATTCAGCTACTATAGAGATTTCTCAAGTAAAACAGCTAACTTGAAACACGAAATTGAGTACATGTGATATAGAATAAAAAACAAATCTGGCAAACATTTTCGAAAAACGTTGAAGATACAAATTAAAAACAAAATAAACAATCAACGAAGCATTGTTCTTTGTTGGTGTTCTTCTCGTGTTCGAAAACGAAAATCCAATAAAACGTGGTCTCATCATACTCATGTTTTGGAATAAGCGTTGATCCAAGAGACAATCAAGCAATTAAATCCAGGTCATAGACACTTTTCCAGTGCCTAAAATTTCGGGTGTTTCCCATTATAGCCCGCCCCAGCTTAGTGGTCACTAGAGCTCCCCTACCCTCCAATCATGGTAAACATACCATAATTGGGGGCTAATGGTTCATGGTGGTGCTATAATGGGAACGATCCAAAATTTCAGTTGACAATTTCCATAGACTAATTCAAACTCTCAACGACATCAGAACAGCCAATGAACGAAAAAAAACATTGATAAAGAAACGATAAACACTTTCATTTTGACCAATGTGTCTACATTCATTCCTTGAACCATTCGATAAAGTTAATTTTGCCTTGGTGCGGTTCGTGGAAGATGTTTGAAATGTTTTTCAGCTGTAACTTGATTCCCAGTTTGTTATATAATCGTTTTTTTTTATCTTACATTAAACTGATAAGAATTGCGTTCACATTCCAAACATGTAATATTCAAACTATTGCAATTTGGCATATCAGAGGCCATATTTTCGACGAACTTGTTTGATGAGCATAATCAAGGTCATAGAGTTTATAAAACATGTTATTACAACTGTATCAGAAAATGTTTTCACTTTTTTGCATGAATTAGTTTTTTTCAGGCTCTGCTGAAGAAAATTTGCTATTGTTTTTTTGAGAAGTTTTGAAAAGCATTGTCAAAAAATATGACGTTCAATGATCTGCATACCTGAAATCCAGATTAGTTTTTGCTCAATGAATTGCTGATGCTGGGGAAATGGCTGCAAATTGTTTGCAAGTTCTCAATTGCAGGTAATTAACCGAGGAATTATTCAAAAGATCAGTTAAAATCTCGAGATTTTGTTTGGTCGTATCCTGATATTAGTTCCCATCAAAGTGTCATAATTTACTAATTGACTAAATTATAGTTTGAGTTTTAATGAGGCTGATGTTATTAACGACTTACCATATCCTAATTTACAGAATTTTCCCTTAACGATTTTTTATTTCGCTTTATCGAAGGCAGCAG
Organism: Convolutriloba macropyga; assembly: GCF_964194025.1. Lineage (NCBI taxonomy): Eukaryota > Metazoa > Xenacoelomorpha > Acoela > Convolutidae > Convolutriloba > Convolutriloba macropyga. The sequence continues at coordinate 63,924,855 of NC_134468.1, forward strand.
CAGTGAAAAAAGAAAAGCAAAACTAAGACAACGAAATTTCATCCTCTAAGATGTACCACAGCCAGATTATCCTTTTAGAAAGCTGCTAAGACACTTTTAGGTTTTAAGTTGGATACAAAGACGTCTCTTCTATCAAGAACTCAAAAAACTTAAGTGTCCTAACAATAATTCTAGGGGGAGGACCGATCAGCGAAGACGCACGTTATATTTATTTTCCTCAAATTTTGTTCCCAGAGTAAGAAGACCACTATACCAAGTGTTCCGTCTGCACGTAAACCGGAAGATGTCAAACTTCAAATAGTATTTCACTTCAGCAGGTTTGGTTTGAAAAATTGATGTAAAAATTTTACGCTGACAGTTGTCTACTATCCCCAACAAATCTAAAATCACTAATTGCCTCAAAAGCAAGCAAGGGAATAGAGATTACGCAAAACGAGAATTGAAATATCCAGTACAATTTTTTTCTGGAGCAATGGCAGGATTTGTAATCTCCTGGATCAACTCATGGACATCAAGAAAAAGCAGGACTAAAATGAATTGTGGTGGTGGCAGATACAGGCGTCCATCTTTCAAAGAAACTATTAGAATCCAATAGAATTAAGCTACTATAGCAATTTCTCAAGTACAACAGCTAATTCAAAAGACGAAATTGAGTATGAAAATGAGATCTATAAAAATCAAATCCTGCAAACATTTTCAAAAACGTTCACGTTACAATTAATCTTAGCAGAAACAAACAGTCAACGAAGCATTGTTTTTTGTTGGTGCTTCTCTTGAGTTCACAATTGAAAGTCTTTTAAAACGTGGTCTCGTCTTACGCATGTCATGGAAAAAGTTTTGATCCATGACACAACCTAGCAATCAAACCCAGTTCATAGACAATTTTCCCAAGCCTAAAATTTCGGGTGTCTCCCATTATAGCTCGCCCCAGCTTAGTGGTCACATAATCTTGAATCCCCTCCAATCATGGTTAATATACCATAATTAATGGCTTATGTTTCATGGCGGTGCTAAAATGGGAAAAAAGATCAAGAATTTCAATTGAAAATTTTATAGACTGACTTAAACTCTCAACGACATCAGAACAGCTAATGAACGAAAATAACAATGACAAAAGAAACAATAGAAACAATTGTATCTGGCCCCAAATGTCCACATAGAATCGTTGAACAATTCGATAAAGTTAGTTTTGATATGGTGCGGTTACTGGAAGATGTTTTGAAATGTTTTTTTGATGTAATTGATTCCCAGTTTGTTATATAAGTGTATTTTTTATCTTATGCCGAAACTGGTAAATTTTGCGGTTTTATTCCAAACAAAGCATATTCAATTTTTTGCAAAATATTATGTCATAGGCCATAACATCAGAAAGGTGATTGATGAGCATGGGCAATGACACCGGGGAAAGAAAACGTATTATTACAACTATATCAGAAAAATTTGCCATTTTCTTGCATGAATCGATTTTTTCAAGCTCGGTAAAACAAAATTTGCTATTGTTTTCTTCGGCTGAGAAATTCTCCAAAAGTTTTTTAAAAATGTAGTTCATTGATATGTACATCTGACATCCAGTTTAGTTTTTGATCAATGAATTGCTGTATGCGTGAATTATGACTGCGAGATTCTTTCAAGCATCAATCACTGGTAATTTACATTGAAAACTTTCCAAAAGATTGGTTAAAATCTTGAATGTTGTGTTAACCCGAATTGGTTCTCCTCAAAGGGTCATACTTTACTAATTGACCTAAAAATAGTTTGAATGATAATGAGGCTGATGTTATCAGCAATTTACCACATCTTAATTCACTGAGTTTTTCATTAACGGTTTTAGTTTTGCGTTATCGAAAGCAGCAGTACTACAAAAAGAAGAACAAAATTAAAACAAAAGAATTCTAAATCGTCAAGCATGCCACTGCAACACGCATACCACAGCAAGTTGAGTCGTATAGAAGGCTGCTCAGACACAACGTTTTAAGTTGGATCTAAAGAAGTTTCTTCTATCAAAAACTCATATAACATAAGTTCTACGGGAAGGACGGATCAGTGAAGACGCACGTTTTATCTGTTTCCTACAAATGTCAGTCCAAGAATAATAAGATACTAAGCGTTCCGTCCGTACATGAACCGGGAAATGTCAAACTTCAAATAGTAATTCATTCGAGCAGTTTTGTTTAAAAAGTTGACTTAATAAACTTACGCTGACAGTTGTCTAGAATCCCCAACAGTTCTAAACATGCTGTTCGCCTTAAAAGAAAGCACGGAAACAAAGAAAACGCCAAAACCAGCACTGAAATTTATATTCCATATTTTTTCTGGAGCAATGACAGGTTTGTAATCTCCTGGATCAACTCATATACATAAAATAAGCAGGACTAAAATGAGTTGCAGCGGTGGCAGATACAGGCGTCTATCTTTCAAAGCAACCATCAGTATTCGATATCAATCAGCTACTATAGCAATTTTTCAAGTACAACAGCTATTTCAAAAAACAACAAAATGAATACAAAAAGGTGACATCGAAAAAATCAAATCTTGCAAACGTTTTCAAAAGCGTTAAATTTACAATTAATCTTAGCAGAACAAACAGTCAACGAAGCATTGTTTTTTTTGGTGCTCTTCTCAGTTTCACAAACGGAAATCCTTTAAAACGTGGTCTCATCATACTCATGTCTTGGAAAATGCTTCGATACAATGAGACAACCTAGCAATCAAACCCAGGTCATAGACAATTTTCCAATGCCTAAAATTTTGGTTGTCTTCAATCACAGCTTGCCCCGGATGAGTGGTCACATAACCTAAACCCCCCTTCCCTCCAATCATGGTAGATATACCATAATTGGGGGCTAATGTTTCATGGCGCTGCTATAATGGGAAAGGTCCAAAATTTCATTGACAATTTTCATAGACTGATTGAAACTCTCATCTAAATCAAAACAGCTAATCAACAAAAATACCATTGATGAAGAAACAACAGAAACACTCATATCGGGCCTAAGTGTCCACATCCAATCGTTGAACAATTCGATAAAGTTACTTTCTCCTCGTTGCGGTGGGTGGAAGATGTTTTGAAAAGTTTTCCAGCTGTAACTTGAATCCCAATTTGTTATATAATTGTGTTTTTTATCTTACGTTAAAACTAGTAAGAAATGCCGTTACATTACAAACAAACCATATTCAAACTTCTGCAATTTAGCATATCATCGCCCATACATTTGAAGAACGTTATTGATGGTCATAAGCAATGTCATCGAGGTTATGAAACATATTATTATAGCTATTTCTGAACATTTTTTAATTTTTTGCATGAATCAATTTTTTTAAGCTTGGTCGAACAAAGTTTGCTATTGCTTTCTTGGGTTGAAAAAATTTTTTTTCAACTTGTTTTTCAAAGTTTTTATTTTTCAAAAAAATTGGCGTTCAATGTTATGTATAACTGACATCCAGCTGAATATTTGCTCAATGAATTGCTGATTGCTTGAGATATGGTTGCTAAATGTTTGCAAGTTATCAGTTGCAGGTAATATACATAGAAAAGTTTCAAAAAGACCAGATAAAATCTGGAATTTTTGTGTGGTGGTACCCGATATTAGTTTTCCTCAAAAGGGTCATATTTTATTAATTGAAATAATTATGTTTGAATATTAATTGGGCTGTTGTTATTAGCAACTTATATAAGTGTATTTCTTATCTTATGCCAAAACTGGTAAATTTTGCGGTTTTAGTCCAAACAAATCATATTCAATCTTTTGCAATATATTATGTCATAGGCCATAACTTCGTAAAGGTGATTGATGAGCATGAGCAATGACACCGGGGATAGAAAACGTATTATTACAACTATATCAGAAAAAATTTCCCATTTTTTAGCATGGATCGATTTTTTCAAGCTCGATAAAACAAAATTTGCTATTGTTTTCTTCGGCTGAGAAATTCTCCAAAAGTTTTTAAAAATTGTAGTTCATTGGTATGTACATCTGACATCCAGATTAGTATTTGATCAATGAATTGCTGTATGCGTGAATTATGACTGCAAAATTTTTTCAAGTATCAATAACTGGTAATTTACATAGAAAACTTTCCAAAAGATTAGTTAAAATCTTGAATGTTGTGCTATCCCGATATTGGTTCTCCTCAAAGGGTCATACTTTACTAATTGACCTAAAAATAGTTTGAATGATAATGAGGCTGATGTTATCAGCAATTTACCACATCCTAATTCACTGAGTTTTTCATTAACGGTTTTAGTTTTGCGTTATCGAAAGCAGCAGTACTACAAAGAGAAGAACAAAATTAAAACAAAAGAATTCTAAATCGTCAAGCGTGCCACAGCAACACGCATACCACAGCAAGTTGAGTCGTATAGAAGGCTGCTCAGACACAACGTTTTAAGTTGGATCTAAAGAAGTTTCTTCTATCAAAAACTCATATAACATAAGTTCTACGGGAAGGACGGATCAGTGATGACGCACGTTTTATCTGTTTCCTACAAATGTCAGTCCAAGAATAATAAGATACTAAGCGTTCCGTCCGTACATGAACCGGGAATTGTCAAACTTCAAATAGTAATTCACTCGAGCAGTTTTGTTTAAAAAGTTGACTTAATAAACTTACGCTGACAGTTGTCTAGAATCCCCAACAGTTCTAAACATGCTGATCGCCTCAAAAGAAAGCACGGAAACAAAGAAAACGCCAAAACCAGCACTGAAATTTATATTCCATTTTTTTCTGGAGCAATGGCAGGTTTTTAATCTCCTGGATCAACTCATTTACATAAAATAAGCAGGACCAAAATGAGTTGCAGCGGTGGCAGATACAGGCGTCTATCTTTCAAAGCAACCATCAGTATTCGATATCAATCAGCTACTATAGCAATTTTTCAAGTACAACAGCTAATTCAAAAAACAACAAATGAATACAAAAAGGTGACATCGAAAAAAATCAAATCTTGCAAACGTTTTCAAAAGCGTTAAATTTACAATTAATCTTAGCAGAACAAACAGTCAACGAAGCATTGTTCTTTTTTGGTGCTCTTCTCAGCTTCACAAACAAAAATCCTTTAAAACGTGGTCTCATCATACTCATGTCTTGGAAAAGGCTTCGATACAATGAGACAACCTAGCAATCAAACCCAGGTCATAGACAATTTTCCAATGCCTAAAATTTTGGTTGTCTCCAATCATAGCTTGCCCCGGATGAGTGGTCACATAACCTAAACCCCCTTCCCTCCAATCATGGTAGATATACCATAATTGGGGGCTAATGTTTCTTGGCGATGCTATAATGGGAAAGGTCCAAAATTTCATTGACAATTTTCATAGACTGATTGAAACTCTCGTCTACATCAAAACAGCTAATTAACGAAAATACCATTGATGAAGAAACAACAGAAACACTCATATCGGGCCAAAGTGTCCACATCCAATCGTTGAACAATTCGACAAAGTTACTTTCTCCTTGTTGCGGTGGGTGGAAGATGTTTTGAAAAGTTTTTCAGCTATAACTTGAATCCCAAATTGTTATATAATTGTGTTTTTTATCTTACGTTAAAACTAGTAAGAAATGCCGTTACATTACAAACAAACCATATTCAAACTTCTCCAATTTAGCATATCATCGGGCATACCTTTGAAGAACGTGATTGATGGTCATCAGCAATGTCATCGAGGTTATGAAACATATTATTACAGCTATTTCTGAAACAAAATCAACTTTTTTGCATGATTCAATTTTTTTAAGCTTGGTCGAACAAATTTTGCTATTGCTTTTTTTGGTTGGGAAACCTTTCAAAATTTTTATTTTCAAAAAAACTGGCGTTCAAAGACCTGTATATCTCACATCCAGCTTAGTGTTTGCTCAATGAATTGCTGATTGCTTCAGATATGGTTGCAAATAGCTGCAAGTTATCAATTGCGGGTAATTTACATAGAAATGTTTTGAAAAGATCAGTTAAAATCTGAAATTTTTGTGTTGTGGTATCCAGATATTATTTTTCTTCAGAGGGTAATATTTTATTAGTTGACTTAATAATAGTTTGAATATTAATGGGGCTGTTGTATTTAAAAATTTATCAAAACCTAATTTACTGTCTTTTCCCTTTACGGTTTTTATTTCGCTTTATCGAAGGCAGCAAAAGTGAAAACAGAAAAGCAAAATTAAGACAACAAAATTTCTTCTCCTCAGGCGTACCACAGCAACAAGCGCATCACATCAACATGAATCGTTTAGAAGGCTACTCGGACACTTTGGGCTTTCAGTCAGATGCACAGACGTCTCTTCTATTGAAAACCAAAATAACTTAAGTGCCCTAACTAAAATTCTAGGGGGGATGACGGATCAGTGAAGACGCACGTTATATTTATTTCAATCAATTTTTGTTCCCATAGTGATAAAACCATTATACCAAGTGTTCCGTCCTTATTTAAATAAAGAGATGTCGAATTTTAAATAGTAAATAACTTCAGCCGGTTTGGTTTAAAAAATTGATCGAAAAGCGTTACGCTGACTGTTGTAGTGATTACCCCAACATATTTTAAATTGCTGATTGCCTTGAATACAACAACAGATATAATGAATACGCCAAAACCAGAACTTAAATTTCCAGTACATATTTTTTCTGGAGCAATGGCAGGCTGTGTAATCTGGATCAACTCTTGGACATCAAGAAAAAGAAGGACTAAAATGGATTGCAGCAGTGGCAGATACAGGCTTCTATCTTTCAAAGCAACCAAAATAATCCAATAGCGTTCAACTACTATAGCGGTTTCTCAAGTACAACAGCTAATTCAATACCTTAAACTGAGTACAAAAATGTGATATAAAAAAATCTAATCTTGCAAGCAATTTCGAAAGACGTTAGAAATACAACTTATCCTAAACAAAACAAACAGTCAACGGAGAATTGTTGTTTGTTTGTGCTTTTCTTGGGTTCAAAAATGACAATCCTTAAAAACGTGGTCACATGAAACTCATGTGTTGAAAAAAACTTTGATCCAAGAAACAATCGAACCATCAAATGCAGGTCAAAGACACTTTTCCAGTGCCTGAAGTTTTGGGTTTTTCCTATCATAGCCCTCACCAGCTTTCTATTCAGATAACCTATAGCCCCCTTTCAATGATGGTAAAAATACCACCAACTTGGACTATGATGGGAAAGATCCAAAAATTCCATTGACAATTTTAATAGGCTGATTTAAACTTTCAACAACATCAGAAGAACTATTGAACGAAAATCAGTATATTTCTGTCGTGTCGCTTGCTCTCAAATGTGCTTCGCATCGATTAGCATTCTGAGCATTTTTTGATAATCTGCGACTGAAGATGTTCTGCGACTTTTTTGATAATCTGCGACTGAAAACGACAATACTTCTCGTATTGTCGTTTTTAAAATTGATCTTCTCGAAGTTGAGATATTGATCCTGTAATTATTTTGAATGGACAGCACATTAATTTTAATGCATTGTGAAAGTTTTTTCCGGCTTTTTTCTGTATAATGGTTTAAATTACATTTTTTTTTAGTTTTTGCTGAAGAAGCATTTCTCAATAAAAAATGGTGAAAATCTGATAATGGGTAAACTGCGTCATTTTACGCCTTCGGGTTGTTCTGATGTTGCCAGATTTTAAAGCTGATGTTCCGTTTTAAAATTTAATAGTTTTATTGTAGATCATAAAAAATTTTCTTAAGTAGAAACTGCGAGTAAATTGGATAATTTAGGTCAACTTAGACAAGTTATAGAGGTGTTTGAAATAAACTTTCTTCCTTACAGGGTTAATGTTTCGAAGACGCCAGAGAGGGGAATTGAGTGATGTATCTTAAACAAACAAAATTGATGAACAAACGCATATTGAGCTGTCAAAATAATACTTTAACTCATTAAAAAAAATATTTATTCATTAAAACAAAATATTTCATTGAATCATTAAAAATATTCAAATTGCAAACTACTCGCAACGGCTGATCCGTTGGTCATGAAATTTGGAAGGCAGGTTGGTGGCACCCTATAATTACTAAAAAAAATGTTTACCCGAACACGTTTTGACCACTACTTTGCGAGTTATTAAGTGTGGAATTTTGGTTTCATCCGGGAGGTAGACGAAAAGTGTGTGCGGTTTTTGCTCGTGTTCTAAAGGGAGTTAGGCCATGAACTTTTGTAGGTAGTTGCAACTATGAGAGAACTTTTCATGACAATAATTAGTTTTGTCAACTTGACCCCTCATTTTGGAGAGTTGAACTTTGGATGGCCTCTAGAGGTCAAATTGTGGGCTTTTAGGAAAATTAGGCTTTTCGGCAGATTTTAACTGGAGAATTGCATGAAATGTTGTGAGAACCTTTGGGGTTGAGTTTATATATTTATCAATCACATAATTTTTGACAGGGATTGATTGCAGCTAGTTAATTTGATCGCGGAAGTAGAGGAATAATAACATTTCAGAGCAACGTTCAATGTTTACTAAGCAAACACTGATTGATAGGTCAAGTGCATATATCAGATAAAGCGGAGTGGATTTCTTTTTGTGTACTTAAGATAAGGAGAAAAGTGAAGAATAGTTGGTAGCAGTTGAATGACAAAGCATAAAATGATAATGGTTAGTTTGCATAGCAAACAAAATCCTCTAACAGAATGTGACAGATTTCAAGTGTAAGTTGAGATGTTTATTTAAGAGATCAAGGTTTGTTTGCTTAACATAAGAGCGTATTGGTTGAGTATAAATTGAAGCGACACAGAGAAATTTGGAAGACGTTGTAGAATCTTGGGAGAACTTTAAGTTTTTGCCACAAGAGAGATTTTCGCACAGGCGGGAGAAAGCATTTGGTTTAATGGGACCAAATTTACATGATAGTGCGAAAAGCAAAGAAGAGATTGAGAGTGAGACTGAACTCTGTAAGTTCGTAATTGCAAAACCAGTTGGGATACTGTGAGCGCGCTTAATTTAGTTCATGTGGGAAGTGAACCACGGATATTGTTATTACTATTTTATTTACTATTATAAATTGTCCTAATTTTGTACTTTTCATTGATGTGCAAATAATATTCATACTTTTGTAATCCATATAACTAGAATAGATATTACGAGCCCCATTGTGAATTAACTTATTTCAAGGCAATCTCATCTGCAGCGGCATACAAGAGTGTGAGAGGGAAAATGGCAGAGTAACAAATTAACGCTTGCTTCACCAATTCAAAATATTTGGTTTATTTTAATAGATTAATCTTCTTGTCGACAAAGTACCCTCACTTTTGAGCCTAGCAGAAATTCAGAAGACGACACTGGCACTCCTGGGTAGGTTTTGTTTCTTTGCTACTTTTGCTGTAAATTAATTTCCAATTAGTTGGAGAGTGTGCGATATATTTCGTTGGAGAAACTACTGCGAGCACACCGAAAGCTGACTTAAATTTTCTATTTAGTTACCATTTGATTATGTTTGGTTATCAATTGGTGAAGTGTTTTCCTTCACCATGCTACGAAATTTGGGAAGTTTGGCGTAAACATTATTTGAGCAATGGCATGAAGCTGGGATGGACGGAAGAAGAGATGATGAAGTGGTTGCCTACAAATATGTATGGGTGCAGGAATGCAGGAAGTGATTTACCAAGAGGTTATTAGCGGTCGACTCCAGGGAAGCAAGCATGGACATTGACAGAGACGCTGTATCAGTTTGTCATACAATTGTGTGACAATCCACTTTTTAATGAGCAAAGCTACAGTTCGTTTGTTGGAGGGAAAGCTAGAAGTAGGGCAGAATGCCTTGAAACCAGTAATACTGTGGATCAGATAACACGACAGCAGTTTTCTCAAAAAGGCAGGTGATTGATACAAGCAGAAGCGTATACGCTTCTTTAATGGATAAATTTCGGCAACCCCGCAAAAGATCTGAAGGATTTGTCATTGGCACCCGCTGTGGTGTGTCAAGAGAAGAAGCTTTCACTAACGATTCTGTTTGGAGAAGTTGAAGATAAGAGAACTGTTGAGAGTGGTAATAGAATAAGAATTTCAGGTTAAGGCGATAAAGTGCAAACTGAAACTGAGGTCGAGTTTACGCGTTAAGTTTGCGGTCAAATAAAGCAGGATGTTCATAGAGCAGAGCTAAGCAAATATGAAAACAATGGCTTCAAAAAAAGTATGACAGAACAAAAAATCATTGAGCGGAGTGTTGAGTCTTGTGGACCAGATGAGCATCGTGCTACGGAAAAGGATTATTTATGGTCACAAGAGTCTGAAGAGCTAAGCGATGAACCATAAGATGACAAATATTTGTGGAAGATGTTTCGGATACAGTTTTTTTGGATATAGAGGAAATTGATGTCGACGATGCAAGAAGCGAGAAATGTGTTGGGTCGAGATTGAATTCAGTCGCATGCGACAATGTAACAGCAATAGCGAGCAACTTTGGCGGTGGTGTTAAAGCTAGCAGAAACGATATGTTTGGAGCTTGTGACTTGATGGAGTTAAAGACAAGAGGTATGGAACAGAATTTCTGCAGTGCAACACACGTGGCTGAGGAGACACAGATGCGTACAACTGAGTGCACTGTGGACTCATTGGAGAATTGGATAAGTTCAGGAGGAATTGATCGGCAGTTAGTATCTGAAACACTGAAAGGACAAAACAAAAAGGCAGCAGGTGGACGGAGTAATTTTTCACAGTTGGGAATGGAGCTGAAGGAATGGGTGCAATCGCAACTGAATGGAAGTTGTCTTAATGGTAGTGTTTTCGTTGAAACAACGGATGATCATCAACGGGAAAGTGCTGATATTTACAGAACAGGCAAATCCGATCAGAAGTCAATGGCTATGGTGTTGCACACTTAAGTTTTCGGTGATCAACATCCTAAAAGGGAGAATTCTACCGGGTTTTCAATGGAAATTGAGCAAAAACTGGTGAGAAGGATTGCATCACGATTTCCGAAGATTGCAATGCTAATGCTGGAGAACTGAGCATTGAGCTGTAAAGAGAGGCGGACCTGTTTGAATGCATCAGGACGGCATTCATGGCTGGATTACAGAAGAAATGGGAGCTACAGTGGAAAAGAGGTGGAGATCCATTCAAGCATCAGACTTAGAACGTTTTCGTGTACAGGTGCATGAGTGTATAATGAGAGAGACGTTGACAGCTAAGTTTCTTGAGCCTTTTTTAACCTAGTTTTGCCTACCTTGTTTTAATTTGGTTTATTAGGACAAGGTTGATCAGGCACTGTAGCCTTAGGATTTTTTTTTCAAAAGATGAATTACGGAAATGTGTAATTCTAGTAGATCTATTTTTGGATTTGTTGTTTTTTTCCTTAGTAATTTTGGGGTTCCCGTGGAGGATGTACGCCAGAGGCAATGAAGTTTGATCAAAAATCAATGTTGATGAATTCGGTGGAAAATGTTAACATGTGAAAATGCGAAAGTTTTTTCAAATCTGATTTAATCAACCGCCATTCAAATTTTAGTGCAGTTAGCTTCTTTTTACCCGGAGCTAAAACCTAAGTGGTTCACTTCACTAGGTCGACTATTGTTAAAGTACGTAGGATTAAGTTAATCGGGTCACAGGCTAATGGCTTGCAACTATTTGGAAAAATAGTAATATAGGAGGGAGGAGTTTAGAACATAAGAAGTTTTCTTAAGTAGAAACTGCGAGGACAACACAGGTCAACCTAGAAAAGTTAATTAGGTGTTTGAAATAAACTTTTTTTCATAGAGGGTTACTGTTTCGAAGGCGCCAGAGATGGGAATTGAGTGATACATCTTAAACAAACCAATTGATGAACAAACACATATTGAGCTGTCAAAACATTTATTTACTTAGCAAAGTTGTAATTGTGCATCAGACCAAAATCGAAATGAGTGATTTAAAATAAGAAGTGAACTAGAGAGCAAGAATTTGAAGTAAACTTGATACTTTGAACAAAAATGGAATTTCAATTTGAAGTAGCTAAAATTGCGAATCCGAATTCACAAAATAGTGGGTACCCAAAACCTGGTGCACCTCAACTCCTTAAGTTATATCCATCATTGGACTCTGAAAAAATGTTGGGATGTCACCCTAATGATTGTCTATATGTAAAAGGGATGCGCGGCCGGTTACATCTTTTCGGTCTGAGTTTTTTTCGATCCTAAGTAAAGCTTTGTTGATTTAGCGTAAATAAAAAGGCAATTTATCAGTTTTTCAAAATACCACCTAGCAGATCTAAACCGCCCCCCACCCCCTTGGAGGTTATATTCAGCGGACGTTTGCCAAATTTTAATATCAGGTAAACCAAACGGTCCTTTCAAGCTGGTGTACCTTTTGGGCCAATCCGACCACCCAACCCCAAATTATTAGCACCGGAAGTGGTGTGATTTGAAGGTTTTCGATATTTTGAAAAAAATGACTGTTTGAGTATGATATAAGGCTAATTAAGGGTTGCAATGGGTATCAGGTCCAGAGTAATGTATGAGATGATCATGGAAAAGGTTAGAATACCTTTTTGTGTATTCTGCGATAAATAGGCTGTTTTTTGCCGGAAGATAGTTGGCACATAATTTGAAATAGTAACGTTTAATGTTAACTAAGCAAACACTGATTGATATGTCAAGTGCATATATGAGATAAAGCGGAGTGGATTTCTTTTCGTGTATTTAGATAAGGAGAAAATTGAACAATGGTTGGTAGCAGTTGGATGACAAAGCATAAATTGATAATTGTTAGTTTGCATAGCAAACAAAGCCCTCCGACTGAATGCGAAAGATTTCAAGTGTAAGTTGCAATGTTTTTTTATTAGATCAAGGTTTGATTGCTTAAGATAAGCGCGTATTGGTTGAGTATAAATTGAAGTGACAGAGAGAAATTTGGAAGAAGTTGGAGAATTTTGGGAGAACTTCAAGTTTGCACACAGGAGAGATTTTCGCACCAGCGAGAGAAAGCAGTTGGTTTAGCGGGACTATACCTAATATGTTAGTGTGAAAAGCAAAGAAGCGATTGAGAGTGAGACTGAACTTTGGAAGTTTGTAATCGCAAGACCAGTGTGGATACTGTGAGCGCTTTTGATTTAGTTCATTTGGGAAGTGAACCACGGATATTATTATTATTATTTTATTTACTATTATAAATTGTCTTAAGTTTGTACTTTCCATTGATGTGCAACTAATATTCATACTTTTGTTATCCATAGAACTAGAATTGATATTACGAGACCCATTGTGAATTAAGTTATTTCAAGGCAATCTAATTTGCAACAGCATGCAAAAGTGGAAGAGGGTAAATTGCAGTAAAGAAGTAACGCTTGCTTCACCAATTCAAAGCCTTAGGTTTATTTTATTTGATCGGTCTTCTGGGCGACAGAGTCCCCTCACTGTTGAGCGTAATTACAAATTCAGAAGACGACATTTTTATTTAGGTACTTAGAACATATAAAATTTGAGAATATTTAATCGTGTTTTGTGGACGTCTCCTCAAAACTGAAATTTGGTGAAGGAAGTGCTTGGACAGTGAGAAACCCTAAAAGACATTTTTCCTAGTCGACAATTGCTGGTTCTATTTCGTTGAACAGTCAACAAGTTTCAGAAAATTTTTATGTCACATTTTTTTTGTGTTCATCATATAGTCTTCTTTGATTTTGTTGTAAGTTTTCCTTCGGATCTCAATCTCTTTTTAGAATTGACTCTGGAAGTTGAGAATTGTTTGAGCCTCTTGATGCATACGTCTGTGTACAGTGAATGAATGTATGTGCAATAAGTAGAACTATTTTGTGAATAATTTCAGTGCCTTTCTTTTGAATTGAACGGCTTCTGGTTCACCAATGACCTTACACAAAAGACTATACGAATTGTCCATTGATCCGAGTTCTTCCCGAGGGGGGGGGGGGCTCATTACAAAGATCGGATGTTTTCCATTAATGATTGACTGCTAAACGTTTTCAGCTTCTTATCGATCATTTTTTAGCAATATTATTTCAATCTTTTTAAACTTTAATGACAAAATGAAGTCAAAAATGAGAAAAGTCTAACATAATTTCAAAATTTTGGTTCTCTCCATTTTAAAAAATGTCAGTTCCGCTATTTGGAGTGAGAAAAATTGAGCCACCCAAATTGCGGCAGAGAGAAAAGCTTTGATACTAAACTGAACCTTGACGTGACACAAATAGCAGCAGAGAGTATTACGGTTTTTAATGTGACCTAGAGGTGCAAAACTCAAGGGAAAATATTGTTATCAAGTTGTCCATTTCTAGGTAACGCCCTGATTAATATTGGTAAAAATGGTTGCAGACATTTACGTACCCGTACACATTTACATTTTGAGAAAGTTGTTGGCTACGTTCACTTTCGCACCACCTTAGTAAGTTAGTTACTCGTTATACTTATTCGGAAAGTAGTTTGTATTCGAACATTAGAAAGAAAACTAATCCTTGCATTTGCTCAAAAAAGTAACATTTTTAATTCTAAAGCTACTATTTTGTCAATTCTGGAGGGTTTTTTGAATGATGAATGAAGCATTTTTACTCAAATTTTTAGAGGCAGGAAAAATATCTAAAGTGATTGTTAAGTATATTTTTGTGTTATTTTTGTCTCAATAATTTTATTGAGAGCAGGCGCGGCCTGTCAATAAGACGAAACATTAGTAACCCGAACAAGAAAAGTGAATCAATGATCGGAAGTTACATGTTACAACACTTGAGTGGAAACGCTTGAAATTTGGTGCTAGGACAATAGATCGAAAGACAAAAGATCGAAAGCAAAAATTGGGAGAATAGATCGAAAATTAAATCAATCAGGTTGCGTATTGGCGAATCAGATTTATGCGCTCATTTATTATACAGCATATAACATGTTCTGTTGTGATATTTGGTTTGGTTGTGATAGATTCATATCAAGTCCCATAGGCCGCTGAGGCATGGCCGTGGCTCGCGAGGCATGGCCATAAAGTGATAATTATATTGCAGCTGGCAAATAATACTTAACTTCAACCAATAAGAATAGAGATTATTTTTCGATCTATTGTCCCAATTTTTCTGTTATCGATCTGTTGTCCTTTCGATCTATTGTCCGGTCACCTGAAATTTATGCCTAAATTCAACTGGAGTTATTATAATTGATGCTAGCATCGCATTGATAAGTATTTTAAATAAGAACAGCAGAAAGTGTTGAAAAGCATTACAGCGTTACCGAAAGCTTATAATTTTTTCCAGCTTCTTTTCCAATTTATCAAGTAATAATTGACCCCACCACCTTACAGCACAAGTACATAAGACTAAAGTAACATCATTAAACAAGTAACAACCTCAATGAATCGCCTCAACGATTTTTTTTTCAATTCAGTTTCATGGTCTTTCGGCTATCTGATCTATCAGCTAAAAAAGTTATTAGAAGCTTCCACGTTGTGAATCCACTTTCAGATAAGAACTGAAGTTTCTAAAATTTCACTTATCGTAAATTGTTTTTGATATTTATATTTATGGATTCTGAATTGCTTTTAACAAACATTTTGATAATATTATACGCGTAAATAGATTGTTGCAACCATTTTTGCATCACTGTGTTTTGGAACAAAAAACATAACTGTGGAACCACAGTCAGTCTCGGACAATTTTCTGTTTTTTGGAAAATATTTTTGTTTAATCAATACCAAATGCAAAATGTTAATAGACGGTTAAACTAAATTTAATTTACCCCCAGAAAAAAATTCTGACGCCGTATTAAACAAAACAAACAGAAAAAAAATCAGAAAAATTAATATGACAATATATGGCAAATGGTACATTGGATTGAGTACGGAAAAATGTTCTTTTTTTCACTTTGTCACCATCATGTTTTAAGATTGAGTAAGATTGAGTTGTAAGCGTGTGTCTGGACAACAGTAATAGTAAGAAAACTAACTCGAATTTGAAAACTTATAATTACTGGAAAACCCGTCACATTTGCCCAAGCAACAGTAAAAGAATTTGCAATTATCTTCGTTCCCCGGAAGAGTTTTCAAGCAATCAAATTTGTCTACGATTACAGGATCTAATTCTCACAATAGTTAAGGACGTGGCAATTAGACCGAAATTAAAAAAAAAACTAATTGATCATTGTTTTCAGAAAGTCCCTTGCAATAATAACGGCGGATTCAGGAGACAATTTAAACATTCACAGCAACTCATATCCTGGCTCAAAATAATATTTAAGTATTCAAATTGGGTCTCAAGCAAGTACTAAATTCTAGCAATGCATTTCACACTATCTGAAGAGTTCTGTGAAGAAACAAATCATCAAAATTTTGGACAATGGTTGCGTAGGTGGCGGTCAAGGAAGCCGATAGGCAAGCAAGTCGAATTTTGAAAATGAGGTCAAAAAAGCCCAAAAATTTTCGGATAACCGTATTTTAAGTTGCCCCTGGCGGGCCGGGTGGCGCTTCGCCGCGATAACCGGCCCGCTATTTCCGTATTACATCCCACAGCGGATGATAGGCACGGCCATGGACAACGGTCTGCTGAGGCCCGTAACCACTAGATGTCTAAAAATTGACGCATGTTTGTTTCTTTGGTGCATTGGAATACATTATGCACTATAATACTACGCCCAGTATTTATTGTAACGGCTGACAATGTATTATTTCTGATAGATTACATAACTATTACATAACTTTCGGCTTGCTTTTCTGTGGGCTTGCTTGCCTATCGGCTTACTTTGCATTCGCCGGTTGCCTACGTTATTCGTGAGTTCGAGTGAGAGAAGTCACGTTTTGTCATTTTTGTCCACGGTTACTTTATCACTTAATGATTGCTGACAAAAGATATGTAAAGTGAAAATGCGTGACAAAATACTTTCTCTGTTGTCCAGAAAATATCAAAAAAAGACGAAAAATGACAGAATGTACCATTTGAAACATAATGAGAGAGAGAGAGTTAATTTATCCCGGCCTATAAATAAATGTACAAACAAGGATAATCAAAACACGACATAAATCACAATCAAACATCGAATAAGAAATGCATTTAACATATCCAACAATCAAATTAAAATTTATTCAAGATTATCTTAGGCTGGGAAAGGACAGGGAACGAGGTCCGTAGACCTACTTTCCAGTGTGCCCTGTATTATAAACGTCAGAGTGGATAAACTTATGTAATTTTTTCAAATTTAATATTCTTGCCGTTTTGTAAAGGATTTATTTTTTAGCAACCTTTTAACTGCCTTTTAACCGAACTTATTGCTCCACTAGAGCCCGGAGATAAGTATTTAAACTACATCGAATTGAAACTTGTTTAGAGCAAAGAGCAACGTTGTATGTTAAAAATTGTCGTGTTTTGTCAAATGGTCCTATGAAGGAGTAAAAAGTGACAAAAACTGTCTTTAGAAATTGAAAAAAGGGATTTTTGACAGCAGAAATCTAACCGCGGTGCCTTATACGAAGGCATCGCACAAGTTTTTGCGTATACTTTTTAACTATTTTCAAAGAATTACCAGGAGTTGCAGGGATGTGACAAATTATCCAAAAAACACATTTCCAGCGAGATCATAATTCCCTTGTAAATGTGAATCCTTCAAGTTATGATAGATACCAGGGACTTGCTTAATGGTTGCATATCTTACATAGTCAGGTATGAGAAATTGTATTTTCAACATATTAAACAATTTGGAAGCTCGGTGACAAATCGAGTTTCGCTTCATTTTAGTTTTGCATAAGGGAACTTTCAGTAGCATAAAATCAGCGCGTCTAGTTGAATGAGTGCAACCTTCGAACAGAAAAATAGTATTAAGATAATACTCGGAATATATATTTGATTTTTTGACTTCAAAGCGATTTTTAATAGTTATTTGATATGCAATTCGAACACAGCTAGTATCTTATTAGCCGTAAACAAGTCTTCACTATCATCATGACGTTTTCTGAAGTACGTTACTTTGATTGTTTTCTTTTGCAATTGTTAAATCGGAGAAAGGGAAGAGAAGCTACAATACACGTAAAAAAGAACACCATATTGGATAATTAGGCATACCACATTCCTATAGTATTCAATCAATTAGTAATGCCGAACAAAGTGTCCTAATTTGGATATTACACCGCATTATCGTCCAAGGCGTTCAGTAACGGAACTTAAATGAGCGTGGTAGGAGAGCTTTTAATCAATTTTCAATCCTAGATACCTACATTCATGGTTGTTATTTATAAGACTATATGCAATATTAAACCTGAGACTGGAAGCACTTGCTTTTGTAGGTAATTGAAACGTTTTACTTAATTTCAGCTTAAGTTTATTTGCATTTAATCATCCTGCTACATTGTCAAGGTCTGTTTGAACATCTGATTTGGAGCAGTCTAATGCAGATAAATTTGTATAGTCAGCCAACAGATACACACTAACATGATTTCAGGCTTTAGCTAAATCACTGATATAAATGAGGAACAACAATATCCAAGAATGGAAACCTGAGGAACACCACAAGTGATATTTAACCAATTGGATGATACTTCAGATAAAGTTACTCTTTGTGATCTACCATATAGGTAGATATAAAACCAATTCCAGCAATTATGGCGTATAACATACCTTCACAACTTGTTGAGCAAATTTTCATGATCTAGTGTATCGAAAGCCTTTTTCAGATCAAAATAAACACTAACTGTCTCAGATTTACATGATCTTATCCTTTCTGTCAGTTCAGCTAGGGCATCAAGGTTAGAATGTTTTTTTACTGAAACCAAACTGTTTAAAATACAAAAGATTAAAACCTTCCAGTTATTTTTATACACTCGTGAACATCACGCTCTCATAAATTTTGCTCATGACATTCAAAAGAGAAATTGGCCTATAATTGTTCTCTTCTACACAAGATCCGTTTTTAAAAAGCGGAAACACTTAAGCTTTTTTGAGCTCAGAGGGGAAAGATCTTACGTAAAAAGATACATTTGTCAATGATGTAAGGTTTTTTGGTAATCACTAATCCTGCAGTCCTAACCAATAAATTACTTGTTTCATCTTCACCTGATGACGACTTATTGGGAAGAGAGTTAACAATATCAATCACTTCTGTTTCAGACACTGGGTTCATTCCTTTTGACATGTTTACAACTCTAGGAAGTTCAATTGTCTCTGAAGAATACTGTGCTTAAGGTTTTCTCCTATGCTAACAAAACAATCAGTGAAATTCTCAATTACTTCAAAGGTTGACAGATTAGGCTTGGTGTCTGATAAGCACAAAATCAATTTAATAAAGCTATTATTCGGTCGGGTTTTTTTAGATAATTCGTTTAAAAGAGTGAACGTCTGTCTTGAGTCTCCTAAACAATTATCAAAAATATTTTTATAGTAAATCTGCTTCACTGATTTGACATTTTGTTTTTTAAAACGAATTCGAATTTCTTCGAACCTATTTAAAAGGTAAATTTGATGGGTTTCTTTTCCATCTACTTAAAGCCCAGTTGCGTTCAGCACGTAATTTCTTCAGCTTTTTGTCAAACCATTTAGGCAAAAGGTTCTTTTTGTTCGGATATATTTGTTTAAATGGAGCGTATTGCTCGGTAACCGACTAGAAAACTTCATAGAAAGCAGCGAAGGGAGAAACACTACTGTTCGATAATTTAAAAAAAAGTTTTCTCAAGTTCATGGCTCAAAACTTATAAATATTTTTCTACATTACTTGTATAACGTAGAAAAAATGTATCTCTTACTATTTTGCTTTCATCTTCCGTATTTTCTATAGCCCATCTGAGCAAAACGGGATAATGGTAAGAGAAACTCTGATGATCTAAAATCTCACAGTCTGCAATTAAATTTTGATAGATGAATTGATCGATACAAGTTGCTGAGCTATTTGTGACCCGGGTATGTTCACTTGGTGTTATGCTGAAGCCATTTGAATGAATGGAATTTATGTATTTTTGGGATAACAGATTGTTCTTCAAGATATTTATATTAAAATCTCCACAAACTAATGTTGGAGTTTTTTGTGAGCTAATTTTTCCCATAACATTTTCTAAGATTTCAGTGAATTCAATTTTGTTTGCCTTTGGTTTATAGTATATTATCATTAATTGGAATAAGCAGCTTTTTCTATGTACGTTAACAAACAATGACTCTTCAATGTCACAACCAAGCACTTTTTGGAAAAAACAATTGATCCTAACTTGAATCATAATGCCATCACCTTTTGAGTCACGAGTTTTTGGTAAAAGACTTTGATAACCAGTAACTAAAACCGACTTTGAATCGTCTTTTTCGGAAATCCAGGTGGTTTCTGTTAAACAAAGTATGTCATGAGAATACTCAAGACTATACGGGAGTGCTTCCAGGTCCTCAGGGTGTTTTTTCAATGAGCGAACTTTTAGATTTAAGACATTAAATGAACTGAAAGATATTGAAGCTATTGAAGTTTGTTTTTAGGGGTAGTCAATTGGTGAAGAGGTGGTGAAAATATTGCTGCGAGATGGTCGGAAACATTTCGTATATTCCGAAAAGTCGTAATGCAGATTTTTGGTATTTATATATTTGGATTTTCAGACCTTGTATATTTACTATTTTCCTTCCATAGACAAAAAAATGTTCCCTCTCGTGTCCGCGTTGACTCCACACGAGAATCTCTCTTCATCGTCGAAAAAAATTTGGCTGGAGCAGGTGAAATATCTTTAACTGTTTTTTCGATGTTAGTATTCGCTGATAACTTCTTCTTGTTTCTTAAAATATCAGTCTTCACGACTCTACAGGCAAATCGAGCGATTATTGTACGCTCACCCATTTTGCCTCCTGGCAGTTTTTAGGCAGTCGAAATATCTTTCTCGTCAATTGCCACTCCCAACGATGACGCGACTTCAATAACCTTCTTAATTGTAACAGTGTCTTTTTCAGGTATAATACCCCCAGTGTTAATCTGTTCGACGTCTTCCTTCAAACCAATGATTCTTTTATTTTCTCTCCTTTTGTAATTTTCTATACTTTCAGCTTGAGACATCGCTGCAGCATTGCAACGTTCTTCTTGGTAGTTTAAGTCGCCCTCAATTTGTCGAAGAATTTCGGTCTTTAGTTCTTCCTTGATTTGCTCAACAACCTGTTTAACAGCGCTTGGAATAGCCGCCTGAATTTCACTTCCTACTTGGCAGATTAATTCTTTTCGCATTTGGTTGATACCGGTAGGAATGAGGATGTTGATACAACATTCAAACAATTTTCGAAAGGAAATTTTCTTCATCAAAGCTTTCTGCTATTGGACTGGAGTCTTGTTTGGATCGTTTAGCGTCGTCTTGCTTGATGGAAATGGGCGTTTGATTCAAAAACTCACGTTAGACAATTCACTGGCATTAGTATCATCTGCCATCTCTATTTCATAAGTTTATCACAACAATTAGGCTAAATTGATTATTCTAAAGATTATGCTAAATTTGGCTGAATTCTAAAGATTAGATTAAATTTGGCTAAATCTTTTTCTAAAGGTTAAGCTAAATTTGGCTAAATTTGGCTGATTAGGCTAAATTTATTCTAAATTGATTATACATTTTTTTGCCCCCAACCTTTTGATCAACTAAACAAACGAAAATTTAATTTTGCAAAAGAAAACTTTCGAAAGCTCGACTTTGGAAATAAAGCAACGTTCTCAGTCAATTTGTGGAACTATGTGTTGCAGTACAAAACTTTATGATGACTGCCATATAAGAGTCGAATATCAATACCGTTCATTAGAGAGAACAAAACTCAGTGCACAGAAAAAAAGATAATTTAGTAGCAGTACAAAATAGCAAAATCTGACTTTAATTAACATTTTTTTTTTTGAAAAAAAAACAATATTTCAAAGAACTAACAGTTATAAAATTTTTAAATTTGTTGCTTATGAAACAATTTCGAAAATTTTATCCTTATTCAAGAAAAGCTGTGCAATTCTCAGTTTTCTGGATAATCAAACCACATTATGAGTTTAAAAGTTTATATCTATTTGTTTATGGATCACACATAAAAACGATAACCGGCCCGCTATTTCCGTATTACATCCCACAGCGGATGATAGGCACGGCCATGGACAACGGTCTGCTGAGGCCCGTAACCACTAGATGTCTAAAAATTGACGCATGTTTGTTTCTTTGGTGCATTGGAATACATTATGCACTATAATACTACGCCCAGTATTTATTGTAACGGCTGACAATGTATTATTTCTGATAGATTACATAACTATTACATAACTTTCGGCTTGCTTTTCTGTGGGCTTGCTTGCCTATCGGCTTACTTTGCATTCGCCGGTTGCCTACGTTATTCGTGAGTTCGAGTGAGAGAAGTCACGTTTTGTCATTTTTGTCCACGGTTACTTTATCACTTAATGATTGCTGACAAAAGATATGTAAAGTGAAAATGCGTGACAAAATACTTTCTCTGTTGTCCAGAAAATATCAAAAAAAGACGAAAAATGACAGAATGTACCATTTGAAACATAATGAGAGAGAGAGAGTTAATTTATCCCGGCCTATAAATCAAATGTACAAACAAGGATAATCAAAACACGACATAAATCACAATCAAACATCGAATAAGAAATGCATTTAACATATCCAACAACCAAATTAAAATATATTCAAGATTATCTTAGGCTGGGAAAAGACGCGGAACGAGGTCCGTAGACCTACTTTCCAGTGTGCCCTGTATTATAAACGTCAGAGTGGATAAACTTATGTAATTTTTTCAAATTTAATATTCTTGCCGTTTTGTAAAGGATTTATTTTTTAGCAACCTTTCTACTGCCTTTTAGCCGAACTTATTGCTCCACTAGAGCCCGGAGATAAGTATTTAAACTACATCGAATTGAAACTTGTTTAGAGCAAAGAGCAACGTTGTATGTTAAAAATTGTCGTGTTTTGTCAAATGGTCCTATGAAGGAGTAAAAAGTGACAAAAACTGTCTTTAGAAATTGAAAAAAGAGATTTTTGACAGCAGAAATCTAACCGCGGTGTCTTCTACGAAGGCATCGCACAATTTTTGCGTATACTTTTTAACTATTTTCAAAGAATTACCAGGAGTTGCAGGGATGTGACAAATTATCCAAAAAACACATTTCCAGCGAGATCATAATTCCCTTGTAAATGTGAATCCTTCAAGTTATGATAGATACCAGGGACTTGCTTAATGGTTGCATATCTTACATAGTCAGGTATGAGAAATTGTATTTTCAACATATTAAACAATTTGGAAGCTCGGTGACAAATCGAGTTTCGCTTCATTTTAGTTTTGCATAAGGGAACTTTCAGTAGCATAAAATCAGCGCGTCTAGTTGAATTAGTGCAACCTTCGAACTGAAAAATAGAATTAAGATAATACTCGGAATATATATTTGATTTTTTGACTTCAAAGCGATTTTTAATAGTTATTTGATATGCAATTCGAACACAGCTAGTATCTTATTAGCCGTAAACAAGTCTTCACTATCATCATGACGTTTTCTGAAGTATGCCACTTTGATTGTTTTCTTTTGCAATTGTTAAATCGGAGAAAGGGAAGAGAAGCTATAATACACGTAAAAAAGAACACCATATTGGATAATTAGGCATACCACATTCCTATAGTATTCAATCAATTAGTAATGCCGAACAAAGTGTCCTACTTTGGATATTACACCGCATTATCGTCCAAGGCGTTCAGTAACGGAACTTAAATGAGCGTGGTAGGAGAGCTTTTAATCAATTTTCAATCCTAGATACCTACATTCATGGTTGTTATTTATAAGACTATATGCAATATTAAACCTGAGACTGGAAGCACTTGCTTTTGTAGGTATTTGAAATGTTTTACTTAATTTCAGCTTAGGTTTATTTGCATTTAATCATCTTGCTACATTGTCAAGGTCTGTTTGAACATCTGATTTGGAGCAGTCTAATGCAGATAAATTTGTATAGTCAGCCAACAGATACACACTAACATGATTTCAGGCTTTAGCTAAATCACTGATATAAATGAGGAACAACAATATCCAAGAATGGAAACCTGAGGAACACCACAAGTGATATTTAACCAATTGGATGATACTTCAGATAAAGTTACTCTTTGTGATCTACCATATAGGTAGATATGCAACCAATTCCAGCAATTATGGCGTATAACATACCTTCACAACTTGTTGAGCAAATTTTCATGATCTAGTGTATCGAAAGCCTTTTTCAGATCAAAATAAACACTAACTGTCTCAGATTTACATGATCTTATCCTTTCTGTCAGTTCAGCTAGGGCATCAAGGTTTGAATGTTTTTTTACGGAAACCAAACTGTTTAAAATACAAAAGATTAAAACCTTCCAGATATTTTTATACACTCGTGAACATCACGCTCTCATAAATTTTGCTCATGACATTCAAAAGAGAAATTGGCCTATAATTGTTCTCTTCTACACAAGATCCGTTTTTAAAAAGCGGAAACATTTAAGCTTTTTTGAGCTCAGAGGGGAAAGATCTTACGTAAAAAGATACATTTGTCAATGATGTAAGGTTTTTTGGTAATCACTAATCCTGCAGTCCTAACCAATAAATTACTTGTTTCATCTTCACCTGATGACGACTTATTGGGAAGAGAGTTAACAATATCAATCACTTCTGTTTCAGACACTGGGTTCATTCCTTTTGACATGTTTACAACTCTAGGAAGTTCAATTGTCTCTGAAGAATACTGTGCTTAAGGTTTTCTCCTATGCTAACAAAACAATCAGTGAAATTCTCAATTACTTCAAAGGTTGACAGATTAGGCTTGGTGTCTGATAAGCACAAAATCAATTTAATAAAGCTATTATTCGGTCGGGTTTTTTTAGATAATTCGTTTAAAAGAGTGAACGTCTGTCTTGAGTCTCCTAAACAATTATCAAAAATATTTTTATAGTAAATCTGCTTCACTGATTTGACATTTTGTTTTTTAAAACGAATTCGAATTTCTTCGAACCTATTTAAAAGGTAAATTTGATGGGTTTCTTTTCCATCTACTTAAAGCCCAGTTGCGTTCAGCACGTAATTTCTTCAGCTTTTTGTCAAACCATTTAGGCAAAAGGTTCTTTTTGTTCGGATATATTTGTTTAAATGGAGCGTATTGCTCGGTAACCGACTAGAAAACTTCATAGAAAGCAGCGAAGGGAGAAACACTACTGTTCGATAATTTAAAAAAAAGTTTTCTCAAGTTCATGGCTCAAAACTTATAAATATTTTTCTACATTACTTGTATAACGTAGAAAAAATGTATCTCTTACTATTTTGCTTTCATCTTCCGTATTTTCTATAGCCCATCTGAGCAAAACGGGATAATGGTAAGAGAAACTCTGATGATCTAAAATCTCACAGTCTGCAATTAATTTTTGATAGATGAATTGATCGATACAAGTTGCTGAGCTATTTGTGACCCGGGTATGTTCACTTGGTGTTATGCTGAAGCCATTTGAATGAATGGAATTTATGTATTTTTGGGATAACAGATTGTTCTTCAAGATATTTATACTAAAATCTCCACAAGCTAATGTTGGAGTTTTTTGTGAGCTAATTTTTCCCATAACATTGTCTAAGATTTCAGTGAATTCAATTTTGTTTGCCTTTGTTTTATAGTATATTATCATTAATCGGAATAAGCAGCCTTTTCTATGTACGTTAACAAACAATGACTCTTCAATGTCACAACCAAGCACTTTTTGGAAAAAACAATTGATTCTAACTTGAATCATAATGCCATCACCTTTTGAGTCACGAGTTTTTGGTAAAAGACTTTGATAACCAGTAACTAAAAACGACTTTGAATCGTCTTTTTCGGAAATCCAGGTTTCTGTTGAACCAAGTATGTCATGGGGATACTCATGACTATACGGGAGTGCTTCCAGGTCCTCAGGGTGTTTTTTCAATGAGCGAACTTTTAGATTTAAGACATTAAATGAACTAAAAGATATTGAAGCTATTGAAGTTTTGTTTTTAGGGGTAGTCAATCGGTGAAGAGGTGGTGAAAATATTGCTGCGAGATGGTCGGAAACATTTCGTATATTCCGAAAAGTCGTAATGCAGATTTTTGGTATTTATATATTTGGATTTTCAGACCTTGTATATTTACTATTTTCCTTCCATAGACAAAAAAATGTTCCCTCTCGTGTCCGCGTTGACTCCACACGAGAATCTCTCTTCATCGTCGAAAAAAATTTGGCTGGAGCAGGTGAAATATATTTAACTGTTTTTTCGATGTTAGTATTCGCTGATAACTTCTTCTTGTTTCTTAAAATATCAGTCTTCACGACTCTACAGGCAAATCGAGCGATTATTGTACGCTCACCCATTTTGCCTCCTGGCAGTCTTTAGGCAGTCGAAATATCTTTCTCGTCAATTGCCACTCCCAACGATGACGCGACTTCAATAACCTTCTTAATTGTAACAGTGTCTTTTTCAGGTATAATACTCCCGGTGTTAATCTGTTCGACGTCTTCCTTCAAACCAATGATTCTTTTATTTTCTCTCCTTTTGTAATTTTCTATACTTTCAGCTTGAGACATCGCTGCAGCATTGCAACGTTCTCCTTGGTAGTTTAAGTCGCCCTCAATTTGTCGAAGAATTTCGGTCTTTAGTTCTTCCTTGATTTGCTCAACAACCTGTTTAACAGCGCTTGGAATAGCCGCCTGAATTTCACTTCCTACTTGGCAGATTAATTCTTTTCGCATTTGGTTGATACCGGTAGGAATGAGGATGTTGATACAACATTCAAACAATTTTCGAAAGGAAATTTTCTTCATCAAAGCTTTCTGCTATTGGACTGGAGTCTTGTTTGGATCGTTTAGCGTCGTCTTGCTTGATGGAAATGGTCTTGTTTTTTCAATGAGCGAACTTTTAGATTTAAGACATTAAATGAACTGAAAGATATTGAAGCTATTGAAGTTTGTTTTTAGGGGTAGTCAATTGGTGAAGAGGTGGTGAAAATATTGCTGCGAGATGGTCGGAAACATTTCGTATATTCCGAAAAGTCGTAATGCAGATTTTTGGTATTTATATATTTGGATTTTCAGACCTTGTATATTTACTATTTTCCTTCCATAGACAAAAAAATGTTCCCTCTCGTGTCCGCGTTGACTCCACACGAGAATCTCTCTTCATCGTCGAAAAAAATTTGGCTGGAGCAGGTGAAATATCTTTAACTGTTTTTTCGATGTTAGTATTCGCTGATAACTTCTTCTTGTTTCTTAAAATATCAGTCTTCACGACTCTACAGGCAAATCGAGCGATTATTGTACGCTCACCCATTTTGCCTCCTGGCAGTCTTTAGGCAGTCGAAATATCTTTCTCGTCAATTGCCACTCCCAACGATGACGCGACTTCAATAACCTTCTTAATTGTAACAGTGTCTTTTTCAGGTATAATACCCCCAGTGTTAATCTGTTCGACGTCTTCCTTCAAACCAATGATTCTTTTATTTTCTCTCCTTTTGTAATTTTCTATACTTTCAGCTTGAGACATCGCTGCAGCATTGCAACGTTCTTCTTGGTAGTTTAAGTCGCCCTCAATTTGTCGAAGAATTTCGGTCTTTAGTTCTTCCTTGATTTGCTCAACAACCTGTTTAATAGCGCTTGGAATAGCCGCCTGAAATTCACTTCCTACTTGGCAGATTAATTCTTTTCGCATTTGGTTGATACCGGTAGGAATGAGGATGTTGATACAACATTCAAACAATTTTCGAAAGGAAATTTTCTTCATCAAAGCTTTCTGCTATTGGACTGGAGTCTTGTTTGGATCGTTTAGCGTCGTCTTGCTTGATGGAAATGGGCGTTTGATTCAAAAGCTCACGTTAGACAATTCACTGGCATTAGTATCATCTGCCATCTCTATTTCATAAGTTTATCACAACAATTAGGCTAAATTGATTATTCTAAAGATTATGCTAAATTTGGCTGAATTCTAAAGATTAGATTAAATTTGGCTAAATCTTTTTCTAAAGGTTAAGCTAAATTTGGCTAAATTTGGCTGATTAGGCTAAATTTATTCTAAATTGATTATACATTTTTTTGCCCCCAACCTTTTGATCAACTAAACAAACGAAAATTTAATTTTGCAAAAGAAAACTTTCGAAAGCTCGACTTTGGAAATAAAGCAACGTTCTCAGTCAATTTGTGGAACTATGTGTTGCAGTACAAAACTTTATGATGACTGCCATATAAGAGTCGAATATCAATACCGTTCATTAGAGAGAACAAAACTCAGTGCACAGAAAAAAAGATAATTTAGTAGCAGTACAAAATAGCAAAATCTGACTTTAATTAACATTTTTTTTTTGAAAAAAAAACAATATTTCAAAGAACTAACAGTTATAAAATTTTTAAATTTGTTGCTTATAAAACAGTTTCGAAAATTTTATCCTTATTCAAGAAAAGCTGTGCAATTCTCAGTTTTCTGGATAATCAAACCACATTATGAATTTAAAAGTTTATATCTATTTGTTTATGGATCACACATAAAAAGAGCAATAAATTTATTATAGATTTTATAATTCGGAAAATAAATTAAAAAAATTTATGAGAAGCAATGTTTTCAAGTTTACTTCGGGTTTTAAGTTAATGTTTTGCCATAAGTTATAATTTATGTACAATTTTTTGAGACAAAAACGAAACTTCTGCTTAAAATTGACCTACTAAAAAGTCTGAAATCTCAAAAAAATGCCCGTTGATGACTGCAACTGATTGGGTCCCGGTAGCTTCTTAAAGGTAATTGTGATCAGGTGCTTAGGTGTCTGGGAGCCTATGCTAAACATAATTTTGTCTCGTAGTAGATATTGATAACAACATTACAACTTGCTAGCAGTACTGTTAACCTAGCCTGAGGGTAAACATAAACAAGCTTGTTTTACTATCATTTACCCATTCACGCCGTGTATTTTCGGGAAGTTAGATCCCTATGCAACCTTTCTACACGTCAGCAAATAGAAACTTAATTTCGAGATATAGCATTAACCTCAAATACTGTAAACAAGGAAGCTTCGAAACTCATTTAATTCTGTTAATACAAGTTATAACATGCCGTTATAGAGTAAATTTACAAAGCTCAAATCACGGGACACTTCTGTCAAATTGTTTATCTGTAGAAGTTTTGAACCGGGCAAAATCTTTTCCCACTTCAAGTTTACCCGACTTCCGGAAACTCCCTGAGTAAACTCTGGTTTCTTATTGCCAGTTTTTCGCCGATGGGCAAATTCGTCTTTGGATTAATTATTTACTTGTTTACAAATGCCTCTGGGTTGTAGCGTGCATGAGGGTACTGAAAATTGGGAACCCTCGGTTGTGGAATATTTCGAGAAATAACAAACCCACGCTCAAATTGAAACCCTCGAATGGAGATCCAAACACTTGCAGCGTCAAAAAACCTCTTCAAACGTAGAGTTCCACCAAAACTCATTGCGTTTTCCCTTTTTCAAGCGTTGAAAACTTTCCCTGTTACAGAATTTAATAGTTTCCTTTCAAAATGCGAGAAATAGTTTGATCACTGTTGTTCATTACATGAAAACGCTTATTTTGTGCTAAATAGGTGAAACTATTCAGAATAAGAGAAACTAGCCTTGTACGCTTCATAACCGCGTTCATCGGCTATTGCGTTTAACAATTGCAATAATCGGGTCACTGTTATTGACTTTACCCAACTATACACCCTGGCGCGTTTTTGATGTTGAAATAGTCATTGGTTCAGTCCCAAACAAAAATGACACTATCAAAACGAAGCAAGTCTAGAACAAAACACAACAAAGAGTGTGTGGGCAGTCTGCCCAGCTGTTACTGTGCTGAACAATTGGACAATGTTGAACAAAGTGTCTCAACACCCAAGCCCAGCAAGAAGAATTTTGGAGGAATTCTTGGATCGTTGACGACGTTGAGGAGCTCCAGAAAAACAGCCGCTGTCGAACATCAAAGGGGGTTTATTCACAATGCAAACGACCCAAGTATACCACTTCAGTCTCTCTACCCCCAGAACTTATCACCCGGTGGATCTGGAATGGGGGGACCTCTGGCAAATATGGGAATTGGAATGTGCGACATCAGGAATAATCCATTTGACAATAACAGCCACCATTACGCAACTCTGTCAAGTGTCAAACACAAAATGAAGTCAAAGCCGCCCATTTCAAGTCAGTAGAATTATTCTTTCGAGCTCAAATTTCTAAATATTTTTGATTAAAACCGGTCGAGGTGTGAACACCAAAATTTGTAAGATTTTAGGTGAGTGCGATGGTTTTTCTGTAAGACCAGCGATAAAAAGCAGCGAATGCGGTCAAAATATTTTTCGGCGATAAAAAACTTAATTTCTACGAAACTTCCCTGCTACATTTAGCGCATTTTTTTTGAAAATTCAGCACATTCAACGTCTCCATTCTATTGTTAAAACGGAACCATTCGACTTGCTAGTGTCCTCACTGGTTCTATATATTATCTCTCTATATTAGAATTGTATGTTTTTATTACTCAATTAGTACGCTTTTGTATTGCTTTAATCGCACATTACTCGAATTTCCATTACATAATAGAGAAGAAGTTAATTGTCAGTTTCCTTATATAATAATTTGTGCTCAAAAAGCGACGAAAGAGAAACGTAAGGAAAAACCCATCTGATATCCTCTCTCCCTATAACGGACTTCGGAACAAAGATGAGTAAATTTTCTTGTTTGAGCTAGTTCGAAGCCAATTTAAAAAGTATAGTTGAGCAAATCGACTGAATCCTGAACATGATCTTCAATGAGTTTAAATTATTTTATTAATGAATGGATTAATTTTTAAAACTCAGTGCTCCATTTCAGTGAAATCCTTCTACCGATCCAAAAAGGAAGGTAAATTGTAAAGCACGACAAATGTGTGTTCTACGATTTTGAATGTTAGCGACAATCTGCCACTTCATTTCTGTTCAAACTGTTTGATTTGAGATGTTGTGAATATTTTGTTACTTTTAAGTTATTTCAGTATGGTAATACTGTGAGGTGTATAAGTACACTCGTTAACAAAAGTGAAGGTTCATATTTTAAGAACTGTAAACTGCCTGTTTCAAAGAGAATTTTGAGTAAAGTTCTTCCTTTCGCTTTCCTTAAAACATTCGAACGAGCAGACTGAAACTCGAAAAGAATTTTGAATGCGTTACGTCTTATCTAAGAAATTGACATGAAGTATTTAAAGAGAAAATCCAGATAGTTAACCATTTAAAAATGCAATTCTAACCTTTACTTCTGCTTACGTGTGTAAACGTTTATTAGTATATAAATGGGAATCCTAAGGAAGGAAGCCTAATCCTGGGAAAGCCTACGGCTATGATAGCTCAGAACCATAGGGTTCTACGAATTATATATAAGCTTATCTAGAACCCAGTTTTGTTGTTTCTTGAAGAATATAAGGAAAATTTTGTGAAAATTTGAGTTTATCATGATACTAAAATTTTATTATAAAATACAATCTACAAATCTTATCTATGTATGATGAGCGGAATTACATCTGCTCACAAGAAATAGTCAGCCATCCTATTTGTTTAGAGGTCAGTTATTGTATCGAACTCTTCTTTAGCTGCATTTTTCGAGTAAAAAAGAAATTTACTAAATTGTGAGTGGTCTTGTAAGTATTTATAAATAATCTTTCTTTAGGCTTCTAAATATTTTCTAAGACTTCTGCGCAGTAATTTGTTTAATTTTCACCTTGCAGTAGTTTACTGTTTTTCTAAATAACGTTCAAGTACAAGTCGTTACATGAATACGAGCAGACTGAAACTCAAAAAAAAATTTTGAATGCGTTACGTCTTATCTAAGAAATTGACACGACGTATTTAAAGAGAAAATCCAGATAGTTAACCATTTAAAAATGCAATTCTAACCTTTACTTCTGCTTACGTGTGTCAATGTTAAAATATAAATGGGAATCCTAAGGAAGGAAGCCTAATCCTGGCTTCCTAAGGAAGGAAGCCTGCACGTAATTTATTGGCAGAAAACTTCGATTAATGGATCTGGCTCAGCTAAATCAGTAATCTAAATTGTTTTTTAAGTAAAATAAAAAAAATTGATCTTAAAGACAAAAGTTTTTTTGTATTAATTAATTTTCGATGGAGTGAATGCAGACGGGTAGGCCAAACGTATCCTTCAATGGCAGGTGGTGAAGATCAAGTAGTCTAACTTCGTATTTCATGTTTGTATTTAGGTTTGAATATAGCAGCACTGCCAACAGACTGAGATTGGATATTGGGGCGTAGGATATTATGCAAAAACTCGATAGTATAAAAATGAATAAAAATTTACCTGAGTTTTTGCATTTTGGACATTTTGACGATGTAGTTTACCGTCAACTTCCCAATGTCTATGCATTTCTCAACTGGTAGCCTTAAACTTTTCACATTAAAGCTAATGATGAGCATTTGAAACAGTCATCACTCTTTCTCTGTTACTTTTTAGTTAGAAAAACCAGAATCAACTCGTTCGCATGTAACGAATACTAGGGACACTTGACAACTTTAAAGCATTGATAGAATTTTGAAGCAGCACTTTTAAGTGTTTTAATTGCTCTTCGCCTTATTTCCTCAAAACGTTAGATCAGGACCTTCGACTGATGGCTACAACATTTGCGTTCGCCTAATCAAATTTTTGTCTTATATATCATCCCCTTAGAAAACTAATCTTTTTCTTGCGTTTTATATACATATGATCAATTTATTAGGGTTGACTCAGTGACATTTTCGTAAGACATTTATTACGAAAGCTTTGAATTGTCCTTTCAGCACTTTCTAATGAATCACTTTCTGATTGTACACACTATTGGGCCATTTGATTTTTCTTTTAAAAATGAAAAAAAATTTAAAGAATTTGAAACAGTTCGCTTCCAGTTTTTTTCTAAGAGATCTTTTTGAATAGACATTTAAACGTCTCTTAAATAAAAGTGATAAACTTTTGAATAATCAGTCGCAGCTACGTATCAGATATTCAAATTGTGCCAAAACTATGGTCAGCGTTCAAAAATTCTCATATTCACTGAAATATGTATTAAAATATTTGAATTTTGTTCATTACATTTTAAGCTCAATCGTAGAAACATTGGTTTTTATTAGCAAAATTTTTTTATCGGGTAGTTGTTTTGACTCGTTCTCTACTCACCATATTCTTCTTTACCACATAGCTCAGTTATTGTAAATAATACAGATGTTGCTTATGGTTCGTCCTCAAGACAATTAGTTGTCATTTAGTTTTAAAGCAAGCAAAAATCAAAATTTCCTGCTGCGGAATTTCAACTGAAAAAAAAATTAAACATTAAACTTAGTTTCACTTTGGCATCAAGATTGCAGTATTATTTCTTTTCTCTTCCATTGGCTGCTTTACGGGCGAGTTTGATTTGCCATCTTGTTAAACTTGCTAATTATTTATGGAAAGCCATGAAAGCAACAGAAGCAACAAGTCTTCACCAATAGTCTTCAGAAAATTTTTCGTTGATAAACTTGAATAAAAAAATTTTTCTGTTAATGTGAAGCGGCGTGCTTCTCAACATAATTTGGTTCCTGGCACACTTTGTTTAAAATAATTTCTTCTAAATATTTTGCATTCAACTAAAATTGCATCAAAAAATTTCGTAAGTGCCCAGCAGTTCCCTATTCATTTTCAAATGAATTTTTTTTTTAAAATTTACATCATATTTGTTCACGGAGTTTTGATATCTTTTTCTTTTGTTCTGCTGTTTTTTTTCATTCTAAACCCGCAACGTCTACAACTGTCAAAAATAGACTAAAGAGGGGAAACTTTTTTTAAATTTCTAGCTAGGGTTTCTATGGCGGCTTGAGATGTCATCGAGGGGCGCTAGTGAAAATGGTAGACGCACTAAAATACAAAACATATATAACTCGCCAATCAGAATTTAGAAAATGTTAATACTGTTTTCTGATTGGCTGATTGCTCAACAAAATCAACATGTTTTTCAGATAGGGTAAGAGAGCAAACGTAAATTTGCTCGGAAATCACGATCAGTCGAAAGAGGGAAACTACATTTTGGGTGGGGATGGAAATGATTATACGTTTGGTTGTAATAAATTAATTGGAAGTCCCACGGGCCGCTGAAGCACGGCCAGATGCGGTAAAATATATAATCTTTAATTTGTATATGTCATATTTAGGCTAATTGAAGGCATAAAGGTGCAATGTTTTAAACTTTTCAACCAATCACATTCGTTAGAAAGTCTACTCTTCTATTCTTTTGGTGTGTTTTGGAAATTCTATTATTTTGGTGCGTTTATTGTTGGGATCATCGAGGACATCAGAGCAGTTACACAAAATACTCAGGACTTCATTTCACAGATAAACTTACCGTTTATTTACAGCTGTTTTCGCAGCAGTTCAATTCGATTTTTTAGTTTCAAAGCCTTTAATACATGCTGTGTCTATGATGGCATACATTGAGGAGATGTGATGTGCTTGATTGTTTGCCGACCTAAATACATGTCAACACTTCAAGCTCATATTCCCGAAAAGTATTTTAATGGGCGCTATTTCAT
Source organism: Convolutriloba macropyga (assembly GCF_964194025.1). NCBI lineage: Eukaryota > Metazoa > Xenacoelomorpha > Acoela > Convolutidae > Convolutriloba > Convolutriloba macropyga. Next base: position 63,959,252 of record NC_134468.1, read on the forward strand.
TAACGCCCAGAAAACTCAAATCAATGAAACTATTGCCGATTGAGAGCAGAATTTAATTGTTTTTCAAAATCGTGCGATAAATATTGAAACAACAGCAAACGAAGGTGAATTCTTTTTTTGGTCTTTTTAGCTTAAAAAAATTGTTCCGACCCCACTTGTGGGGGGAGGAACTATATACTCAAATGGGTTTTTTTGTTCGGACAATTTTGGCCGATCGGTTTATGGTAAGGAAATGCGATTGGTATCATAAAAAACTCGTCCAGCGTAGAATTCGAAAATAAGAAGATTTCTTTTTTGAATTTCGTTTTTGTCGAGGAGTTATCGAGGATTGAAGATTTGTGTGAACACGGGATATTTGGCATGATTTTTATCACTTTTAGTGTAATTTTTCTTCCAATTAAAATCTTTGTTAATAAAATATTAATTCAAAACTACATTTCACGCAAAAAACGAATCAATTTTGAGTTCGTGATAAGGCGATAAAAAGACTAGTAATGGTCTCATAGGGAAGTTTACTATAAAAAAAAATCGAATTCTTACTTTTCATGTTTTTTTTGTTTATTTTTGAGTCATCTAGAGACTTGTCATTTTCATATCTAGGTTCCGTTAATGTAAAACCTGATTTACAGTCAAATGAAGCCCACTGAACAAAAAACTCGTTTTCAAGGCGTCGCTGGTGTTTTTTTTGGCTTCGACTCTGAGCTTTCACAATTAAAAATGAAGTTTTGATTTTCTTTTTGAGGTTTTACCGAGTTTTTGGATTTCAATGGCGTCAAATCGTTGAGTAAGAAGACAATAGAATTTGCAATGAACATTAAGTGAAACTATATAGGGCTTTGAGTGGACACCTAATGGCTGTTAAATTTTCAAAATTAAGTTTTCAAAAAAAAAAATATTATTAACGAATCATAAACTTATTTTCGTGAACTGTATGTCAATCTCAGTAATGACAGGACACCCTCCTTTCTAATTCAACCAAAATTAATCTGGTTAGCGTTCCGATCTTCTAACTATTTGTTATATGACTTCAATGACACAAGATTTCAAAAAATAAAAAAAAATTTTTGGATATTTTCTTATTATTGGTTCCTCTTGAAACTTTATCAAATTATCCTGTTATTGCTGTCTCCCATTGGCTTACAGAAGACGTTCAGTGGACCATGGATAAAGTTGTCAGAGAAAAGATTATGGTTTTAATGGTCTCGACACATTTTTCTCGCAACTTTCTACTGAATTTTTAGTTTTTGCCTTTATTTGTTGTTTCCACAGTCATTAGGCTTATTGTATGTGTTAGTGATTATCTATGCATGACACATATGCTGGTACTTCAATGGAGGCATACACTCCAAGTGAGCGTATTTATTAACTTCTGTTGAAAACTATTGAATTAAATGGCCGTTAAGACATTAGAAACAATTTTTTGAATTTTTTTTGAGAATTAATTATTCTTAAAATTTTTTGTGAACTGTAATCAATCTCAGTATTAACGGGACTCATGTTCTTCTAATTCAACCAAATTTATTCTATTTAGTGGTTTTATCTTCTAACTATTTTTATTATGACTTCGATGCAAGGATTTGATAATTTTTTGGATATTTTTTTCGTAATTTTGTTTCCTTTTCGAATTTTATTACATTATCCTAATATTGACAATTGCATTAACTCAGAGATGACGTTCATTGAATCGTGCATAAGGAATTCAGAGAAAAACTTTTGGTTTAATTGGCTTCGACACTTTCTTCTCGCACTTTTCCACATAATTTTTGATTTTGCCTGTTTTTGTTGTAGTTTTCATAGTCAATGACTTATTATAATGTCATATTGGAGACCTGTAATTGACAAACATCTTTGTTGCCTCAGTAAGGTAATTTTTAGCGTATTTATTAGCTTCCGTTGATTTTGAAGTCGTTGATACTACGGGTTTTCTAAAAATTTTCGTGGTTTTAATGTATTTGTTCATGATTGTTGATTTAAGGGAGTCAAACTGTTAAAAAACGAACTCCATTGCTGTTAAAAAACTAATTGAAAAAAAGCAAATTCTTCCGGAAAAATTAATTATTTAATGGCTTTGACACTTTTCTCGCTAAAGTTTCTTTTTGAATTTGCTTTTTTTGCTTTTTTTTATTCTTAAGGTCTTAAAATGCTAACCGGTCCCAAAAGCTTGTAAATGAAGTTTGAATGAATGATTTTTCATGAAGCAACCAGTTTGTTGCGAATACTCTTAAATATATGATATAATACATTTTTAAGTTTTTTAAGGATTTTTTAAATTTTTTCAGTTTTTGTTGTACTTTTCGTCAACTTGTGACTTATTCTCATCATTGAGAGGTCCAATACAATTCATTGTATTAACATGTTTGCTGATATTATGACGTAAATGATGTTTTTGTTTGTTGGAGAATATGCACTTTCTTAAAAAGTTATGTGAGGGCTGCATTTTGTTTCTCTTTCTCTTCCTTTAGCACAATCGCGTAATAACAGATCCCGATGATTTTAAATGTGGCCGGCCCAAATGAACTTATCTATTCATTCAGTATAATTTTATCTGAATGAGCTTAGAAAAAATTGAAATAAGAAATACCTAATATTCAGATAATATCTAAAGATTTTAATGTCTTCACTATTTTGTGTTTTCGCAATGTTTATAAAATGTTGTTCGTATTTTTTTTGAGTTCTTTTGCATCTTCAGTCAGTTTCTATGACTTATTCTAACCAGAGACAGTTCCTATTAGTTTCATTAGGACTTTTTAAATAAAATTATCAAGACTTATTTCGTTAAAAGCTAATTATTTTCAAGAGTTTTGATATTATTTGGTTTAAAAAAATGTTGATTTAATTTGAGTTTCACCTCATTATTTCTTCTTTTTATCGTCGTGTTACCTACTCTTGTTAAAGAAAATTCCCATCTGCCGTGTATTTAAGAAAAATTTAATTTTTGTGATTAAGCAGTTATCCGATTGCATTTGGACATTGCTACTAGGTGCTTTTAAATATGAATATTGAGCTTTTGCCGTGAAATTTTTGCTTTTGTTTTCTTTTTGTTGTTGTTTTTTTTCTCGTAGTCTTTTTAATGCCAGATTTCGTTGTAATGAAGCATGGCATTATTTAATTCAATCGTTATTTCGGTTGTGTAACGATTTTTTAAAACTCAAACATCTATTTTTGATTATCTCTTTGTCAAAAATGTAAGTCAAAAGACAGTTAAGTCAAAAATGTAGATGAGCGCGGGTCGGAACATCATTTGTTGTAGTTGATTCGCATACTAGAGATAAACAATAAATCAAATGCTTTTTCGAAGTCTTAAATTAATTTCAGTCTCAAATTATAATAGTTTCTGAGGAACAAGGAACAGTTACCAGGCAAAATGTTTCGAGCACATTGGAACAATATGAGAGTGATGACAAAACTTTGAAGAATTATCTTAAAACGATTATAATGTAGCTGCTCTTTTGTTTAAAATATATAGATAGACAGCGAAGCATAACCGTATCTCAATCGTCTCTGGGAGGAAACTCAAACGGAGGATACAGCACACTGTCACTATCTCCTATTGTGAGTCACAATCCCAACTTATCTGGACCAGGAGGGGGTGGGAGTGGAAGAAGGAGTGGGGGTCTGATTCAACAGCAGAGCGCTGGCAATAGTCACAGCCAGACATACTTAGACACCTCCAGGATGAGATTGAGGTCGGCCGGATCTATGAATTCAGAACTGAGCTGCTCCAGAGTCTCCGTCAACTTAGAAACCAACAGGTTATAATTTTAACGATTGCACCAGGTAAGAATACAGGTCAATGCTAAGAAAAATTGAGGGAAATGACAGTTATAAAAATTCAGTTCATGAAATGAGCTTTTTGATCATTTCGACTGTGCTTGAATTGACATCGAAATCTGACTTTTGTTTCAGGCTCAAGCTGCCGGCTAAGATGATGATAGTGCGCAGTTACACAGCTAGAAGTGAGGACGAGATAAGTGTGAGCGCTGGTGACGGTGTTATTGTGTTAGACTGCAGCAAAAACGAGAACTACCTTGTTTACAAACCAAGTTCAGGTATTATAAGATAAGCAAAATAAAATAACAAAAACAAACATTTCTCCACCGGACAGTGGGGCTAGGTCAAGGCAACCGTTTTTGTATTGAATACTTGAAAGCATTTAGTTCTGTAAGGAGATTTATTTGGTTCTTATTCATCTGATTGTTGTTGTTTATAATGTGTCATGTCAGTGAAGAAACTGATCTCTTGCTATTTCAGTTTGAAGGGTGTTCTGGGCATCCAACCCTATATGTTTTTACTAACTTTTATTAAAGATCTCTTGAGGATTTTTTTAAAAGATATTACTTCCTTTTGAGTTTCGCTGAAAAAACATATTCTGGGCGCAAAATCTAATCTTGTTTCTTTTCTACAGCTTGAAAAACGCTTTCAAGTTTTACGTCAAACAATTTGGGACAAAGCAAAAATTGATTGACATCAGGTTCTGACAGGTTCCCAATTTGTTTGGTTTCTGCTCGACTGCTAAAAATGAATAATGAAGATTTGGGGATGTAAAAGTCGGAAGAATTTTTGGCTTTAAATGGCTGATTTTTTAGCATATTTAGTTCTCGTGAGGTACACTCTGAAAAGACTTGAATAAATCTTTACAAACTGAATATAACTCAATTTAAATATATTTTGAGTATTATTGTTTGCAAATTTGTTTACCTTTGATTATAATTTTAGTAACAAATTTGTTTACCTGACAATTTTTTTAATATTTCGTGCACCATTTGGGCGTAAAGTATCAGGCAAAAACTCGATTAGGCGAGAGGAACTGTACTGAACTAAATTCTGAACTAAAGTTTTGGTGAAATTAGGCAAAACCCATTTTATAACTTAGAAGATGTCCTGCAATATCCACTTGGTAAAATAATCTAGTCACGCAATTGTAACAAATGGCTATGTAGAAAAGTAGTTTGCAAAATCAACCAAAAGGTGACAAGAGTTATCGAGTTTTGAGCATTATCTCGGTATAGTGTATCTCCAACTCCACCAATTTACATTTTTTCCACCGGCATTCTATTTTTTTTACATTTAAGCTATTGATATTTAATTTTTGGGCCCTAAGGTGGCAAACAATCGATTACACAGAAAAAAATTTTTTAACCAGAAATTTTTTAATTATTTGCAAAAATTAGCCGAAAGGCAAATAAAATACTTGAAGATCGTATTCAAAATACACTGGCGCTTGAAAGTACTCGAGATTCCTTTACAATCCTTTTTACAAGAAACAGAATTAAAGAAGCGCATGCAAAATTATACATCCCTCGCTAATATTTGGTCGCTAAAAACAGCGGTGAATTTTAGCACAGAGATTGGAGAACATAATTCAAGAAAGATTCGTTGTATTAATCAAAACAGCATACAGCTAAAATTTTGAAAAGATAAAATTTTGACTAGAATGTCATAATTGCTGGTTGGACATATAGTGAAATGCTGCAAGAAGTTAATATCTACTTTTAAAATGCAGCTATTAATTGATGAATAAAGAATGATCACCCACTGACAATTTTTAGGGACTTTTGAGTACTTTATAGGGTCATGTGGATGTTGAAATACCACTATTAAGCGTATTAACTGTTAATTGTCAAATTTCTACAAAACTTCAGCTCCAAATTTTTTTACTAAGGGCTATAAAATTTTTGTTTGCTTAATCTAGCGTTCTTCTAATATCTCACGTATCTAATTTTAATCGTTCACTTTCCTTTCCCTGCTGGAAATCAAAATCATTGGTCGTCATGACACTTCGTAGAGTAAATGGAAAATAAAACATTAAAAAAGATGTGTTTTGCTTTTAACGACTCTTTTGCTATAAAAACTGCTGTTAGGGACAATTGCTACTTTATTGCATCGAGTGGACTTGGAAGTATCTTTTTGAATTGTTTCAACTGATTTTCTTGCAATTTTAAGAAAAATTAAGTTTAAGATTGTAGTATAATGCCCATAAAGATCACGTTCGCCTAAAACAGCCCCCCCCCCTGCATCAGATAAGCACCAAACCGCAGCAACAAAATATTACTTTTTTCCACAATTGTTCCTCTAATTGACAAAAGGACTAAAATTTTTGAATTATGGTTTAGGTGATAATTTGATTCATAAAGATTATAGCTGCAAAGATCTATAGTGCTATAATGGTGCCACAGTGGTATAAGAGGCACAAAGTTTGCGTGCGGATAGTGGTTCATGTGCCACAGTGCCATAGAAAACTGTCTATTACTTGAAATTGTAAGATCCAAATTACAACTCTTTTAACTTTTTTAAACTAGCCACCGCTTATCTTACACATTATAGCAAAAAATTTACTGGCCCGGCCTCCACATACTTTTATTGATTCTACTGGGGATGCAGTGTTTGTACTTGTGTTTAGATGAGATGCCTGCCCAGGAGGGGTGGGTACCAGGGAAGTGTCTGGACATGATGTATGTGAACAGGAATGACAGTTATGTCTCTCTCCATACTGCACTCTCCACCCACTCAATCACCTCCTTCTGTTCTTCTGCCATCACCAGTGCATCCAATGCTACAACCACCCCGAACAGCCCTCCTGCACACTCTACTGGTGCTGGCCCTGATCACCCTCTTCACCCCCACCACCACAACATGTAAGTTATCTACAAATATAAATCGTGCACAAATGCAAAACGACAAGCGTAGTTGCATAGCTTGGGATAGAAGGCCAACTTGTTCAAGCTTCTTATTCATGGAAGTCCAACTAACCGCTGGACGCAATTCAGGTCTAAACACAGGGCGCAATTCTTTCTTTAGCTTCCAAATTGATACGCGGTGACAAATTGACAACATTGACAAATTCTAGAAAATTTACTCGAGCAAATGTACATTTTGCTAAACAAGCATTAGTTTGTTCTTACACCGTGATGAAAAAAAATGTTCACGGGGAAGAAAGAAACAGTTCTGAAGCATTTTTAGCAATAAGTTTATCTTAATTGATCACCAGTCGACATATCGACAGAATTAAGGGCTCTAAATCTACACTTCTAATACGTATTATCATATTTTAATAACAGGTCCCAAACACTCAACAGACAGCGGAGTTACCAGAAGAACAAGGGACAACATCCCCCCTCGTTCCCTCCTCCCCCTTTGCCCCTCTCCAGACACCTGTCAGTGACGTCACCACACTCTTCCTCCACTCATTGGATTGGACAGCTTAGTGACCCAATCAGAGGTCTGGGAGGCATATGTTTTAATCTGCTTTTTCGGAAAAAATATGCAACCATATTTGATTATGATGAATTTGAATCACATTCTCTTTATTGCAACTGATTCGAACTAGTCTAATTAAAAAAAAAACATTCTGATAAGTTTAGTGGCAGTCAAAAATTTCTAATTTTCTAAGTTGGTTGATTTAAGAGCATTTTTTGAATAAGATGCTCGCGTACCTAGTATCATTTGAAATGGTCTTTTTGCATCTGGGAAATATGGTTCACAACTTTGTTAGCTGAGAATCTTGTTAAGTCTTACCGCACTTTCAAAAAAGACTTATTTGGTCTAATAATAACGTTTCGCTCTTTTGAATTATGAGTTGCAATAGTTAGTGCAATGTTCTTGGTAAAAACGGCGAAAGCTAAAACAGGCCAAAAATTTATCTAGTAAAAGTGGCTTTATTTATAGGTGATAGTTCATCTCTATCGTCTTCGTTTGCCCAGCTGCAGATTTCTCCCGGACCATCGCCAGAGGTGGAGAAGCGGAACAGCACTGGCAAGTCTCCCTGGAACACACTCACCAGAAGCAGGGACTCAAGTGTTGCCAACTACGCCAAGGTGAGAACTTGACTCTTACGAAAAGAAAACAATATGTATAGTAAAAGCCTTATACGTTAATAATTCTGATTTTGTTCCGTTTGCCGATGACGTTGATGAAATTAAAACAGAAAGGAACAACGACCAAATATCAATTTGGAGGCTGTAAATGGAAAACAAGCTCAGTGTAGGCGACATCTTGCAATCAATGTTCCGACCCCTCTTGAGGGGGGAGAACTATATACTCAAATGGGTTTTTTTTGTCAGACAATTTTGACCGATCGATATTTTCATCGTACAGAGTTGTGAATGGTATCATTAAAAAGCCCCTCCAGCGCAGAATACGGAATTAAAAAGATTTCTTTGAATTTCGTATTTTACAGGGAATTATCGAGGTTTGAAGTTTTGTGAATAATAGACGGATTTCCGTTGTTTTTATTCACATTTTCCGGAATTTCGCCTAAAATATCGTCAATTTTGCTAAAAATTGTAAGAATTGTTAACAAGAGTACTGTTGATTTTATTTTTAGAGGCAAAAAAAGTAAATTTGACTAATTTGATAAATTTTTGCTAAAAATTTCACAATTTAGATTTTTTCGTCAAAAATTGTCCGAAATAAGCTTTTTTAGTCCAATTTGAGTAAGTTTGCCGGGAGTGCACACCCCAAAATTAACAAACACAATCTTTGTAAACTACAAAGGGAGCTAGTTTTACTTGCACTTCCATTGAGAGTAGTCTAGAATCAAAATTTTTCCGTTTTTTGGTAACTTTACTCTATTATTATCAAAAACGCAACATTTATTTTTGATCTTTTAACTGACCAATTATTTAGATCTAAAGCATTCGAAATAATTGAGTGTTCTAAATGGACAAACAGCAAAAGCGGGGCTTGTTTTGATTCAATCTCGGACTGTTACATTCCAAAAGAGTGGTCTAGAATCAAAATGTTTCCGTTTTTTGGCAACTTTACTCTACTATTATCAAAAACGTAGCATTTATTTTTGATCTTTCAACTGACAAATTATTTTGATCTAAAGCATTCGAAACCATTGAGTGTTCTAAATGGACAAACAGCAAAAGCGAGGCTTGTTTCGATTCAATCTCGGACTGTTACATTCCAAAAGAGTGGTCTAGAATCAAAATGTTTCCGTTTTTTGGCAACTTTACTCTACTATTATCAAAAACGTAGCATTTATTTTTGATCTTTCAACTGACAAATTATTTTGATCTAAAGCATTCGAAACCATTGAGTGTTCTAAATGGACAAACAGCAAAAGCGGGGCTTGTTTCGATTCAATCTCGGACTGTTACATTCCAAAAGAGTGGTCTAGAATCAAAATGTTTCCGTTTTTTGGCAACTTTACTCTACTATTATCAAAAACGTAGCATTTATTTTTGATCTTTCAACTGACAAATTATTTTGATCTAAAGCATTCGAAACCATTGAGTGTTCTAAATGGACAAACAGCAAAAGCGGGGCTTGTTTCGATTCAATCTCGGACTGTTACATTCCAAAAGAGTGGTCTAGAATCAAAATGTTTCCGTTTTTTGGCAACTTTACTCTACTATTATCAAAAACGTAGCATTTATTTTTGATCCTTCAACTGACAAATTATTTTGATCTAAAGCATTCGAAACCATTGAGTGTTCTAAATGGACGAACAGCAAAAGCGAAGCTTGTTTTGATTCATTCTTGGACTGTTACATTTCAAAAGAGATTCGAATTGCAATCAATCGGCCTTTTTTTATAAAAAAGTTTTGACGTTTTCATGTTAGTTAAAGAACAGAACAATTCACATCAAAGCTCACTGTTGATAGATCCAAATGTCTTCCAAAAAATTTCAAAATTAATGTATCTACCTTTCTTACTCGAATATCTTATATTTTATTTTTAAAAAGGTTTGTTTTTTAAAAAAACGATAGCTTTTTTGAACTTTGCCACTATTTTTCTCTCAATTTTGTCAACTTGTAGCTTAGTGTCAGCAAACAAAGAATGCTTCTTCTTCATCTTCTTTCTAATGAATTAAAATTTAATCTTTTTTGCGGTTTTACGCGCTAAGTTAAGGATTTCTGGATTTGATACTATTGGATCACATATATTTTTTAATTTGTAGGTATTTGGGGCCCTTTTTCACGTTTATTTTCGCGTTTTGCCACGTTATCACATTATTGATAGTTCACATCCTATTTTATTGGCGTTCAAAATAAGGCAGAATTGAACCGTTAAAAGTCTTTAAAAGCATAGATTATGATTTTCACGGCTTCGTGAGCCTTTGTTTTGATTTGAGTAGATAGCTGATGGCTTTCATGACTTTTAAAACAATTGTTTTCAAAGATGAAAAACTCTTTAACGTTGTTTAACTTCGCATATTTGTTCTTTTTTGTCAATATGTTGTCTAGTTGTGTAAATTACAAGTCACATATGACATAATTGTTGTCGAGGGATGGTGCAAGTTTACAAAATTGTTTGTTTTAAAGAATTCGTTATGAGTTTAATGGCTTCGACAGTTTTCGCTCAAAAAGTAAACTAATTTTTGATTTTTGTATATTTATAACGTTCTTCTCGTAGTCATAAGACATATTCTGACTAATTACAGTTCTCGTGCGCTTAATTTGGAGAAAAGAGCGAATCTATTTAAATATTTCATATTGTAGCTAATGACTGTCATGACTTTCAAAATAACTGTTTTTGAAAAAAGACCCGAAGTGTTAATGAACTTTGCCCCTTTTCTTTTTTTGGTCTACTGGTTGCCTATTCTCATTAATCAGAAGGCCTATACCGTATTTTTGACTTTCAAGCAAGGCTCAATTGAACATATTTTGAAGGGCTAAAATTCGCTTTACGGCTTCGACAGCGTTCTCTCGCTAGTTTTAATTGAACTTTTTGTTGTGTCAAGCTGTTGTTCTTTTTGTAACCGTATAAAAAATTGGTTAATGACAGATCTTAATGCCTTCCTATAGAGAAGGGTGGGATCATAAACATGTTGGATGTTTTCATTTGCCATCTAAATGTTTTCCTTACTTTAAAATTAATTGTGTTTAAAAATATAAGCCAATTTTTTTATCATTGCTCTTTTTTTGTTCTTTTTTGACTAATTGTTACCGAGACTTTGTATAGAGTGGTCCCATACCTTCTCTAGTGAACAACCAGATATTTTCTTTAGTTTCAGTTTTATCCCACGCTATTTTGAGCTTGTTAGTAAGATTTTGGACATATAGTAAGCTTATTAGTACAATGAACATAAAATTTTGGATGTACTTAATGTTTGTTGTTGTTGTTGTTTGATTTTGTTGTTCATCTTGACTTGCTTTCTCAATAATGACTGATTTCATGACTCTAATGCGGCATTTTTTACTTCACTGAGTTATTTACGTTGGAGGCGACTTTGTTCATACACATTTTCTATTTTGAAAAAAATTGAATTTTCGGGTTTTCTATATGTTCATCATTTGGTAAACATTTATTCCAAAATGTGGATGAGCGGGGTTGGAACTTTATGTGCAAACGCACATTACTGAGCCTCCTTTTATTGATAAATAATCAACTTTTGAGCTTGTTTTGCGTTCAAAAACTGGGCTTTATCCTTGTTCCGATCTTCCATGATAGAGGGGTGCGAAACTTAATATCAGCACGAATTTGCCTATACAAATTTCAAACCAATTTTGGCCGATAGATATCATTTGCTAAAATACACAACAGTGGTACAATTTTTTAAAGAAAAAACTTTGGAAAAATTGAAGAGATTGTTGAGAAGTTATTCTCTACTTTTTGATCTCTAGAAGAAAATTGGAGCGTTCGATTCTTCGAAAATATTTCGTTTTTCTCTCACTTTCACGTTTTGAACACAATTTGAACCATGCCATAACAAAATTATAGATAAGTATATGCAGTAAATGTTTCAGAAGATAAAAGTACAACAGAAAAATCCATCCAATTTTAAAAGTTGGCTCAAATATCACAAAAAGGTAGTATAGAATCAGTTAGTATTGAATGCAACGTATGAAATTTAGAAGGAACTTAAACAAAAAACAATGAAGAGGCTACTTCATTAATTTATTCAAAAATTCCAATTGTCTAACAATCTGTTGAAGCGCAACTAAACACGCAAGAGATGTTACAAATTTTCGAAGAGGTGATTCTCAGTGTGCTCATATTCAATCATTGTCCTCTTTTATAAGAACTTTAGTATGCACCAACTTTTAAAACCAAAACAGCTAATGTGGAAATGTTTCGAAAGGACTGCTTTCAAAATGAAATTCGAGTTAGCTCATTTTAAAGTTTTTGAACCTCTATCAGTCTCCTATCAGTACTCTTTTACCATTATAAGTCTCCGCAATGTAAAATTAAAACTCTATTAACTTTCAGCCCGGTCTATTATGCAATCGGCTGGAGGGCGTACACTAAAAGAGTAAAAATTGTCGCAAATTTTTGTTCTGCAAGATAACAAAAAAAACATAGCAGGACAAGTCCTGACGTACAATTCAAAGAATTTTCATTGACTAAACAGAAAAACTAGACCTAGAATGGACTATGAGTGAATTGAGAAAACTATTTTAAAAAAAATCAGATCAAAAAATAAGAAAAAAAAACAAAAAAACAATGTCAAAGTGCCGCATGTGAACAAACAAACCACTAGCGAGAAATGAAAACTTAATTCAAACAAAAAACTAGGCCTAGAAGGAGCTGTGAATGGATTGGGAAAACCAGTTAGAAAAAAATCCGGTCCAAAAACTCGAAAAAACAGTAAAAATCAGAGTGAAATTGCCGCATGTGAACAAAAAAACCACTACCGAGAATCCGAATTTTTGTTCAAACACCATTTTCGCACTCTACTTTAAAATTAGAGCGAAAAAAATTCACGCCGCAAAACCATTCGCTTTTTCGCTCCATTTCCTGTTTCGGCGTGACCAAAATCACTACTCCAATTTGACTTCAAAAATCATGAAAATTTGTGAACAGATCTTAAAAACATAGCCGGAAGAATTCCGGAAGCGACCCGGAGCACCAAAACTTCACAAAAAGCTGAAGCCATTACCTTTTGTATTAAACCATTAACTCATTACCTCCGCGGGTCTGATCTAAAAATCGGTGAAATTTAAACCACTGTCACCAAGAGAAAGAAAATTCAGCAAAATTTTATTATTGAAAACGTTTGGTAACGTTAAAAAAGTCTGAAATATTTAGGATGGTAAAAAAACTGATAGCCTGACAAAGCTGACAGGGCCATCAATTGCCCTCAGATAATTAATGATTCTAATATCAAAACGATCGCGAAAGCAAACCGCAGAGAAAAACTTTTCAAAAAAGACAGGAAAGTCAAAATTATTCAAAAAAGAGTGCTCAAACTTAAGAATCAGAGAACCACTACAATTAGATTTCTAATCACGGCAATTAAGACAAAAATAATACATGATTCTTCCTTGTTGTATATATGCTAGACAACAAGATTTCATACTAGTTCAAAATTTAAATTAATCATAGAAAACAAAAGCAACAGAATAGTATTCAAAGGCAAACAATCGTCTAAAAACAATACCCAGTCCGGAAAAAAATTGCAATGAATAGTAATAAGTCGAAATGTTGGAAAAGACTTTCTAGCAAACTCCCAGTACTGCCTTATTTTGAATTAAATCAATTGCAAACCGAAGAAACCAATATCTAAGAAAAAGCTGAATTCATTCAATTTTTTAACAACTAAAAAAATCAATATAACGAAAACAAAAGTAGGTGCCACGACATAACTAGAATGATACAAACGAGAATGTGAAGAATATGGACACAATGTTAGGAACATCGTAACAAAAAGACCAATTCTTGATTTTTGAAAGTTAAAAATCAAATTTAAAAAAATCAAGAAAAACGAGTACATTTCATTGATCAGCATTCGAGACATAGAAAAGACAACGAGCCATTCGAGACAAAAATACAGCTTGCTGAACAGAATAAAACAAGAAAAAGCAGAATTCAGACATACGAAACAATGAAACATTTTGCAAAAAAGTGGTCACAAAATATTTAAGACTGCATTTATGAAAAAAATTTATCTGTTTTTTCAAAAACCTAACCCTAAAAAGATTGAATTTTTATTGAAACGAAATTAAAGTCCCTCATCTTCCCCAAAATACTATTTCTAGTAATTAAAAGCAAAATACAAACAAAAAACTGAAAAAAATTGCAAAAAAACTACGAAAATCGGATTAGCAAATGTACAATTTTATGAAACAAAATTACATCGAGGTAGAAAGAGGCATTGAGTATATGAATTATCAAAGGGAAGTTTCCATATTAAATGATTTTTGACAAAAAACAGCTAAAAGATCCAAAAATGAAGAAATTAATAGAAAAAAGCCAAAAAATAACTTAAAAAATCAAGAAATATGTGCCAATTTCGCATTTGAAACGCAATTTCAGGCTATGCAAATTACTGTGCTAACAATTTCCCGGGTTTACTTTTCAGCATAGCATCGATTAAAAATTATTTCTACAAAAAACCAAATTACAAGCAACAAACTAGGCTACTTAGACGAAAAAACGGCTAAAAACGGTTATCTATATGTGGCATTCAGTCAAAAACTACTTTTCAATGTCAAAAAGTCATTCACTAAACCCAGCGCATGATCAAAAAACTTCTCTCGCTCAGAAAAAATTAGTTCACACTGCAATTTTACTCGCTTTCGCTTTTAGGTCAAAACATCGTCTGAACGAATAGTACTTCCGGTAAAAAAAAACCTTAAGAAAACCAATACTCCTCTTCGAGTCCTAAAAAAAAGAGAGCGCCCCAATACAATTCAAATTCTTTGAATTGTAATAATTAAGGCTCAGGTGAAAAGTAAAAAGCAATTATTTTGCATTAGGTTTTTTCGGTTTCTTTTTCGCGTCTCAAATTTCAATTAAACAACTATAGGGACTGCTTGCATTGAACAGTTTTTAGTGAGTATTTATCTTAATCTGTTTGTTAATGCAATATTTCATTTAATTGTATTACAAACTTTTGATCTCATCGTTTTTGCACTGAATTTTTGTTCTCAGAAACAGGATGAACAGTTTTAGCCCGATGGGCATAAAATTGCAGGGCTTCTTTCTCAAATATTCTATGAAACTTTTAAGTGTACAATTAGCCCAAGTTGCTCATGAGAATTAAAAATTTGTTAAACAAAACGTTTAGGCAAAACTGAGTATTCAATTTACATTACCGAGTCTGCTTCAATGTTCAAAAGTGCGAACGATCCAATTAACAGAAAAAATGATAGTGGCAACTTGAATATGTACTTTTTTTCCTGGGAAGAAACATATTGATACAATTTGACAGTGATCCGAAGACACGCTTTCAAACAATCTTTCGATAATGTTAGACTGTTGAATTTGGAAAATTGGACAGTTTCCAAAACAGTAATTTTAAATAAAAACAACTTTACTGTTTATTCATTTCAATATCCTCCTACGTTCGAACATTTCTGTGACTTTCGTCAATATTTTTTCTGACGCATGAGCTTTCACGCTATTTAGAAATTTTATTCAATAACTTCTGGCTCATTTTTTACAAACAATTTTAGTTGACTTCAATGTTTACGTGGAACGAAAAATTATTATTTAATCAACAATTTTCTGTTAAGAAGTTTTGAGCAAAAAAATAAGTGAAATGGTCAGAAAGACAAAAGAACACGCGATGTCTTTTTTCAAACAAAAGTTAATTCGAGCGTAAATTTAAATTTTTTAGTTTAATCAAAAAATAGAAGAAAATGAAGTCCATCCCAACACGATTATTGTTCCGAGCCCTCTTGAGGGGGGAGGAACTATATACTCAAATAGGTTTTTTTGTTCAGACAATTTTGGGCGATCGATATATTAATCATAGAGAGTTGAGACTGGTATCATTAGAAAGCATGTCAAGCGTAGAATATGGAATTAAAAAGATTTTTTTTTTTCGTTTTTTTTACAGGGAGTTTTCGGAATTTTTCATTAAAATTTCGCCAATTTAGCTGAAAAAAACATTAAATTTGATAAAATTTTTCAAAAGGTGTTGTTAACTTATTTTTGAAGACGAAAAAAATACTGTGGACAATTTTTATTTAATTTTTTTGTAAAGAATTCAGGATATATACTACAAAAATCAGACTTTTTCATCAAAACCAGCACGAAATAATTTTTTTTTGTTCACTTTGATTCACTTTGCAGAAAGTGCACACAAAAACGACACTAACACAATCTTTGTAGACTCAAAATGGGGTTATTTCTACATCAACTTCCGTTGAGAGTGCTCTGTAATTAAAACTTTGCCGTTTTTTGCTAACTTTACTCGTCGATTATCAAAAGCGCAGCATTTGTGTTTGATTTTTCAGCTGAAAAAATTCTATATCGATGAAATTCGAAAAAATAAGTGTTCTTAATGGATGAACAACATTAGCAGTGCTAGTTTTGGACCAATCTTGTACTGTTAGAATCCAAAAATAATTCGGATTGTATTCAATCGGTTTTTTTTATTTAAACAATTTGGTCCTTTTTATATTAATTAATTGACAGAACAATTCAAATCAAAGCTCACTAGTGATAGGTCCAATTGACTTCCTAATTAGCTCCAAATTAACGTACCTGGTTTATTACTTGCAAGCTTGAAAAATGGCTTATAGAATTTTGCCTCCATTTTGATATTAAATTGGTCAACTTGTAGCTTAGCGTCAGCAATGAAAGAAAGCTTCTTCTCTCTACCAAATTCAAATTCAATCTTTATTTCCACTTACGCCTTAACTTATGGTTTTTCGCCTTTGATACTACTATATTTCATATTCTTTTTTAAATTTTATTTATTTGCCTATGTTTTCTAGTTTTGTCACATTATCACGCTTTTGACAGTTCATATATCACATTGTTGGCGTTCAAAATGAAGCACAATTGATAATATTAAAACCATTAAAGATATAGATTCTGGTTTTAACGGCTTCCACACTACTTTCTCGAACCATTTAAATGAATTTTTTTTTATTTTTGTCTCTAACTGTCGTTTTTACTTTGTCTTTTTAGTTGTTTGAAATTTTCTGTACAATGGCACGGTTTCATTGGATTTTCATGGAAAAATAGATGAGACGATATTTTGATATTAGTAGATAGCTGATGACTTTCATGACTTTGAAAACAATGGTTTTCCAGAATAAAAATAAAGACTTCGCAATTTTGTTCCTTTTATTGTCTGTTTGCTACCTAGTCTCGCTTATTACAGGCCAAATATGACATTTTTGTTCTCAAGCAACGGTGTCAAGTTGAATGGGTGTCACAAAATCTAATGGTTTTAAAGAATTCGTTATGAATTTACTGGCTTCGACACGGGTTTTTCCCAAGAAAAATAAATTTTGTTTGATTTTGTCATATCTGACGTTCCTTCTGTAGACGTAAGATATTTTCTGGATAAATGCAGGTCTCAAGAGCTTCCTTTGGACGATTAAACAAACCTATTTAATTATTTCGTTTTGTGATTAAGGGCTTTCATGTATTAGGAAATAATTTTACCTAATTTTACATTTTTTCTTTTTTGTCTACTTATTACCTAGTTTCTTTTAAAACAATTCGCATAATACATTATTGTGTTTAGAGAAGGTGTAATCGGTTAAATTTTGAAGGCCAAAGTATGGCTTTAAGGCTTCGAAATCGTTTTCTGGCAAGTTTTAATTGATTTTTTGTTTGTTGTCTATCTGTTGTTCTAAACGCATAAAAAATGAAATACCGAACGTTCTTAATTCCCTTCTATAGAACCATTGGCAATTGTAAACGTACGGGATTTTTTAGTTGATTTCTAATGATTTTCATTACTTTTAAATAAACTGTTTTTCATAATTATAAGCGAATTTTTCATTTTACTGTTTTTGTTCTTTGTCTTATTGTTACCAAGCCTTATTATGGACTGGTCCCATATCTTTTCTGTTGAATTGCAACTTATTTTGTTTATTTTCAGTTTTATCTAACGCTATTTTGACCTTTTTATTAAGTTTTGTCTTTTAAAACGGACAAAAATTTTTTGATGTAATTATTTTTTGTTGTTGTTGTTTGATTTTGCCGTTCGTCTTAACTGGCTTTCTTACTATTGGCATATCTCGTCAATCTAATGCATCATAATTTACTTCAATGAGTTATTTGCTTTTGAGGCTATCTTTTCGTTCATACATCAATTTTTTTGAAAAATAATTGAATTTTCGGGTTTTTCTATCTGTTCTTCATTTGGTAGACAATTATGCCAAAATTGTGGATGAGCGGGATCGGAATCTTATGTGCGATCGCACATTACCGAGCCCCCTTGTTTATGAATAAAATGAAAATAGTTCCGAAAATTAAGATCTTTTACTGATCATAAAAAAGCATCATCAAAAATATGATTAATATAATTCAGCTCTTTTGTGATCTCAACAGAACTAAGGATAATATGTCACATAGTGTATTAAAATTTGATGGAACTATTATATAACATATTATAGAGTTGTAACATTTGATAATATTGTAATATAAATTTGCAATGATTGATAAAGCTATTATATAAGATATGATATTTTTGAAAAACTGGTAATAAGAGAAAACTTTTAATGAGATAGTTGTAATCCTACCAATTTTGCATGTTTTTCGATCTATGACATTCAGGATCCAAAAGATGAAAATTTCAGGATAACAGCTTTTGATCTACTTAGATTGTGAAGATCAAATTATTCTAAGGTCAGATTAGTTTTAAAAGGAATCTTCTAGTACTAAGTTTTAATATTTTTTCCAATAAAAGGTTGACAACAAACGTATGAACTAAGCTTCATATTTATAGGTTTACATCAAGTCCGAATGAAAAGTTGTTCTTTAAAACACTTCCTGTACAAATTCATCTGCATTGGCATTTCCAGTAACGAATTGTCGTACTATTTCAAAAAACTGCACTCAGCATTTTGTACTTTCTGTGTTTCTGTACTACTTTACTGCTCAACATAAATGACCGACTATTAAATTACTTATAGATAACAACCAAAATACACTGAATAGTAGACACGTGATCCTAACGATGCTTTGCATTCGGGATTGCTGAGTTGTTGATTTGATTTAAATGCACGTATTGATAACAGTTCTCTGGACTGAGAACTGGATATTTAAATAAAACAAGAACTTACAAGACAATTTAATGACAGCGAAAAAGTTTTCATATCTCTCAACAGCAACAACCATTTGCCTTCGCCATAGCTATATTGATTGCAACCTTGATATTAATAGGGTGCTAGTAACGTAATCAATGAGTTGGATTGGATCTTTCAACAATACACCCCCCCCCCCCCCCCGGGTTCCTGATACAGAATCTCTACCCCTATCGTAGCTATACTTATAATCATATGCCATTAGACTACAGTTCAGATAAGTTAATATTTCGATAAACGATAGCGGACCGCTGTTTACGGCCATGCCTCTCATGCAAAGTGGGGCCTGATCCGGAACTCACGGCTCGTCATATATCGCGGCGACGCGAGACTGATTTTTGAATTAATTGGGAATAATGCTCCAAAACCATAAAAAGGGCGACAAGGTTACGGTTACGGTAAAGTTGATGTAACTTAAGGTTCGTTAAGGTAAGGCAAAACCACCAGAACGTTTCTTCAGGTAAAGTAGGGTGTTTTTAACACTTTTTATTGTGAACAACTTTCTTTTTTTTTAATTATTTTTACTTTGATCTGCGCATTCATGACAAACTACTCAACAAATAGCGTAGTACACCTTCCTGATTTTTTGCTTAAACACCTGACAGTTCAAGCATTGCCAAAATAACTTTAATTATGGCGACTTAACAACCGCAGAAAACGGTGAAAAGTGCTCGCGTTCAGCAGCCTGTTGTGAAGTTTTTCTGCAAACAAATGATCATAATTAGTTCTACTTAAAAACTGCCTGTTAAATGGCTACTCAAGATTTTCAAGATTACAATTTTACATTCTTTTAGACGTTTACATTTTTCAATAGTGTAGCTTATTTTAAGTATACCGAGTACAAATGCTTTCTGTAGGAAAAGCATAATTTACAGAAAATGTACGTCTCCGCAAAATGGGAGGATGCCGGTAGAACCCAACGGGCGCAGAGCAGAATTTCATACAATAGACTCAAAGCTGAATTTTTCCCCCGTGCGTTGATCTTGAATTTATTGCTTTAAAGGCATTTTCGTAAACAATTACGTACAAAATAGCGGAGGTGGGGTGGGGGGGGGGGGGGGGGTGAGGAGCGGAGCGCAACCCGACAGCACACCTTAAATATTAAGCCACAAACACAACTAAAAAATTAAGCCACAACTACAACTAATTAATTCTCCATTTCTAACATTTGCTGTACTTTAATTTAAACCACTGATTATTTGGCCAATAAAATTTAAGAATTCGGCTGTGATTCTCATTTTTTCTCATTCGGCTCTGCGCCCATGCGGCTCTATAATTCCTAGTTCCCCTATTGAAAAATGCTGCACTATTAAAATATGTGAAATATTACGTGAATATATAGTTTATATGCCTTAATTTCGGGTGAAGTACTGCTTATATTTCTCATTTCAAAAGAAATAACTGGATTGAATTTCCGCGTAAAAAAGAAACAATGATCAGATGAATTCAAATTACCTTAATTTTTGATATTGCGAGCACGATATCAAGTTGGAGTCTCTGCAAAGAGTCGTTGCACAGAACTAAAATAAAATTTCGAACTGTTCTGTACCAGTACTCAGTTCAACTATATTTCAACAGCACAAATAATGCCAAAATTTGAAGTTTGTTTTCTTGGGGTCACCACGGGTCACATTTGCTCAACCTTTGAAGCACTGATTCCTGGACAATTGCATTAATTTGGTTGAGCTCCTCACTCAGTGGTAGTTTTATTGTTCCGACACTTTAGTGGGGGGAGGAACTATATACTCAAATGGGGTTTTTTTGTTCAGGCAATTTTGGCCGATCTATGTATTCATCGTAGAGAGTTGGCACTGGTATCATTAGAAAGCCGTCCACCGTAGAATTCGGAATTAAAAATATTTTTTCTATTTTTTTTATTCGGGCGTTATCGAGGTTTAAAGTTTTGTGAATAGTAGGCGAAACTCGTTGTTTTTATTCACATTTTCCGTATTTTTACTCTAATTTTCATCAATTTTGCTAAAGTTTGTTAAAACTGTTAGCAACAACGCTATCGGTTTTACTTTTATGGATAAAAGAGGCTTGCCAATTCGTTCTATTCGAGTCTTTCGGTCGATATTTTTGTTATTTTTCGAATTTGGGATTTTTTAATTAAAAATAGTTCCAAATACGCTTTTTTATCCAAATTTGTTTATATAGGCCAGAGGTATAGACCTAACGTCTGCTGCCATAGCCCTAGAAAACTCCAAATAAGAGAGTTGTCCCTTCGCTTGCTCTGGGTGTCTTCTGCCAAACTTTCGAAAAATTATGTCAATAATTTTAGAAAAATGCCAGATTTATTTTTGGTTTATTCAAATTTTTTTTCCTATTTGATCTATTTCGCAAACAAATAAAATAATCAATTGTTTTTGTAGGACGAGCAGCAAACTCAGGGCTATTCTTGGACTCATTCTGGATTCTTATAATCAAAAACTTCGGTTTACATTTGGGCGAGGTCTTTTTCAAAACATTTTTCGCATTTTTGTGATGTTAATTACTGACGATAATGAATTCAAGTCCAGGCCCAATTATTGACAGAACCAATTTGCAACTATGAGGCATACAAATATTTTTTATGTCTGCAAAGAATCTATTTTTTTCATGGCTCTGACAGTGTTTCCTTAATTTTTAATTAATTTTGTTTTGTTTTCGTTTATCATTCTTTTTGGCATCATGACTTCGTCTTATTAATCCAAGATCATATAAGTTTTGCTATGAGTTTTAGATGAACCTATAAAAAAGCTTCCAATTGTTATATTTTGACTCTGTTATGAGTTTGGATAAATTTTTTAAAGTTTGCAATTTTTTTAAATCCTATTTTTGTCCACATGTAGCTTAGTATGAATATACACAGGGTTAAACTTGTTAAAAGTGAAATAAAAAGTATTCCACATTTTAGTTTAATATTTAACCCCGTTAATTTCTTTGCTTTCTTAATACAGAATATAGTTTTTTTTCATTAATTCATTTTTGTGTTTTTCTTTTCAGTTTGTTATTTGATCCCTTTCCCAAAAAGAACAATAAAGAAAACATCAATTCCCGGCATTGAAAAAATTTGCAATTAAAATTTTTAAAAATTTCAGCGCTCAGATTATTTTTTAAAGGCTTCGAAGCCTTTAAAAACATAAATTTTAAAGGTTCTCTCGAAAAGCTTTTCGAGTTTTTTTTGATTTTGCATTTAATTGTCGTTATTTTTACTGTCGTACGGCAAATAGTTAAAACTCAAGAACCTTCATTGCCTCCCTCTTTGGTTGTTTAAACCATTCTTGCTCGGTTCAATTTGTACGGTTTTAGAGACTTCTAGTACTTTTTTTACAGAAAATATTTTTATTTCTAATTTTTTGTTCTCAGTCTCAGTAGTGACAGAACTTAGCCATTTTCTCTGTCTGCAAACAATCTTCTCGCTGCTGGTAATATTTTGACTGATGTTTTTAGAGCTTTTAAATGTGTTTATATAAGTATTATGTGAGTTTCCAATAGATTACTAAAAAGATGCATTCAAAGTCGAAGGTAAACCAATCAAAAACTCAACTTTAATTTTGTAAATTTGTTGCTTTCAATTGTTCTTCTGGCCTTACATTTTTCATGGCTTCAACACTTTCGTTTTGATAAAGTTTTCAAGAAATTTTGAGTTTCGTCCATATATGTTTTTTTTTCTTGTCGTCTTAGGATTGGATCTTACGAATAAAAAACAAAATTGATTTCCTGAGCAGTTGCAAGTCAATCGGTTTTTACTCTAAGTTGACAGTTCAAGGTTTGTTTGAGAATTGACTCTTTCTTTAAATCAGTGGATTTTTTAATTTTTTCACTTTTGTATTACTTCTGTAAATTTTTTGCTTGCTCTCTGTAACGACAGGTGGCATCTTCTTTCTAGTGACCAAGATCCAGCCTTTACAATGGTATATTTTCAACTGATGGATTCTTGACTTAGGCACTGCGCATTTTTCTAAAAAATGTGTGATTTTTGGTTATTTTCCCATGGTTTTTTTTGTTTCCTTGCCACATTATCATACTAATGGTTTGGCTCAATTGGCATTTAAAGAATTCTTCGGGAATAAATTTTTTTAACGGTTGCAACGTGCTTGCTTGTTCAATTTAGTTTTTTTTGTTTTTGCCGTGTTTTTTGTAGTCGTCTGACATATGGCGGATAATGACAAGTCTAAATTGTTTCGTTTGAGGTATAAATAAACCTTTTCACTGGAAGCAGTTGGTTTTTTGCTGGCTTTATTCAGTTTGGTTGTTTTCAAAATTAAGAGCGTACGAACTTTGCCATTTTGGCTCGTATTTGTTGACCCATTCCCGCGTTTCATATCTTATCTAAGGAAGTGCAGGGCAATTTGTTTAGTTCAGTTTTTATCTTTTTCAGTTTCCATTTTGTTTTTGAGTGTTTTGTAAAGGAAAAATTTGATCATCGAGTTTTGATTGTAACTAATAATCGCAGTTATATGATTTTTATAATTGTCTTGTCCTGTACTCTCATTAATGGCAAGTCTAATCGGCCCTCTAGCCCAGCAATTTTTTTTACTTACTTGTTTGTTACCCGATAGGTGATTTTTTGATAGTATTCAAGATTTTCCTGCATTTTTGTTTCTAATTATATACATTTAAATCAAAACGTGGATGAGCAAGGTCGGAACATTATGTGCAAATGCACATTACCGAGCCTCCTTGTTACTTTTTGAATTTCATTTTGTGATATAAAAAGTTTGGCAAAAATAAAAATAAAAAATTGAAAAACGCTCAATTCAAGTTGCCGAATAAGTTTAGCCAAGTCGTGGAAAACTTACTTTTTTGTCGGGAAAAATTTTGTCAGGCAGTCAAAGTAGAGATTATTGCAACAAAACGAAACTAATAAGAACGCTACTTGAGCGCAATTTTACCGCGACATACTGTGAAAAGCGATTTATTTTTGTACAAAAATTTTGATTCACGCGAGCTCCTTTTCAACATGCGAAAACAAGTTAGACAAAACGAAAAAACCCTAGTCAAACGGTGTTCAGTTTCTGTTATATTCTAGCCAGGCACTTGATTGATTATTATAAATCTTGATTAAGATTTTGATGAATACCGCAGATAGTTATCCATCCATCTTATGAGAGTCTTAGCAGACAGCCATCCAATTTCTGATATTCTGAGCTACAGCAAATTTTGAATTATGAAAACTTTTGAATCGCTGAGATCTTATTTGATCATCGAGATTTGATTGTAACTAATAATCGCAGTTATATGATTTTTATGATTGGCTTGTCCTGTACTCTCATTAATGGCAAGTCTAATCGGCCCTCTAACCCAGCAATTTTTTTTACTTACTTGTTTGTTACCCGATAGGTGATTTTTTGATAGTATTCAAGATTTTCCTGCATTTTTGTTTCTAATTATATACATTTAAATCAAAACGTGGATGAGCAAGGTCGGAACATTATGTGCAAATGCACATTACCGAGCCTCCTTGTTACTTTTTGAATTTCATTTTGTGATATAAAAAGTTTGGCAAAAATAAAAATAAAAAATTGAAAAACGCTCAATTCAAGTTGCCGAATAAGTTTAGCCAAGTCGTGGAAAACTTACTTTTTTGTCGGGAAAAATTTTGTCAGGCAGTCAAAATAGAGATTATTGCAACAAAAAGAAACTAATAAGAACGCTACTTGAGCGCAATTTTACCGCGACATACTGTGAAAAGCGATTTATTTTTGTACAAAAATTTTGATTCACGCGAGCTCCTTTTCAACATGCGAAAACAAGTTAGACAAAACGAAAAAACCCTAGTCAAACGGTGTTCAGTTTCTGTTATATTCTAGCCAGGCACTTGATTGATTATTATAAATCTTGATTAAGATTTTGATGAATACCGCAGATAGTTATCCATCCATCTTATGAGAGTCTTAGCAGACAGCCATCCAACTTCTGATATTCTGAGCTACAGCAAATTTTGAATTATGAAAACTTTTGAATCGCTGAGATCTTATTTGACGGAAAAAATGAGCAATTAATTGCTGCATTTTTGTTTCTAATTATATACCCATGGAACCAAACATTTAAGACTTTTGGTGGGTTTTTTATTGATAATGTTTTTGAGTCTTAGAATCACTTAGACTAACAAGTTTTGAACAAATCATCAAAACATGCGAGACTACTTTTTTGAGCTTTTAATGACAATCTGTTCAGCACTGTTGCATTACTACCTTATGCTGTCAAAACAAAACAAAATAGAACAGTTTGTTCAAACTCCAATACCGTGTACCTAAGTTGTTCGATAGTACTAAGTTAAAGTGCAGATCTACAAGGTTAACATTCAATACAACAATTTATCCAGAAAAACTCTGGCTGCTATTTGTACTTTTGAACCAAAGTAGTGCGGTGTTTTGAGAAAAAAAAACTTTAGGGCCCTCACATTATATCAGTCTTGTAAATTTTGTCTTTGTGTTTCTGAATTTTGACCAAATAACTATTTACTCTGAAAAATTATCTTGAAAAAAACAAAAGAGGTGCATCAAGTCCAGGTGCAAAAAACTATACAATCGATACAATCAACTTGAGAGCAACAAAAAAGGTAAAAATTTTTGCTGCTGTGCTAAATTTTAAATTTCATTCAGAAATAGTTCCGAGATAGGTAGCAGCTGCTATTTCTACTTTTTAAACAAAGTGTCGCGTCACTCTAACAAAAAATAATTGCCCATATTTTATATTAATTTTTACTTCACAACGGCCAAAACTTACTGAATTGATAAATTATATAGAAATAATTCAGCAGCACTATGCAAATTTATATCGTTTCAACTGATTTGTTTAGCAAACAAAGCATTATGAACATCATTGACTTTTCACATGTTTTTGAAGTTTTTCATTTTTTATCTGGTTATATGCACGTGCTCATAGTTACGTTTTATTGATAATAGATTTTTATGTTTTGAAGGTTTGTTTTTTTGGCCAAAAACTGAATAAATTAATTTCAAAAAATTTTGGTGAAAAAACAAAATGATTGGTTTTCCAATGCTCAAAAATATATTGCGGCTGATGGGATTCTTGCGACTATTGGATATCTATTTTTGCCCAATTGGCAACTTTATTACTTCTGTTAATGAAAATTGCTGGAGACTAAATAAAATCAAATTTTGCAAACTTTTTCAACCTGTGAATTTTCAAATTAAAGTTTATTAAGATTAATTTGGAATCCCAATGTTATTACCGAATTGGATTTTAATTTTTTGAATTTACTTACACGAGAATTTTTTTCTTAATTAAAAAAATTTTTGCAATTAAGGTCCTAATTTTATCTAATGTGTCATATGCGTCTCTAATTGTTTTATTTTGGTTATTGTTTTATGTTGGTTTCAACTAAGAGATATTTTTTTCATTAAAAATGTAATTCCAAAAATAACCGCCAATTTTCATTTTGTTCAATATTTATTAATTTATCTTTTGAAATTGTTTACAAATTTGTGATCAAATCAAGTAAAAAATGGAAATTTCTCTATGTATTTCTTTCAGTTTGAGCAAATAATTGTCGACTCTGTAGCAATAATCTGAAAAGTTCAAAAAATAAGCAGACAAAATTTATTACGATTGTTCAATTTTATCTTTTTCTCTCATTAAACTAGAAATGTCACTAAAATTAAACCACTGTGAAGTGTTTTGATTTTTGACCTTAATTCATCAAGTTTAATCTACATTCTGCTTCAAAAGTTTTTGAACTCTTATATAAATTGAGATGAAACATTCTTCATTAGCTTAAACTAGCAATTTTAGCTTAATTTCAGTAAGAAAAATATAACACCAACAATTCTTAAAAAAAGAATTTCAATAACGGAACCCTTCTATTAAAAAATCTACGCGTCTTCAAATGATAGCGTGTTTCATAATACCGATATCACCGATTTCATACAGGAACCTCAAATAATTCTCATAATTGTTCCGACCAATTTTATTGGGGGAGGAACTGTATACTCGACTGGATTTTTTTGAGTTTTGCTTTTGCGATGAGATAAGCAGATTGAAACATTTTTGAACGTTAACCTATTTTCCGTTGTTTTGTTCCCATTTTTCGTAATTTTTGCTTAAACCTTGGTCCAATTTTGCTAAAATGTGATCGAATTGTTAACGATAGTCTCATTGGTTTCAAGCTTAAAGATGCAAGAGAGTTAGTGAAATGTTTAAATCAACAGTTCTGACAAAATTACCTGCTAAATTTTTGAGAATTCAGAATTTCTCCTTTCTTTTTAGTAAAACATGGCATCAAATATGCCTATTTGGCCTACTTTGTCCAGCTTGACCTGTAGTGCAGACAAAAAATTGCAGAAACAGTATTTTTTCAGTCATATTTGGGCTAATTGTACCTTCGGTTCTTCAGAAAGTTATCTGGAGGCAACTTTTTTGCCGTCTTTCGCTAAATTAAAATCGATATTTATAACATAAAACGCATAGTTTATTTTTGATAAATCAACAATTTTCGTTTCCGATGCGCAACATTTCAGAACAGTTGGGCTTTTTAGCAGACCTGCAGCGATAGGAAGGCCAATTTTGGTTTAATCGTTTAGTTTTGCAATGAAAAAGGTTTCGGATTTTATTTTGTGTCTGTCCTTATTGAAATTTAAATTCTTGAATTCATTTTTTCGTCCCAATTACGAAAAACTTCTGATATTTTAAAATTTAACTAATGAAGGCTCTTCTTTATGTTTCAGTAAGGGCCAATTAAACAATATTGTTTACTTGAGTAAAGCTCGTGGTTTTTATGGCTCTGAAAAATGTTTTTTTTTTGTAAATTTTTATAGTAAATCCTGAAATTTGCCAGCATTTGATGTTTTTTGTTATGACTAAACATGATTAATCAAATATCTAATTGAGAATCGAGAGAGCTATTAGAGATACCGTCTGATGCTTTCAGTTGATACAAAAGGTTTTTTGATTTTATAACTAGATAAGTATTCAATTTTCATCATTTAATTTTGATCCAATGAATTTTTGATCAAGATAGTCATTTCAGTAACATTCAGTATTTTTCTGATATACAGGAAAAGCAGCAAGCAGGAGAAAGACCAGTTTTGGTCTATTTCTGAAATTTTGTAGTTAAAGAATCATTGGGATTGTAATGGGGGGCGCTGCATGTATTTATTTATAATAATTTTTATTTTTTTTTATTCTTTTATGTTAGTTACAGACAAGATATATAAAATCAAATCCAAATTTTTGACAGCTTGAATTTACGCGCAAAGGGAGGCCGGAGAAAATAGAGGGTAATTAGAGCGAAAAAAATATGATTTTCCGGCTTCAACACACTTTGCTTAAAATTGCTCGTCAAATTTTGAGTTCTGCCTGTATTCAGTGTGACTGTGTAGTCTTCTGACTCAGTCACACTAATGATGTGAACAATGGAATCCCCAAGCAGTAATAAATTAAAAACTTTTTCCCAATTTGTTGTTGAAAATTGACGGTTTTTAAGTATTACGGTTTTAAAAAGTTTGTTTTCTGCAAAACTAATGATTTTTTTCATATTTACCACTTTCAATTTTTTTCTGGATCAACTTAGCGTATTCTCATTGATGAGAGAGAGGTGTCATTCTTTTCAAGTGAATTATAATGTTGTCTTAATTTCTGTTTTATTATTTAAATAAAGATTTTTTGTGTTGATACTACAAGTTAAACTTTGTCATTTTTCAATATTTTCAATTTTTCGAGGTAATTTTTTGCCGTCTTGCCAGACATTAAAGCAACTTTATGACAAATTGCATATCACAATAACTGCTCTTAAATCAGGCGCAACTGAATATTTTCAATAATTTTAGTGAAAATAAGTTTTGATCTTATAGGCTTCGACACCGTTTCCTCGCAAACTTGAAAGAAATTTCTGATTTTCGCCTTTGGTTTTTTTCTGTTTGTAGTCTTACGACATTCTAGAAAATGACAGCTCCCGATTGATTTGTATACCCGGAGGTATAATTAAAGCCATTGAATGGTTTCAGTTGATAGCTAATTGCTTTCATGACTTTGAGAATAAATTTCTTTAAAAAGTGTATTAGTATTTTCTAACTTTGCCCTTCTGTTTTCTGTCTACTTGTTAATTATTGCGAAAATAGATAGGTCCCATTTTTTTGGTAAAATGCAAGTCATTTGATTTAGTTTACCTTTTATCTTATGCTATTTTGACTTTTTCATTAAATTTTTTCCAAAAAAAGGATTTTTAGTTTTGGCCGTAGGTATTGCTGATTGTTTTTATTTGACTCTGCTGTTTGTCTTGTCTCTTACACTCACTAATTGTATTCATAATCGGTACTCTAATGAGTTATTGCTATTTGTATAGTGGTTAGAGCTTAAAGCGCTTTTTTTAAATGGATAGACTATTTATTTCCAAACAACAAGTAATTTTTTTAAGTTTTCTATCTCTTCTTCATTTAGTGGACAAATAAGTCAAAATGGTGGCTCTGCAAGGTCGGATTATTATGCGCGAACGCACATTACCGAGCCTCCTTGTTCCATACTGCGCTCATAAATTTTTTCACATGCCTTTGGAAGACCTAATTACCTTCGGTTCTCGTTCACTACAGCTTATTACTACTGTGTGCTCATTCGGTGCATGGATCAAATATGACTTCAAGGAATATTTATGGTTTCTTTAGTT